>NC_134601.1:65787637-66148887 GCF_037038515.1 Microtus pennsylvanicus
AGCCATCCCCTCAAAGACTAGGATGAAGTTTTTAATTGGGGAACAAGATAATCAGTTAGAAATGTGGTTTTTAAAACATGGGTGTACTTTTAAAAAAGGAGGGGGTGTATTCTGAAAACATTTACTTAGATTCTGAGTGCTAAGTGTTTCGCAAATCAGGTAGGGCTCGAACAGACCAACGTATTATTCCACCAAAACCCAACTTGGTGGGCCAAAGAGTTTAAAACTCACAGCTAATGGATGAGGGATTACTTACAGGAGCAAAGCAGCAACTGACTGCTGTGTGGAAGAAGGATTCCTTCTCTGTAGCTGGATAGATGACAATGCCTGCCATGTCAGTGGACCGTCCACACTCTTGGTACTCTAGCGTCTCCAGAGGCGAGGAAAACACATGCATCTGGGAGAGAATCACACACAGCTGTAAAGTTGATGCCTCAAAGAGAGGCTGGATTTACAGGTGAAAGTTCTATAACACCTGCCCCAAGCCCAACACCCTTGTTATAAGAAACTTCAGCAGGCAGGTGGTGGTAGGGTGTGTAACAAGGATGTTGAGTGAGCCATGGACAGCAAGCCAGTAAGCAGCATTCCCGCCATGGCCAATGTATACTGCATATTTGTGTTTAAATGAATAAAGCTTGCATGAAGATCAGCGGGCAAAACAGCCACACTCGTCAGCTATACAGGACAGCATGGTGGTAGTACATGCCTTTAATCCCATGACTCAGGAGACAGAGGCAGACAAAACTCTGTGAGTTCAAGGCTACCCTGGGCTATACAAGATTGATCCAGAAACAGGTCCAGGTGGTGTGGTTCACACGTTTAATCTCAGTGTTTGGGAGTCACACCCTTTTAATCCCAGCACTAGGGAGGTGCAGACAGGAGCAATAATCTGAGTAGAAGGAGGAATATAAAGGAGAAGAGACAGGAACTCAGGAGTGTGGAGTCTTAGGATTTGTGGAGATAGGATCTCGCCCTTTTGGTCTGAAGGCTTTGAGTAGGTAAAAGGTCTCTCTAGCGGTTGGCAGCTTTGCTTTTCTGATCTTCAGATTCGACCCTAATACCTGTCTCTGGGTTTGTATTATTATGCTACACTTCTGCTTTGACTCCTGCCTCAGATCCGTTTCTTGAGTTCCTGTCACGATGGACTAAAGCTGTAAACTTAAAAGAACCCTTTCAACTTGCTTTTGAACACAGTGATTACAATTTAAAACTTAAGCAGCATATTCCCAAGTGTGGGATAAACCAGACACCTTAAACCTTACATTTGAGCCATCCATAATATTCAGAGTAACACAAACCCTGCATTCAGAGCCCCTAACCAACATAAGGTCACTTGCTTTTAAATTTTTTTAAATTTTAGAAATTTATATTTTACGGAGAAGTTGCAAAAATAGGACAGAATATTCCCACACACCCTCACACAGGCCTATATCATGCAAGCCAAAAATTCACGCATGTAAAAAAAAATATGTTATTCTCTTTAAAGTAGAAGAAAAAGATGCTGGCGACAGTGGTGATGCTGTCACAGCCTTTAGAATCATTTACTGCTCATTTATTCAGGGCTGGTTGCTGGGAATAGCTGCTGCCCTCAGTTCAGTTTAGTCTACATAGATTGTTGGTGGGGTTTGCAAGTTTGCTGTTTGAGCACTTAGCCCCCAGCAGGTGGCACTGATGGAGGACTGTGTGGAGCATCCCAGGCATGTACCATGAGGGCAGGGCCTTTAAGGCTGTTACACTTACCACTCACTGAATCTGATATGTAAGCTTGGCATCATGTCTATTGCCACATGAGGAGTCTCCACCATGTGCCACGGTCACCATTAACAGCACCGTCGTGGCATTGTGTGACATTATTACTGGGTAGGGAACCCATGCCAGATCAAATTGTGAATGAAGAGTTTACACAAACAGGGGTGATTCTTTTTTTTTAATTTGTTTATTTATTAAAGATTTCTATCTCTTCCCCGCCACTGCCTCCCATTTCCCTCCCCCTTCCCCAATTAAGTCCACCCCCTACTCAGCCCGAAAAGCAATCAGGGTTCCCTGTCCTGTGGGTAGTCCAAGGAACCCCCACCTCCATCCAGGTCTAGTAAGTTGAGCAACCAAACTGCCTAGGCTCCCACAAAGCCAGTGCGTGCAGTAGGATCAGAAACCCATTGCCATTGTTCTTGAGTTCTCAGTAGTTCTCATTGTCTGCTATGTTCAGAGACTCCGGTTTTGTCCCAGGCTTTACCAGGCCCAGGCCAGCTGGCCTTGGTGAGTTCTTAGTAGAACATTCCCATTGTCTCAGTGTGTGTGTGTACAAACAGGGGTGATTCTAAAGCACTTGCATCACTAAAAGCCCACTTGGTCATGGGTGATGACTCACGAAGTCTACATCTATCTGAATCTCCAGAGGTGGTGGATGACTCCAAGGTAACATCGTTCTCCAGACCCAACAGAGCTGATGCACATAGGACCTCACAGAGACTGTGAGATCACTCACAAGATCAGCAGGAGCTCAAGCCAGATAAAATTCCAGCCTGGAGGAGGGGAAGTGGCCACAAAGCCCTACACCTAGCAAGTAGCTGTTTGTGATGGATAGCTGCTTTATTAATTTTGTGACACTGGGTATGGCAAAGAAACCCAAGAACAGGCCCCATGTACAGTAGTTTCCAGTATAAATAGGACTCCACAGTTTTGTTGTTGACTTATAAAAGGACTGTTTTTTTTTTTGTTTTAAGCAAGAGAAGCAGTATAATGTTAAGTTGGGAGGATTTGGGGAAGGGGGAAATATGTTAAAAAAATGTAAAATTTAAAAATAAGGAAAAATTAAAAGAAAAATATATATGATGAGGAGGCGCTGAGGAGATGGCTCTTGCAGAGAACCTGACTTCAGTCCCAAGACCCCAAATGGTGGCTCACAACTGCATGTTATTCCAGTTCCATGGGATATGACAGCGACTTATGACCTCAGTGGGCAAATCCACAGACACACACGCAGGGAAAATATCCATACACATAAAATTAAAATAAACAAGACCTGAAATAATAATAATAAGATATATCTTTTGATCTGGATAGTGCTCTTAGCCAGAGGACCTGAGATCAGTTTGCAGAAACTACTAACAGCCATCTGTGACTGTGAGGCCACCCTGGGCTATTTAACCCATGTTACATAGCAAGACACACACACACACACACACACACACACGTTCTCCACATACATTTACTTTACCATTAGAGTGACTAGATATCATAAGTATTGTTGCCATTTACATTGTACACAAGAAGCGAAATGCCCAGAGAGGATGAATAAGTAGCTCCCAAGTCACAGAGCAACTAAGATGTTACCCATGATTTAGTCATGCCTCCTAGTCATCCTGATCATTGTGAGGTCAGGAGGCAACATGGGCCGACACTATATAACCATATGAAGGAACCAGTAGATACAGGAGACTGAGAAACACCCTAAATGGCACATTCACGGCTCATTTCGTAGACTCTGGCAACTACTCACTCTCAGCTCTATGATTTGGAAAAGGATCAGAAAGTCAAGGCAGGGAATCCCAGGTGGGCCAGATACTGGTTCTCAGACTTTATTCACTGGAAGGGGTATATGAAAGAGAGAGATGTGAGTGAGGGGAAAGTACGCTGACACTTGTTTGTCAGTCTTCCTAATTTCCTGCGGTGGACCAGAACAAAATCTACCTGTAATTGGAAATGTTGGCCCAGACTGAAAAGAACAGAAAAACATCTCACCAGTATCTCTGTGGACATCTAGTGGTTGTAGATGTGAACGACACCTCATACAAAATGTTCCTGTGGGTCCCAACAGTGAGGACAGGAAGGACCATGACCAGAAGGGGAGAAGAGCCAGGGCTGTGAGAACAAAACACAGCCAGTTACTGGGAGGCCTGCTCTGATGTGTTTCCTGGCAACTGTTGTCACGTTATCCACAGTGGGCGCTATGTTACAGAAAACTGATGTCACAAAGCTCCTGAAACTAGAGCTGGATTCATGAATTCATGTGTTCCAGGTAGAGACCAAGTCTCCACCCATCTAGCCTTGGTCTTGTGAAGATAGGAACCACACAAAAGGGCCTTAGCCCTGTGCTTCCTGCTTTCTATTCTGGAGGGCGTCCGGGCTCGAGATGGGCACCCCTGGGAGTCAGAGAATCTTACAGGACCTGCTCTGTAGGGACCATCTCCTTTCCTTGGCCAGCAGGAACTGGTAGTACAGCCTGCTGCTCTCCCCTCTGTTCAGCATCCCTGGGGCCTTTCTCAAGCCTGACTAACCCCTCATTCTTACCTTCCAGGTTTAAGGTCTGAGGATTCTGCCTCCTTCCCAGGCTGAAGCCGTCCATCTACTACTGCAGTCAGCTTCAGTGCCCTTCCTGACCATGGCCAGGCCAACTGGTTCTGTCCCAATGGTCCTAGGTAGGCTGTGTTGCCCACTCTTGCTTAAAATGCTTTGGTTGGTCAGGCCTGAAACATGAGCAAGAAAGTAACTTCCAGATGGCTAGACTCACCCTGACTGGTGTACAGTTTCATCATCTTCTCTTTCGACTCAGTATGATTCTGGAAAGCCTGTGCTGGCTGTCGCTGGCTGCTTTCTTCTCTGAGAGCTGCTGCACTACACCAAATGAGCTGAGGAATAACCAAGATCTGAGCCAGATGTCCGGACACCAGCCTGTCTCCATTGTGCTGAAGGAAAAACACAAAAAGACCTAGGATTTGAGTATGATGGCAGTTGCCACTGAAGCTATTAAGCATAACGTGAGTTCTGGGAGGACCAACAGACCACAAAAGACATGCCATAGAACAATGGGTAGGCAGCCTAGGGTCCTAAGTGACATAAAGTTAATGTGGTGGCCTACCTGGAGTCAAGAGAGTAGGAGAATGGCAGTGGGACACTAGGGATGGCCCAGCTCAGGTGCTTCCAAACAGGATGTGACCAACAATGGGTGCGGTGGTCCATAATAGCTGGATCAGATTAAAGTAGTCTCAAGACTTCCTCTGCAGGGTGGCATGCAAAGTGTTCTAACCACCTGCCCTAGTAAACTTTCAACTTAGCTTTGTTCTCTCTCTCTCTCTCTCTCTCTCTCTCTCTCTCTCTCTCTCTCTCTCTCTCTCTCTGTGTCTCTCTTTGTCTCTCTCTCCCTTCCTTCCTTTCTTCATTTTTTTGATTTCTACCTTCCTTCTTTTTTTCTGAGTTTCGCTATGTAGCCATGGCTGTCCTGGAACATTCTCTATGAACCAGACTGGACAAGAACTCAGAGATTCATGTGTCTCTGCCTTCAAAGTGCTAGGATTAAGGGCATGTACCACCATAACTGACAAACTTCAGCTGTTTCTTAAACTTCTTTACATATTCTTGTATCTTATACACCTACTTACTTATAACAGATAGAATTTTAAGTAAGCTGGACTTCTCAGAAAAGCACAACATTTTTCAAGAAGTATCCATGCTAGGGGCAGCACAATGGGGGGAGGACAGTAGGAAGAGAATTTTAGGATATGTGCACAATAGAATCTAGGATGCTGCATGTCAACTTGGCCAGTTTGCTTTGCCTCCTTCATTGCTGTGCTTACACTTCTGAGTACTTGACCAACTACTGCATCCTATCAGAATTATTCCCTTTTGAGAACAAGAAGGATTAAATGAACAAATGAATGAAAGAAAGACACAGAAAGATGAAAGGAAGAAAGAGAGAAAGGAAGGAAGAGACTGCTGGTAAGGTCAAGAGCAGAGAAAAAGAGAGATCCTCTCCACTTAGGAAAAACCAGTGAGGTAACTGGAAGTAGGAGTCACGAGGGCGGAATTAGGTTGAGCAGTGTCACCTGATTTCTTAGCACTGATACCTGGACCTCCTTTCAGGCTAATCAAATTAGACCTTGGGCATAAGGTACATAATTCATTCTCTCTCTCCCTCTCCCTCTCCCTCTCCCTCTCCCTCTCCCTCTCCCTCTCCCTCCATCCTCTGCGTGTTGGGGGGAGGTTGTTGTGAGGTTGTAGTGATGTGTGGGATGTGTAAGCTCCTAGTATGATTTCACAGCATATCCAGGGAAAAGAATAACCACACTGCGTGATCAAATATAGGGGTGTGTGTGTGGCAGTGGTGTGCATGAGTGGGTGTGGGTTTCTGTGCACACTTCTGGTAGATGCCTAAGGAAAGGTATGAGTGTGTTTTTGCGGGTACTGTCTCTTTTTTTCTTAGACAAGGTCTTTATTGGCTTGAAGCTGACAAAATGGGGTAAGTGGTCTGACTGGTAAACCTAAGGAACATTAGGACTGCACAGTTTTGTGCTGGATTTTAAGTACAGACTACCAGATCTGGAGTTTTTACGTAGATTCTGCGGGTGGAATTTGTTTCCTCGTGCTTGCAAAGAGAGCACCTTGCTAACTGAGCTATCCTTCAGATGCTAGGATGAAGTTTTATTTGGGATACAAGATAATCAGACATGTAGTTTTTTAAAAAGTGGATGTATTAAAAAAAAAGTGGCTATATTCTGAAAACATTAACTTAGACCCTGAGAGTTAAGTATTTCTCAAATCAGCTAGGCCTCCAACAGACCAAGGTATTATTCCACCAAAATCAACTTGTTGAGTCAGAGTTTAAAACTTACAGCTAACGGATGAGGGATTACTTACAGGTGCAGAGCAGCGACTGACTGGCGTGGAAGAAGAATTCCTTCTCTGTAGCTGCATAGATGGAAGTCCCTGCCCTGTCAATCAACGTTCCACAATTTTGGTACTCTAGAGTCTCCAGAGGCTACAGAACCACATGTAACTGGGACAGAATCTCACACAGCTGAAAAGGAGATGCTTCAAGGAGAGGCGGGAATCTCAGGTGAGAGTCTAATGACACCTGACCCAAGTCTTGTATAAAGAAACTTCAGCAGGAAGGTGGTGGTCGCATGTATAACAGGGAAGCTGAGTAAGCCATGGAAAGCAAGGCAGTAAGCAGCATTCCCGCACTGGCCTCTGTATACTGGTATATTTGTGTTTAAATGAATAAAGCTTGCCTGAAGATCAGCCGGCAAAGCAGCCACAATCCTCAGCTATACGGGACATGGCTGGGGGTGGGGTGGCACACACCTATAATCCTAGAACTGGGAAGACAGAGGCAGTCAAATTTCTGTGAGTTCCAGGCTATCCTGGAATATACAAGATTAGTACAGAAACAGATACAAGTGGTGTTGCTTTACACCTTTAATCTCAGTGTTTGGGTGTCACACACTTTTAATCCCAGCACTAGAGAGTTGGAGACAGGAGCAATATGCTGAGCAGAGGGATGAATATAAAGGGGAAGAGACAGGAACTCACTAGAGTGTGGAGTCTGAGGATTCGTGTAGAGAAGACCTTGCCCTTTGAGTCTGATCACAAGGTAGAGGTAAAAGTTCTCTCTAGTGTTTGCTGCTTTGCTTTTCTGACCTTCAGCTTGGACCCCAATACTTGTCTCTGGGTTTTAATTATTCTGCTACACCTCTGCTTTGATTCCTGCTTCGAGATTCCTTCCTTGAGTTCCTTTCACAAAGGACTACAACTGTAAGCTTAAATAAATCTTTTCAACTTGCTTTTGAACATAGTGATTACAATTTAAAACTAAGACAGCATATTCTCAAGTGGGGAATAAACCAGACACCTTAAACATCACATTTGAGCCATCCATAATCTTCAGCGTGACACATACCCTGCATTCAGAGCCCCTAACCACCTTAAGGCCACTTATTTTTAAGAAAATTTACTTAATATTAGAGATTCATATTTTACGGAAAAGTTGCAAAAAAAGGCAGAATATTCACAAATGCCATGTAGCTGGTTGACTCTTTTGTTACTACTTTGAGTAGATGTGTCAAAACTGAGCCAATCAAGGCATTCCTAATTACTGAATTCATGGTTTATTGAGATTTCCTTACCTTTTACCAATACTCTTTACCATTGTCCATTACAAAATCCTCCGAGGAGCCTAATTCATACAACAGTGTTTCACATGGCTTTCCTGTAAGACCATGTATTGTGTGTGTGTGTGTGTGTGTGTGTGTGTGTGTGTGTTTAGTTTGTTCTGAGGTATCATTTCTTAAGATTTCTAGGGTAAAATGAAACGTTAGTGTGTTGCATCCTTCCCTCCTGTCTTTATCTGTAGTAATAGGAGCAGTGGGGCTGAGTTCCCAGCACCGCAGCCACCTGGCTAGCTCAGGCCCCGAAATAACAACACATAAACTGTATTCATTTAAACACTGCCTGGCCCTTTAGCTCTATCCCTTGCTGGCTAATTCTGATATCCTGAACAATACATCTCTAATAATCTGTGAGCACCCGTCATACCGGGAAGATTCTAGCCTACGTCCATCCTGGGTTTGAGCTTCATCGCGTGATGGGGGAGTGTCATATATCAATCTGTTGATTTCATTGGTTAAGCAATAAAGAAACTGCTAGGCCCATTGGATAGGCCCACCCTTAGGTGGGTGGAGTAAACAGAACAGAATGCAGGGAGGAAGAGGAAGTGAGCTCAGACTCGACAGCTCTCCTCTCGGGAGCAGACGCCCCAGAGAGACGCCATGCTACCTGCTCCAGGGAAGACGCACGCTATGAAGCTCCGACCCAGGATGGACTTAGGCTAGAATCTTCCCAGTAAGACCGGTGCTACACAGATGATAAGAAATGGGCTAGTCCATGTGCGAGAGTTAGCCTAGAAGAGGCTAGGTAGGAATGGGCCAAAGCAGTCTTTAAATGAATACAGTGTCTGTGTAATTATTTTGGGCATAAGCTAGCCGGGCAGGCGGCTGGGGGTTGGGGATGCAGCCCGGCGCTCCCTATTACTACAAATGGCGCCCACGTGATGGATTAAACCCACTTAAAAAACCTGAGAAGGCTTAAAAATAAGGAAGAGAGCATTTAACACAGATTTTTGCTGTTTGTTGGTGGCGTGCTATAGAGAGATTTCCTGATTCGGCAACAGCAGCAGAAAAAACGCTGTGTCATTTTAAAGCACAGCTTCTTGGGGCTGTGCCCCCAGTGCAAACTCTGGCTTTATGTTTGTGTTCCCGCTTGGGATCGGAAGGAGAGTGCTCTGAGACCTTGACGATGACTCAGAGCTCCCCGCCTGCTCCTGGGCAGAAGGCAGAATCAGGCTTAGGCAGGTGGAAGAGCATGGCGGATTCCTGCCGCCATACAGAGACGTGTTTTCCGACTGTGCAGTGCTCTGCATGTCAGATTTGGATGTAACTTGGATGAAAAGAATTTCTGTGCTGCACGCTCAGTCTCAGAATTAAAGTGCTGAGTGCCGCTCCTACCTGGTAGCCCCAGAGCTAGCACAAAATGGTATGTCCTCCATTTTGAAATTTTCCTGACTCAGCAGCAGGAACAAACCTGTGTTGTTTTAAAATGCCCGCTTTCTGGGCCATCCTGCCAGGGCAAACTCTGACTGTTTGAGGCAGGAGGGCCGGCTACCGAGAGAGGACTTGAGTGTTGTCTGTTGTAGCTCGTTGGCTGGCAGGGACCTTGAAACGCCAGTTGTGGCTATAAACATGGCTGCAGCCTGTATATCCGCCATGAGGCTGGAAAGCTAAGGAATGGCCTGGATCTAGCTGGCAAAGCCACGGCATTAGTCCTACTGATATTGCTTGGTAAATTAAAGACTCATGTGGTCAGAAAAAGAGTGATATACAGTAAAGAGAGATTCAAAGACAGAGAAAATTTCTGAATGGTTTAAAGTGTGTTAAAAATATGCAGACTAAAAGTTAAAATTCTTAAAGTAAACCTCTGTGACTTCAATTTGTGGTAGCACACGCCTTTAATCCCAGTGCCTAGAAGGCAGAGACGAACAGATCTCTGTGAGTTCAAGGTGTAGCAGCAAACACCTTTAATCCCAATGCCTGGGAGGCAGAGACAGGAGGATCTCTGAGAGTTCAAAAACAGCCTGGTCTACAGGGTTATCCCAGGTCAAAGATAAGCGCTCAAAAAGCAAAAAGTTAACTTAGGAATATCTCAGCTTAGATTCTTAAGCGCCTAATGATTTAAAGGCACTAATCAAAAGTGCTCCTGGATAGTAAAAAATTACAGATTCACAATAGGACAGATTCAGACCACTAAATGAGTCACACTGTTGGATGAATGTACGTAGGCTTGGGACAGAGAAGAAAAAGAATATAGAGAATAAAGTTAATGTTAAAAAAAATGGTAAAGTCTTTAAAGAGACATAATAAAGTAAAGTGATAGAGTAAAAATAAGCCACGTAAAGATGGAAAATTCACAGAGAGTCTGGATTATGTACATTGTGTTTTCTTTAAAATTTTTGACTGTGAAGGAGCTAAGTACAGAGAGACATTTCATTATATGGGCTGCCCAGTGGAACCAGAACGGATATCATGAGGGTATGACTTCAGAATTTGGATCTAAGGATATGATACTTTGGAAAAGAGATTCTTCTTTTGTTTTCACAGAGGATGAGACTCTATGGATTTCTTCTATTCCGACTTGGTATGATGGACCACGTCCTCCTGAAGGGTTGCTGTGAACATCTTCAGAAAATTGCTTTGCTCAACTGCCAACTGAGATGAAACTAGCACACAGGTTATACCATGAAAGACCTAATTAACGACGCCCCCATTCAGCAGGAAGCAGTTTGGAGAGAAAAAACTGCGCCCATGTTCCCAAATATAGTTTATAAATGTTCTTTTGCATTTAAAGGGGGATATGATATAGACATGAATAATTTGCATTAGTATAGATTTTGCTTTATTTATAGAGATTTATGGTCAATTTTGTTATATGTATAAATGTTTCTGATGTAACTTTTACTTAATAACTGTTTTGTTACATGTAATTTTGCTATGTTAAAGTTAAAGCCTTTCTTTTTTGTTCAAACAGAAAAGGGGGAAGTGATGGGGGAGTGTCATATATCAATCTGTTGATTTCATTGGTTAAGCAATAAAGAAACTGCTAGGCCCATTGGATAGGCCCACCCTTAGGTGGGTGGAGTAAACAGAACAGAATGCCGGGAGGAAGAGGAAGTGAGCTCAGACTCGACAGCTCTCCTCTCGGGAGCAGACGCCCCAGAGAGACGCCATGCTACCTGCTCCAGGGAAGACACACGCTATGAAGCTCCGACCCAGGATGGACTTAGGCTAGAATCTTCCCGGTAAGACCGGTGCTACACAGAAGATAAGAAATGGGCTAGTCCAGGTGCGAGAGTTAGCCTAGAAGAGGCTAGGTAGGAATGGGCCAAAGCAGTCTTTAAATGAATACAGGGTCTGTGTAATTATTTTGGGCATAAGCTAGCCGGGCAGGTGGCTGGGGGTTGGGGATGCAGCCCCGCCGCTCCCTATTACTACAATCACGTGTGTCTGCACTGGAGCTGGGCATGGCATCTCTCTGAGGTGTCTTCCCCCGAGAGGAGAGCTGTCAAGTCTGAGCTCACTTCCTCTTCCTCCCAGCATTCTGTTCTGTTTACTCCACCCACCTATGTTTTAACCTATGAGAGCCAGCCAAGCAGTTTTTTTATTTTTTTAACCAATGACCTTCCTCCATCATTTATCTCAATGGAGTCACCTTTGGCAAGAGCATGTGCACACTAGACCATGATGATGCTTCCATAAGAAGTTCTTCTCTGAAGTAGATCACCTCCGTCATGCTTACAGAGAACATCAAGTTCTTCATGTTGTATATTGTACATTTTATAAAAGCTCCCTCCAGAAATGGAAGCCTCACAGACATGGTGGCAGTCCTAGTTGTTTGTCGACCTACCGCAGTGTCTACTGAGAGGGAATCCTCTAATGAGAAACTTCCTACATCAGATTAGGTCGTTGGTCTTTGGACACATCTGTGTGTGGTTTCCTTGATTATTAAGTCACATAAGAGGTCCCAGTCTGCTGTAGGCAATACCATTCTTGGGAGGAAGCTCTGGGTTAGATAAAAGTCCTAGGGAAGCATGAGACTATGAGCAAGCTAGAGAAGGGACAAACAAACAGCGATTTTCATTCCATGCTTCCTTCCGGGAGGTGCCTGCCTTGAGTTCCTGCCTCCATTTCCCCAGTGATGAACTGTGACTTGGAGGCCTGTGCCAAATAAACCCTTTATTCTCTAAGTTGATTTTGTGTTGGAGTTTTTTATAACAGCACCAGAAACTGCTACTGTAGCCTACCCTGTTGGCAGGCACGGGCAAGGGTAGGCACATTCCAGACTAGTCTGGGCTACATAACGAAACACTGAATCAAAAAGTAAAACCAAACCCATAGTGATAACCACAAAATGAAAGTGTAAATCCACTCTTAGGAATACAGGTCGCTGAACAACAGTATTCTGCTGTGTCATGGTATTCCAATGCCTGTCTCTAATGTTCATTCTCTGCTCTTAGAGCCACCAAAGTCCTCCCGTCTATTGGGCTTTCTCTAATACTAGTGCAGGTATGAGGTGAATTGATCTACCATGACTTCCTTTAAAGGGACTATGAAATTGATTTTTCATGTGAGTGGAAAGAGTGAGAAAGGAAATTGTCTTTTGTATACATGGATAGCCGGAAATCCCAAGACCACGTATTAAAAAGATGGCCACTCCCCTCGATACACTTGAGGTGCTGGCATATCAAGCATGACATGTTTTATTCAAAAAGCTGTGACTTTCTCATCAGTGACCTTGGACCCTAGAAGAAAGTGAGTGCGTATTTTACCAATAAGCTAGAATTAAACAGACCAGCTGAAAAAAAAACAAAACACTATCCTGAGTGAGTTAAGCCAGACCCAAAAAGAGGAAAATGGTATGTACTCACTCATATTTGGTTTCTAGGCATAAATAAAGGACATTGAGCTTATAGTTCATGTTCCTAGAGAAGCTAAATAAGAAGGTGAATCCAAAGACAAACACATAGGCATCCTCATGAATATTAACCTTCATCAGGCGATGAAAGGAGACAGAGACAGAGACCCACATGGGAGCGCCGGACAGAAATCTCAAGGTCCAAATCAGGAGCAGAATGAGACGGAGCACAAGCAAGAAACTCAGGACCACGAGGGGTGCACCCACACACTGAGACAATGAGGATGTTCTATCGGGAACTCCCCAAGGCCAGCTGGCCTAGGTCTGAAAAGGCATGGGATAAACCCGGACTAGCTGAACATAGCAGACAATGAGGAATACTAAGATCGCAAGGACAATCACAGTGGGTTTTTTGATCCTACTGCACGCACTGGCTTTGTGGGAGCCTAGGCAGTTTGGATGCTCACCTTACAAGACCTGGATAGAGGTGGGCAGTCCTTGGGCTTCCCACAGGTCAGGGAACCCTGATTGCTCTTCGAGCAGATGAGGGAGGGGGCCTTGATCGGGGGAGGGGGAGGGAAATGGGAAGCGGTTGCGGGGAGGAGGCAGAAATCCTTAATAAATAAATAAATTTAAAAAAAAACAAACAGAAAAAAAAAGAAAAGGGGAACTTCCTGTTCATCCTGCAGGGGCTATACTGCCCAATACCTCCTCTCTCTTCATATTCCATCCAGCTTACATCCAGATCCCGCCACCCCCTGTCTCCCTCCCTCCCTCCCCTCTCTGGCGTCATAGCACCTCCCAGCTCAGCCTGCTTGGGCGCTGGGACCGAACCCGAATCGGGAGGGCAAAGGGGAGGACAGTAGTTCCACCTGCATCAAGCAGAGTGGGCCCTTTGTTTGCGAGCTACCCAAGCAGCATGGAGTTTCGATCTGGGCACAGGGAGAGACTTTATTGAGGTGAGTGAGTGCGGCGGCTGGCGGGAACAGAGAACTCAGACGTTCCTCTTCCCTCCTATACTTCCTGGTCATCCTGCAGGGGCTACACTGCCCGATACCTCCTCTCTCTTCCCATCCCATCCAGCTTACATCCAGATCCTCCCACCCTCTGTCTCCCTCCCTCCCTCCCCTCTTTGGCGTCATAGCACCTCCCAGCTCAGCCTGCTTGGGCGCTGGGACCGAACCTGAATCGGGAGGACAAATGGGAGGGTGGTAGTTCTTTTGTCTCCACAGCCTGCCTGCAGCAAGCAGGGTGGGCCCTTTGTTTGCGAGCTACACAAGCACCACAGAGATCCAATCTGGACACCAGGAGAAATATCACTAGGGAGTGGCATCACTGGGAAGGTACATCAGTGGGCAAGAAGAACTGATCCTGTAAGAGAAGATCCATAGGGGAGAATTCGGCGGAAAAGATGGGCAGGTGCCAATGCAAGAATTCACCCAACAATCTGAAAAACAACATGAATCCACCAACCACAAGCGACGTCACAACAGAAGGACATGAACACCTTAATCAAGAAGAAGTAGAAAAAACTGTCTTTATGAAAGTGATAGAGGACCTTAAACAGCATATAAAAAACACCCTTATAGAAATGGATGAGAAGTATAACAGAAAGTTTGAGGAATTGAATAAATCAGTGAATGATACCCTAGGAAACCAAGGAAAAACAATAAAGCAGATAATGGAAACAGTTCATGACTTGAAACCTGAAATCGAGGCAAAGAAGAAAACACAAACAGAGGGCCGGCTGGACATGGAAAATCTAGGTAAACGAATAGAGACTACAGAAACAAGCATAACCAGCAGAATACAAAAGAAAGAAGAAAGAATCTCAGATTCTGAAGATAACATAGAGACAATAAACGCACTGATCAAAGAAAACAGCAAGTCCAACAAACTCTCATCACAAAACATTGAGGAAATATGGGACACAATAAAAAGACCAAACCTAAGAATAATTGGAGTAGAAGAAGGAGAAGAAGTGTAGCTCAACGGTCCAGAAAATATACTTAATAAAATTATAGAAGAAAACTTTCCCAACCTGAAGAAAGATGTACTTATGAAGGTTCAAGAAGCATACACAACACCGAATAGGCTGGATGAAAAAAAAAATCCCCTTGCCACATAATAATCAAAACACAAAGCATACAGAATAAAGAAAGAATATTAAGAGCTGCAAAGGGAAAAGGCCAAGTTACTTATAAAGGTAAATGTATCAGACTTACACCTGACTTCTCTATGGAAACCATGAAAGCCAGAAGGTCCTGGATAGATGTACTGCAAAAACTAAGAGACCATGAATGCAAGCACAGACTACTGTACCCAGCCAAGATTTCGTTCACTATAAATGGAGAAAACAAAATTTTCCAGGATAAAAACAAATATAAACAATACGTAGCCACAAATCCAGCTTTACAGAATAAAATAGAAGGAAAATCACTAACCAAGGAGTCCAACAATGACTACAATAACTCAGACATCTAGAGACCCTTCACCAGCACAACTCAAAGAAGGGAAACACACAAACCCTATGACTAAAAAAGTGACCGGAGTTCAAAAACACTGGTCATTAATATCACTTAATGTCAATGGGCTCAACTGACCTATAAAAAGGCACAGGCTAAGAGATTGGATACGAAAACAGGATCCAACATTCTGCTGTTTACAAGAAACACACCTCAACCACAAAGACAGACACCTACTCAGAGTAAAAGGCTGGGAAAAGGCTTATCAAGCAAATGGACCTAAGAAACAAGCAGGTGTGGACATACTAATTTCTAACAAAGTTGACTTCAAACTTAAATCAATCAGAAGAGATAGAGAGGGACATTTTATACACATAACAGGAACAATTCATCAGGATGAAGTCTCAATCCTGAATATCTATGCCCCTAATATAAAAGCACCCACGTACGTAAAAGAAACATTACTAAAACTCAAGGCAGCCATCAAACCGCACACACTAATAGTAGAAGACTTCAACACTCCTCTCTCACCAATGGACAGGTCAATCAAACAGAAACCTAACAGAGAAATTAGAGAATTAATGGAGGTAATGAAACAAATGGACTTAACAGACATCTATATATTATTCCACCCAAAGAGGAAAGAATATACGTTCTTCTCTGCAGCTCATGGAACCTTCTCGAAAATTGACCATATACTCGGTAGCAAAGCTAACTTACACAGTTACAAAAAAATATTAGTAACCACCTGTGTCTTATCAGATCACCATGGATTAAAGTTAGAATTCAACAACAATGCTACCCCAAGAAAGCCTACAAACTCATGGAAACTGAACAGTCAACTACTGAACCATACCTGGATTAAGGAAGAAATAAAGAAATTAAAGTCTTCCTTGAATTCAATAAAAATAAGGAAACAACATACTCAAACTTATGGGATACTATGAATGCAGTCCTAAGAGGAAAGTTCATCGCACTAAGTGCCCACTTAAAGAAAACAGAGAAAGCACATATTGAAGACTTAACAGCCCACATGAAAGCTCTTGAAAAAAAAGAAGCAGACTCACCTAGGAGGAGTAGGAGACTGGAAATAATCAAACTGAGGGCTGAAATCAACAAAATAGAAACACAGAAAACAATCCAAAGAATCAGTGAAACAAAAAGCTAGTTCCTGGAGAAAATCAACAAGATTGATAAACCCCTATCCAAACTAATCAAACAGCAGAGAGAGAATACGCAAATTAATAGGATCAGAAATGAAAAGGGGGACATAACCACAGACACAAAGGGAATTCAGAGAATCATCAGATCTTACTACAAAAGCCTGTATAACTGGAAAATGTAAAAGAAATGGATACTTTTTAGATAAATACCATATACCAAAGTTAAACCAGGACCAGGTGAACAATCTAAACAGACATGTTCGTCGCGAAGAATTAGAAGCTGTTATCAAAAACCTCCCTACCAAAAACAGCCCAGGACCAGATGGTTTCAATGCGGAATTCTACCAGAACTTCCAAGAAGAGCTAATACCTATACTCCTTAATGTATTCCACAATATAGAAACAGAAGGGTCATTACCAAATTCCTTTTATGAAGCTACAGTTACTCTGATACCAAAACCAAACAAAGACTCAACCAGGAAAGAGAATTACAGGCCAATCTCACTCATGAACTTCGACGCAAAAATCCTCAATAAAATACTGGCAAACCTAATCCAAGAACACATACGAAAAATTATTCATTATGATCAAGTAGGCTTCCTTCCAGAGATGCAGGGCTGGTTCAACATACGAAAATCTATCAATGTAATCCAGCATATAAATAAACTGAAAGAAAAAAACCATATGATCATTTCATTAGATGCTGAAAAAGCATTTGACAAAATTCAACATCCTTTTATGATAAAAGTATTGGAGAGATTATGGATTCAAGGGTCATACCTAAATATAATAAAAGCTATATACAGCAAGCCAACAGCTAACATCAAATTAAATGGAGAGAAACTCAAAGCCATACCACTAAACTCAGGAACACGACAAGGATGTCCACTCTCGCCATACCTCTTCAATATAGTGCTTGAAGTTCTAGCAATAGCAATAAGACAACATAATGGGATCAAGGGGATTCGAATTGGAAAGGAAGAAGTTTAACTTTCGTTATTTGCAGATGATATGATAGTGTACATAAGCGACCCCTCAAAACTCCACCAAAGAACTTTTAGAGCTGATAAACAGCTTTAGTAATGTGGCAGGATACAAGATCAACTCCAAAAAATCAGTCACCCACTTATACACAAAGGATATGGAAGCAGAGAGGGAAATCAGAGAAGCTTCATCATTCACGATAGGCACAAACAGCATAAAATATCTTGGGGTAAATCTAACCAAGGAAGTGAAAGATCTATTTGACAAGAACTTTAAGGCATTGAAGAAAGAAATTGAAGAGGATACCAGAAAATGGAAGGACCTCCCTTGCTCTTGGATTGGGAGGATCAACAGAGTAAAAATGGCAATTCTACCAAAGGCAATTTATAGATTCAATGCAATCCCCATCAAGATCCCATCAAAATTCTTCACAGATCTGGAGAGGATAATAATCAACTTTATATGGAAAAACAAAAAACCCAGGATAGCCAAAACAATCCAATACAATAAAGGATGTTCTGGAGGCATTACCATCCCTGACTTCAAACTCTATTACAGAGCTACAGTAATGAAAACAGTGTGGTACTGGTATAAAAACAGAGAAGTCGACCAATGGAATCACATAGAAGACCCGATTTTAACCCACAAACCTATGAACACCTCATTTTCTATAAACAAACTAAAAGTATACAATGGAAGAAAGAATGCATCTTCAACAAATGGTGCTGGCAGAACTGAATGTCAACTGTAGAAGAATGAAAATAGACCCATATCTATCACCATGCACAAAACTCAAGTCCAAATGGATTAAAGACCTCAATATCAGCCCAAACACACTGAACCTGATAGAAGAGAAAGTGGGAAGTAGACTACAAGACATGGGCACAGGAGATCACTTCCTAGGTATAACCCCAGCAGCGCAGACATTAAGGGCAACACTGAATAAATGGGACCTACTAAAACTGAGAAGCTTCTGTAAAACAAAGGACACTGTCACTAAGACAAAAAGGCAACCTACTGACTGGGAGAAGATCTTAACCAACCCCGCAACAGACAAAGGTCTGGTCTCCAAAATATATAGAGAACTTAAGAAACTAGACTTTAAAATGCTAATTAACCCAAGTAAAAAAATGGGGCACTGAACTGAACAGAGAATTCTCAACAGAAGAAGTTCAAATGGCCAAAAGACACTTAAGGTCATGCTCAACTTCCTTAGCAATCAGGGAAATGCAAATCAAAACAACTTTGAGATATCATCTTACACATGTCAGAATGGCTAAAGTCAAAAACACCAATGATAGCCTGTGCTGGAGACGCTGTGGAGGAATGGGTACCCTCATCCATTGCTGGTGGGAATGCAATCTTGTGCAACCACTGTGGAAATCAGTGTTTCAGTTTCTCAGGAAATTCGGGATCAACCTACCCCTGGACCCAGCAATACCACTCCTGGGAATATACCCAAGAGATGCCCTATCATATGACAAAAGCATTTGTTCAACTATGTTCATAGCAGTATTATTTGTAATAGCCAGAACCTGGAAACAACCTAGATGCCCTTCAATGGAAGAATGGATGAAGAAAGTATGGAATATATACACATTAGAGTACTACGCTGTGGTAAAAAACAATGACTTCTCGAATTTTGCATGCAAATGGATGGAAATAGGAAACACTATTCTGAGTGAGGTATCTTAGACCCAAAAAGATGAACATGGGATGTACTCACTCATAATTGGTTTCTAGCCATAAATAAGGGTCACGGAGACTATAATTGGTGATCCTAAAGAAACTAAATAAGAAGGTGAACCTAAGGAAAAACATATAGTTATCCTCTTGGCTATGGGAAGTAGACAAAATTGCTGGGGAGAAAATTGGGATCTTGGGGGTGGAGTGGGATGGGGGTAAGGGGAGATGGGGAGAGAAAAGTTAGAAAGGAAGGAGGGGGGGAACTTGGGGAAACAGGAGGATTGGGAAAAAGGAAGGTTGGACAGGGGAGCACGGAGCCACAATTCTTAGTTAAGGGAGCCACTTTTGGGTTGGCAAGAGACTTGACCCTAGAGTGGCTCCCAGGAGCCCATGGTGATGTCCCCAGTTAGTCCCTTGGGCAGCTGAGGATAGTCAACCTGAAATGACCCCATCCTATAGCAATACTGACGAATATCTTGCATATCACCATAGAACCTTCATCTGGTGATGGATGGAGATAGAGACAGAGACCTACACTGGAGCACTGGTCTGAGCTCCCAAGGTCCCAATGAGGAGCAGAAGGAGGGAGAAGATGAGCAAGGAAGTCGGGACCACGAATGGCGTACCCACCCACTGAGACAAGGGGGCTGATCTAGTGGGAGATCAACAAGGCCAGCTGGACTGTGACTGAAAAAGCATGGGATAAAACCGGACTCTCTGAACATGGCAAACAATGAGGGCTGATGAGAAGCCAAGGACAATGGCACGGGGTTTTGACCCTACTTCATGTTCTGGCTTTGTGGGAGCCTAGCCAGTTTGGTTGTTCACCTTCCTAGACATGGACGGAGGGGGGCGGTCCTTGGACTTTCCACAGGGTAGGGAACCATGACTGCTCTATGGACTGGAGAGGGAGGTGGAGAGGAGTTTGGGGGAGAGGGAGAGGGTGGAAGGAGGGGGAGGGAAATGGGAGGCTGGGAGGAGGCGGATATTTTTTTTCCTTTTCTCAATAAAAAAAGATA
Organism: Microtus pennsylvanicus; assembly: GCF_037038515.1. Taxonomy (NCBI): domain Eukaryota; kingdom Metazoa; phylum Chordata; class Mammalia; order Rodentia; family Cricetidae; genus Microtus; species Microtus pennsylvanicus. The sequence goes on from NC_134601.1 coordinate 65,807,693, forward strand.
AAGAAAAAAAACACACCTTAAAAAAATAAAAAGAAAAAAAGAAAAAGAAAAAAAGAAAAGGGGAAATTCACACTACCAGGGTATAGGTTCTCATGTCCAAAACGTTTCTGGAGAACACCCCACTAAGAGTGCAAAAGAGAGCAAGGGCAACTGGATTCCCAGGTTTTCTTCCCTGGCCCCAGGCAGCCACACCCTAGCCAAATGTGTTTGGCTGAGCTTCCCCATCAAGAGAGCAACTTCCTCTAAAGGTAGTGAAGGAAAAAATTAAATCAGTCTCTTATCCATTGAAAACATTCTTCATGCCTGAAGATGACATAGATGTTTTCAAAAAGAAAGAAAAATAAGAGTCTTGGGAACAAGCACAAATACACAAATATAAACAATCAGAAAATCTTCAGGTTGAAGGAAAAGACCAGAAACAACAACATCCTTTAGTGCAAATAAAGACCATCAGAAGGCTTGAAGGTCATCTTAATACCAAGTTCCCTATTTCCACTTTTTTCCTTTATAATACACAAGGGCCTCCCAAGATGGCCCAGTGCCTACAGATGCTTGTGTCGAGATGATGGCCTGAGTTTGCCTTCCTAGGTACAGTAAAAAGAAACAATTGAATCCTAAATGTAGCCTGCTACCTCCAGGTGTATATTGGGACACACATGCAAAATACATGTGCACAAAAAATAAAATATATGTGAATGCTAAAAAGCAAATTATGATATTTTAGGTATGTTTAACACATATGCAAATAAATTAACTATAGTGTATTGTAGAATAAAGAACACTAGAAAATGGCAAATGAATTTGTATTCATAAAAAGTTTTACTTTTCAATTATGATCTCACCCTATAAACCATAATGGACCGAACCTCACTATGTGACCCGGGCTGGCATCAAATTCTTTTTTTTTTAAATCTTTTTTTTTATTGAGAAAATGAGAAAAAAAACAAGTTTCCACCTCCTCCCAGCCTCCCATTTCCCTCCCCCTTCTCCCCCTCCTCCCACCCTTCTCCCCCTCCCCCCACTCCTTTCCCCCTCCCTCTCCAGTCCAAAGATCTGTCAGGGTTCCCTGCCCTGTGGTAAGTCCTAAGTCCTCCCCCCTCCGTCCATATCTAGGAAGGTGAATATCCAAACTGGGTAGGCTCCCACAAAACCAGCACATTACGTAGGATCAAAACCACGTGCCATTGTCCTTGGCGTCTCATCAGCCCTCATTGTTCGCCATGTTCAGAGAGTCCAGTTTTATCCCATGCTTTTTTGGTAACAGTCCAGCTAGCCTTGGTGAGCTCCCAGTAGATCAGCTCCGCTGTCTCAGTGGGTGGGTGCACCCCTCGTGGTCCCGACTTCTTTGCTCATGTTCTCCCTCCTTCTGCTCCTCATTGGGACCTTGGGGGCTCAGTCCAGTGCTCCAGTGTGGGTCTCTCTCTCTATCTCCATCCATCACCAGATGAAGGTTCTATGATGATATGCAAGATGTTCGTCAGTATTGCTATAGGATAGGGTCATTTCAGGTTGTCTATCCCCAGCTGCCCAAAGAATTAACTGGGGACCTCGGCTTAGGCACCTGGGAGCCATTCTAGGTTCAAATCTCTTGCCAACCCTAAGGTGGCTCCCTTAACTAAGAATTGTGCTTCCATGCTCCCCTATCCAACCTTCCTTTATCCCAATCCTCCTTTTTCTCCAAGTTCCCCCTTTCCTCCCCTTCTCCCTTTTCTCTCCCCATCTCCCCTTACCCCCATCCCACCCCACACCCAAGATCTCAATTTTCTCTCCGGCAGCTTTGTCTACTTCCCATAGCCAAGAGGATAACTATATGTTTTTCCTTTGGTTCACCTTCTTACTTAGCTTCTTTAGGATCACCAATTGTAGGCTCCGTGTCCCTTATTTATGGCTATAAACCACTTATGAGTGAGTACATCCCATTTTCATCTTTTTGGGTCTGGGTTACCTCACTCAGGATAGTGTTTTCTATTTCCATCCATTTGCATGCAAAATTTGAGAAGTCATTGTTTTTTACTGCAGCACAGTACTCTAATGTATATATATTCCACACTTTCTTCAACCATTCTTCCATTGAAGGGCATCTAGGTTGTTTCCATGTTCTGGCTATTACAAATAATACTGCTATGAACATAGTTGAACAAATGCTCTTGTCATATGATAGGGCATCTCTTGGGTATATTACCAGGAGTGGTATTGCTGGGTCCAGGGGTAGGTTGATCCCGAATTTCCTGAGAAACTGAAACACTGATTTCCAAAGTGGTTGCACAAGATTGCATTCCCACCAGCAATGGATGAGGGTACCCCGTCCTCCACAGCCTCTCCACCAAAGGCTATCATTGGAGTTTTTTATTTTAGCCATTCTGACAGGTGTAAGATGATATCTCAAAGTTGTTTTGATTTGCATTTCCCTGATTGCTAAGGTGGTTGAGCATGACCTTAAGTGTCTTTTGCCATTTGAACTTCCTCTGCTGAGAATTCTCTGTTCAGTTCAGTGCCCCAATTTTTACTTGGGTTAATTAGCATTTTAAAGTCTAGTTTACTGAGTTCTCTATATACGTTGGAGATCAGACCTTTGTCTGTTGTGGGGTTGGTGAAGATCTTCTCCCAGTCAATAGGTTGCCTTTTTGTCTTGGTGACAGTGTCCTTTGCTTTACAGAAGCTTCTCAGTTTTAGAAGGTCCCATTTATTCAATGTTGCCCTTAATGTCTGAGCTGTTGGGGTTACACATAGGAAGCGATCTCCTGTGCCCATCTGTTGTAGTCTACTTCCCACTTTCTCTTCTATCAGGTTCAGTGTTTTCAGGCTGATATTGAGTTCTTTAATCCATTTGGACTAGAGTTTTGTGCATGGTGATAGATATGGGTCTATTTTCATTCTTCTACAGTTGACATCCAGTTATGCCAGCACCATTTGTTGAAGATGCTTTCTTTCTTCCATTGTATACTTTTGCCTCCTTTATCAAAAATGAGGTGTTCATAGGTTTGTGGGTTAAAATTCGGGTCTTCTATACGATTCCATTGGTTGACTTCTCTGTTTTTATACCAGTACCACACTGTTTTCATCACTGTAGCTCTGTAATAAAGTTTGAAGTCAGGGATGGTAATGCCTCCAGACAATCCTTTATTGTATAGGATTGTTTTGGCTATCCTGGGTTTTTTGTTTTTTCATATAAAGTTGATTATTGTCCTCTCAAGATCTGTGAAGAATTTTGATGGGACCTTAATGGGGATTGCATTGAATCTATAAATTGCCTTTGGTAGAATTGCCATTTTTACTCTGTTGATCCTCCCAATCCAAGAGCAAGGGAGGTTCTTCCATTTTCTGGTATACTCCTCCGTTTCTTTCTTCAATGCCTTAAAGTTCTTGTCAAATAGATCTTTCTAGAAAACCAAGGAAAAACAATCAAACAGATAATGGGAACAGTTCAAGACTTGAAAACTGAAATCGAGGCAAAGAAGAAACCACAAACAGAGGGCCTGCTGGACATGGAAAATCTAGGTAAACTAATAGAGACTACAGAAACAAGCATAACCAACAGAATACCAGAGATAGAAGAAAGACACTCAGATTCTGAAGATACCATAGAGAAAATAAACACTATGATCAAAGAAAACAGCAAGTCCAACAAACTCTCATCACAAAACATTCAGGAAATATGGGAAACAATAAAAAGACCAAACCTAAGAATAATAGGAGTAGAAGATGGCATCAAATTCTTGTCAAACCCTTTGCTTCCACTTCTTGAGTCCTGATATTATGGGTTTGAGGCACCACACCTAACATCAGGATTTACTTTCTGGAGAAAGTGGTCAAAAAGCAATACTGTATAGACTATAAAATAGTAAGGACATATAATTTATAATCACTAAAACATATCAGAAAGGCTGATGAGAAATGAGAGTGTTCTAAAGGTAAAATATTAACAATAAGAATTAGAGAAACAAAATATGAGGGGGTAAGAGTGCAAATGACACAGAGTAGAACGTCACAACAGATACATTAGCTATTAAAGGATCAAACACTGCAAATAAAGACTAAATATTTTCTGAACAGATACAAAAGCAAGAACAGTAATACCTTATCAGTAAGATGGAGAGTTTAGAAGTGTGTGTGAGGGCTGGGAGGATGGCACAGCAGTTAGCATCACTGTCTGCTCTTCCAGAGGACCAGGGTTCAACTCCCAGCACCCACATGGCAGCTCACAGCTGGCTGTCACTACAACTCCAGGGAACCTGGCACCCTCACACAGGCCTATATCATGCAGGTCAAACACTCACGCACGTAAATTAAAAATAAGTAATTCTCTTTAAAGTAGAAGAAAAATATGCTGGCGACAGTGGTGAACCTGTCACTGCCTTTAGAATCATTTACTGCTCATTTAGGAAGGGCTTGTTGCTGGGAATATCTGCTGCCCTCAGTTCAGTTTAGTCTACTTAGATTGTTGGTGGGGTTTGCCAGTTTGCTGTTTGAGCACTTAGCCCCCAGCAGGTGGCACTGTTGGAGGACTGTGGGGAGCAACCCAGGCCTGTAGCATGAGGGCAGGGCCTTTGAAGGCTATTCCACTTAGCACTCACTGAATCTGATCTGTAAGCTTTGCATCCTGGCCATTGCCACATGAGAAGACCATGTGCCGTGGTCCCCATTAACAGCACCTTGATGGCATTGGTGACACTTTTCCTGGGCAGAGAACCCATGCCAGACCAAATTGTGGGCGAGGACTTTACACAACAAGGGTGATTCTAAAGCACCTGCATCAGTGATAGCCCTCTCGGTCATGGGTGATAACTCATGGAGTCTGCATCTATATGAATCTCGAGAGGTGGTAGATGACTACAAAGTAACATCGTTCTCCAGACCCAACAGAACTGATGCACATAGGACCTCACAGAGACTGTGAGATCACTTACAAGATCGGCAGGAGCTCAAGCCAGATAAAATCCCTGCATGGAGGAGGGGAAGTGGCCACAAATCCCTTCACCTAGCCTAGTAGCTATATGTGATGGATAGCTGCTTTCTCAATGGAGTGACACTCAAATAGCAAACACACCCAGATCAGGCACCATGCCCAATAGTTTCCAGTATAAATAGGACTCCATGGTTTTGTTATTGACTTATACACAGGCTGTTTTGTTTGTTTTAAGCAAGAGAAAGAGCATGATGTTGAGTTAGGGGTAGTTAGGGAAGAGTAAAATATGATAAAAAAAACAAACGAAAAATTTAAAAATACAGAAAAAATTAAAATAAAATATATATGTTGCGGGGAGCCTGAGGGGAGGGCTCTTCCAGACTCTTATTCTTAAAAAATATTCCTGGGGTCAGGCCACACCATAGCAAACTCGGCGGGTCCCAGCAGTGCTGGGCACTGGAGCACCTGAGCAAGTGGCTACAGTCGGCGGCTGTGGCGGCGGGTCAGACATATAAACACAGGAAATAGTTATAAATGTTTATTAATAAAGGGGGGGAGAGAAGAAGGGAGAGAGAGAAGAAGAAGAAAGATAGGGAAAGAAGTAGAGAGAGAGGAGGAGAGAGGCAGAGCCCCGTGTGTACACGGGGGGGGGGGGGAGAACACAGGGAGAGAGCAATGGCCGGCGGAGGGCAGAGGTTAAAAAGGAGTGGGCTGCCACATGGCCCGCCATCACTGCTCTGAGACCAGCAGCTGTCTCTGCCTGGGACTGGCTGCTCCAGGGCCCACTGTCTGAGGCCACATGGCCCGCCACCACCACTGCCCGGCCTCTGCCCTGGACTGGGAACCAACCACTGCTCCAAGACCAGCAGCTGTCTCTGCCTGGGACTGGCTGCTCCCACAGCCCGCTGTCTGTAGCCACATGGCCCGCCACCACCACCACTCGGGCCACAGCTCTGGGACCAGCAGCCATTCCTGCCTGGGACTGGCTACTCCCAGGGTCCGCTGCCTGCCACCACATGGCTGCCACCACCATTTGGGACCTACAGCATTTCTGTTGCCTACTGCCGCAGGGATCTTGGAGCATTTTTAAAAAAGAACAACACAGAGGACCTGATTTCAGTCCCCAAACCCCAAATGGTGGTTCACAACTGCCTGTTATTCCTGTTCCAAGGGATATGACACCATCGTATGAGATCCGTGCGCAAATCCAAAGACACAAACGCAAGTAAAACACCCATACACATGAAATTAAAATAAACAAAACCTGAAATAATAATAAGATACATACTTTGGTCTGGATAGTGCTCTTAACCAGCGAACCTGAGTTCAGGTTGCAGTAATTACTAATAGCAATCTATAACTGTGAGGCCTCCCTGCGTTATTTCGCCCATGTTTATGTAGCCCATGTTACATAGCAATACATGCATACATACATACATACACACACACGCACACACACACACACGTTCTCCACATAGTCTGTACATTTATATATTTACTTCACCATTACAGTGATTCCATATCACAAGTATTGTTGCCACCACATTGTACACAAGAAGCGAAATGCCCAGAGAGGCTGAATAAGTAGCTCCCAAGTCTCAGAGCAACTAAGATGTTACCCATGATTAAGACATGCCTCCTAGTCATACTGATCATTGTGAGGTCAGGAGGCCACCTGGGCCCTCAGTGTGTAACCATACGAAGGAGGCAGTACATACAGGAAACTGAGAAACACCCAAGATGGCACATTCAGGGCTCATTTCCTAGACTCTGGCAACTACTCACTCTCAGTTCTATGATTTGGAAAAGGATCAGAAAGTCAAGGCAGGGGATCCCAGGTGGGCCAGATACTGGTTCTCAGACTTTATTCACTGGAAGGGGTATATGAAAGAGAGATATGATTGTGTGAGGAGAAAGTATGCGGACACAATTTTGTGGGCCTCCCTACTTTCCTGCAGTGGACCAGGACAAAGTCTACCTGTGCTTAGAAATGATGGCCCAGCCTGAACAGAACAGAAAAGCTTCTCACCAGGATCTCTGTCGACATCCAGTAGTCAAGGATGTGGGGGCCAGCAATGAAGACAGTAAGGACCATGAGCAGAAGAGGAGAAGAGCCAGGGCTGTGAGAACAAGACACCCAGTCACTGTGAGGAGCTGCTCTGATGTGTTTCCCAGCAATTGTTGCCATGTTACCCACAGTGGGCGCTATGATGCATAAAACTGATGTCACAAAGCTCCTGAAACCAGAGCTGGAGCCATGAATTCATGTGTTCCCCGGAGAGACCAAGTCTCGACCCTTCTAGCCTAGGGAATCATGATGCTATTACCAAGCTAGAAAAGAGACAAGCTAACAGCGCTCTTCCTTCCAGGCTTCCTTCTGGCAGGTGCCTGCCTTGAGTTCCTGCCCTGATTTCCCCAGGGATGAACTGTGACTTGGAAGCTTGTGCCAAATAAACCCTTTCTTCTCAAAGCTGATTTTGTGTTGGAGTGTTCTAGAACAGTCGAAGAAACTGCTACTGTGGCCCACCCTGTTGGCAGGCACAGGCAAGGGAAGGCACATTCCAGACTAGTGTGGGCTACATAATGAAACATTGAATCAAAAACTAAAACCCAAACCATAGTGATAACCACAAAAAGAAAGTGTAAATCCACTCTTAGGAATACAGGTCGCTGAACAACAGTATTCTGCTGTGTCATGGTATGCCAATGCCTGTCTCTGATGTTCATTCTCTCCTCTTAGAGTCATCGAAGTCCTCCTGTTGCTTGGGCTTTCTCTAATACTAGTGCAGTATGAGATGAATTGATCTACCATGATTTCCTTTAAAGGGACCAAGGAATTGATTTTTCATGTGTGTGGAAAAGTGAGAGAGGAGGAAAGGCTAATTTGTATACATGGATAGCCGGAAATACTAAGCCCACGTATTGAAAAGGTGGACAATCCCCTTCATACACTTGAGGTGCTAGCATATCAAGCATGATGGGTTTTATTCAAAAAGCTGTGACTTTCTCATCAGTGACCTTGGACCCTAGAAGAGAGTGGTGGCATATTCCACCGGTACGCTAGAATTAACCAGACCAGCTTAAAACAACAGATATAATTTAATAATTGAAAATGGAGAAACTCAAACGACCGGGTAAAGGTTCCTATGTCCAAAACAGGTCTGGAGAACACAGCAAGAAGAGTGCAAAAGAGAGCAAGGGCAGCTGGATTTCCAGATCTTCTTCCCTGGCCCTAGGCAGCCACACCCTAGTCAAATGTGATTGGCTGAGTTTCCCCATCAAGAGAGCAACTTCCCGTAAAAGGTGGTGACAGAAAACATTACTCAGTCTCTTATTCATTGAAAATATTCTTCATGCCTGAAGGTGACAGAGATGATTTCAGAAAGAAAGAAAAGTAAGAGTCCTGGGAACAAGCACAAATACACAAATATAAACAATCAGAAATTCTTCAAGTTGAAGAAAAAATATACCAGAAAGAAAAAAAAATCCTATGGTGCAAATAAAGACCATCAGAAGGCTTAATGTCATCTTAATACTAAGTTCCCTATTTCCACTTTTTTCCTTTAAAATGCACGAGGGCCTTGAACATGGCCAAGTGCCTACAGATGCTTGAGTCCACCATGATGGCCTGAGTTTGCCTCCGTAGGTACACTGAAAAGGGAGAACTGACTCCTAAAATTTCCCTGCTACCACCACGTGAATATTGTGCATAAACACATATACACAAAATGTAAAATATATGTGAATGTTTAAAAGCAAGTTTTGATATTTTAGGTATGTTTAACACGTATGCATATGAATTAACTATAGTGTATTGTAGAATAAAGAGCACTAGAAAATGGCAAATGAATTTCTATTGTTAAAAAGTTTTACTTTTGAAATATGATCTCACCCTGTCTCCCATACTGGACTGAACCTCACTATATGGGCCCGGCTGGCCTCAAATTTATTTGAAACCCTCTTGAGTCCTGGGATTACATGGGTGAGGCACCAAACCTACCAACAGGATTTAGTTTCTGGAGAAAGGGGTCAAAAAGCAATACTGTGCACACTATAAAATAGTAAGGACATATAATTTATAATCTCTAAAACGTATCAGAAAAGCTGACGAGAAATTAGAGTGTTCTAAAGCTAAAATATGAAAAATAAGAATTAGAGAAACAAAATATGAGGGGGATAAGATTGCAAATGATAAAGAGTAGAACGTCACAACAGAAACATTAGCTATTAATGCATCAAACACTACAAATAAAGGATAAATATTTTCAGAACAGGTACAAAAGCAAGAACACTAATACCTTATCAGTAAGATAGAGAGTTTAGAAATTGTGTGAGGGCTGGGAGGATGGCACAGCAGTTAGCATCACTGTCTGCTCTTCCAGAGGACCCGGGTTCAATTCCCAGCACCCACATGGCAGCTCACAGCTGGCAGTCACTAAAATTCTAGGGTACCCTGCACCCAAACATACACCTAAATCATGCAGGCCAAACACTAATACGCGTAAAATAAAAATAAGTAATTCTCTTTAAAGAAGAAGAAATGCTGGCCACAGTTGTGAACATGTCACTGACTTTATAATCATTTACTGATCATTTAGGAAGGGCTGGTTGCAGGGAACAGCTTCTGGCCTCATTTCAGTTTAGTCTACTTAGATTGTTGGTAGGGTTTGCAAGTTTGCTGTTTGAGCACATAGCCCCCAGTAGGTGGCACTGTTGGAGGACTGTGGGGAGCAACCCAGGCCTGTAGCATGAGGGCAGGGCCTTTGAAGGCTGTTACACTTAGCACTCACTGAATCTGATATGTAAGCTTTGCATCATGGCCATTGCCACATGAGGAGTCTCCACCATGTGCTGCGGTCCCCATTAACAGCACCGTGATGGCATTGTGTGACACTTTTCCTGGGTAGGGAACCCATGTCAGACCAAATTGTGGGTGAGGAGTTTATACAACAAGGGTGATTCTAAAGCACTTGCATCACTTTAGCACACTCTCTCACGGATTCTGCATCTATCTGAATCTCCGGAGGTGGTGGATGGATGCAAAGGAACATCGTTCTCCAGACCCAACAGAGCTGATGCACATAGGACCTCACAAAGACTGTGAGATCACTCACAAGATCCGCAGGAGCTCAAGCCAGTTAAATGCCAGCATGGAGGAGCGGAAGTGGCCACAAAGCCCTACAACTTGCCAATAGCTATTTGTGATTGATAGCCGCTTTCTCAATGGAGTGACACTAGTATGGCAAACACACCCCAGAACAGGCCCCATGCCCAGTCTTTTCCAGTATAAATAGAACTCCATGGTTTTGCTTTTGACTTACAAACATACTGTTTTGTTTAAGCAAGAAAAAGGGTATGATGTTTAGTTGAAAGAGGTTGGGGAAGGGGAAAATATAAACAAAAATTTTAAAAAGAAAGAAAACTTTAAAGTAAAATAAATATGTTGAGGCAAGGCTGAGGGGATGGCTTTCCAGAGGACCTCACTTCAGTCCCCAGACCACAAATGGTGGCTCATAACTGTTATTCCAATTCCAAGGGATCTTATGACCTCCGAGGGAAAATCCATAGACTCACAGGCAGGTAAAATACCCATACACATAAAATTAAAATAAACAAAACCTGTAATAATATGATATACCTGTTGGCGTGGATAGTGCTCTTATCCAGAGGATCTGAGTTCAGTTTGCCATACCTATAACAGCCGTCTGTAACTGTGAGGCCACCCTGGGCTATTTTAGCCCAAGTTTATTTAGTCCTTGTTACAAAGCAAGACATACACACATATACCGACACACAAAAACAAGTTCTCCACATAGTCTGTACATTTATATATTTATTTCACTATTAGTGTGAGTCCATATCATAAGTATTGTTGCCATTTACATTGTACACAAGAAGTGAAATGCCCAGAGAGGCTAAATAAGTAGATTCCAAGTAACAGAGCAACTAAGATGTTACCCATGATTTAGTCATGCCTCCTAGTCATCCTGATCATTGTGAGGTCAGGAGACAACCTGGGCACTCAGTGTGTAACCAAATGAAGGAGGCAGTAGATACAGGAAACTGAGAAACACCCAAGATGGCACATTCAGGGCTCATTTCCTAGACTCTGACAACTGCTCATTCTCAGCTCTATGATTTAGAAAAGGATCGGAAAGTAAAAACTGGGGATCCCAGGTGGGCCAGATACTGGTTCTAAGCTTTCTTCACAGGAAGGGGTATATGAAAGAGAGAGATATAAATATGTGATGGGAAAGAGTGAGGAGGCTAGTTTGTCTGCTTCCCTGATTTCCTGCTGTGTACAAGTACAAAGTCTACCTGTAATTGGAAATTTTGGCCCAGCATGAAAAGAACAGAAAGGCTGCTCACCAGAATCTCTGTCGACAATTAGTGGTCGTTAATGTGAATGACACCTGACACAGAATGTGCATGTGGGGTCCAACAGTGAGGACAGTAAGAACCAGGTGCAAAGGAGAAAAGAGACAGGGCTTTGAGAACAAAACACCAAGTCACTGTGAGGAGCTGTTCTGATGCGTTTCTTGGCAATTGTCATCATGTTATCCACAGTGGGCGCATGATGCATAAAACTGATGTCACAAAGTTCCTGAAAACCAGACCTGGAGCCATGAATTCATGTGTTCTGGGTAAAGACCAAGACTCCACACATCTACCAGTGGTCTTGTGGAGATAGGAACCACAGGCAGGGCCTTGGCCTTGTGCTTCCTGCTTTCTATTCTGGAGAACTTACTGGCACAAGATGGGCACCCCTGGGAGTCAGAAAATCTTACAGGACCTGCTCTGTAGGGACCATCTAGTTCCTTGGCCAGAAGGGACTGGCAATACACCCTGCCGCTCTCCCCTCTGTTCAGCATCCCTGGAGTCTATGTCAGGCCTGACAAACACCTCATTCTTACCTTCCAGGTTTAAGGTCTGAGGATTCTGCCTCCTCTCCAGGCTGAAGAAGTCCATCTACTACTGCATTCGGCTTCAGTGCCCTTCCCGACCACAGCCAGACCAACTCATTCTCTCCCCATGGTCCCAGGTTGGGTGAGTTGCCCACTCTGGCTTAAAATGCTTTATTGTTGGTCAGGCCTGAAACATGAGCAAGAAAGAAACTTCCACATGGCTAGACTCACCCTGACTGGTGTACAGTTTCATCATCTTCTGTTTCCAATCAGCATGATTCTGGGAAGCCTCTCCTGGCTGATGCTGGCTGCTTTCTTCTTTGAGAGCTGGTGCACTGCCCCAAATGAGCTGAGGATAACCAAGATCTGAGCCAGATGTCCGGACACCAGACTGTCTCCATTGTGCTGAAGGAAAAAGACTGAAAAGACCTAGGATTTGGAGTATGATGGCAGTTGACAGTGAAGCTATTAGGCATAAGTTGATGTCTGGGATGGACCATCAGACAACAAAGACAGGCCATAGAACAATGGGTAGGCAGCCTAAGGTCCTGAGATGGCATAACGATAATGGGGGTGGCCTACCTGGGGTCAAGAGAGAAGTAGAATGGCAGTGGGAGACTTGGAACGGAGCCAGTTTATGTCTTTCCAAACAGGATGTGACCGACAATGGGGATGGTGGTCCATATTACCTGGATCAGATTAAAACAGTCTCAAGAGGTCCTCTACACTGCGGCTTGTAGAGTTCGCTAACTCCTTCCCCTAGTATAATTTCAACTTAGGTCTGTTCTTTCTTTCTGCCTCTGCCTTCAGAGTACTGGGATTAAGGGCATGCACCACCATGCCTGCAAACTTCAGCTGTTTCTTAAACTTCTTTATATATTCTTGCATCTTATATACGTACTTACTTATAACAGATTGAATTCTAGGTAAGTTGTGCTTCTGGGTAAACACAGCCTTTTCCTAGAAGTATCCATTTTAGGGAGAGCACAAAGGAGACATGGACAGTGAGAAGAGAAATTTAAGCCCTGTGCCTACCATGATCTAAGTTGCTGAATCTCAACTTGGCCAGTCTGCTTTGCCTCCTTGATTGCTCTGCTTACATTCTTGAGTACTTGACCAACTACTGCATCCTATCAGAATTCTTCCCTTTTGAGAAGAAGGATCAAATGAACAAATGAATGAAAAATGGACAAAAAGTAGAAAGGAAGGAAGGAAGAAAGAAAGGAAGGATGAGACTGCTGGTATGGTCAAGACCAGAGAAAAACAGAGATCCTCTCCACTTAATAAGAAAAACCAGTGAGGTAACCGGAAGTAGGAGTCAGGAGGCCGGAACTAGATAGGGTAATATCACCTGATTTTTTATCACTGATACCTGAACCTCCTTTCAGGGAAATCAAATTATCCTTTGTGCATAAGGTCCAAAATTCACTCACACTCTCTCCTAATCTCTGTGTGTGTGTGTTTGTTTGTGTGTGTGTGTGTGTGTGTGAGTGAGTGAAATAGTATGTTGTGAGGTTGTAATGGTGTGTGTGGTATGTAAGTTCCGAGTATGATTTCGTGAGGTATCCAGGGAGGAGAACCTCCACACCAGATGATCCAATGTAAGGATGTGTGTGTGTGTGTGTGAGCTCCCGAGCGAAGGTGTCTTTGCACACTTGTGGTGGATGCCAAAGGACAGCTTTAGTGTGTTTCCTCAGGTGCTGTCCACTTATTTTATCAGACAGAGTCTTTCATTGGCCTGAAGCTCACAAAATAGGGTAAGCTGTCTGACCGGTAAACCCAAGGAACATTACGTCTCCACAGTTTTGTGCTGGGATTCCACAACTGGAGTTTTATGTAGATTCTGGGGATTGCAAAAAAAGCACCTTGTAAACTGAGATATCCCTTCAGATCTGACAATGAAGTTTTTAATTGGGATACAAGATAATCAAAAATATAGTTTTTAAAAAAGTAGATATATTTTTTAAAAAATGGGTTGATGTGGGAGTGTCATATCAATCTGTTGATTTCTTTGGCTAAGCAATAAAGAAACTGCTAGGCCCATTTGATAGGCCCACCCTTAGCTGGGTGGAGTAAACAGAACAGAACGCTGGGAGGAAGAGGAAATGAGGTCAGACTCGACAGCTCTCCGGAGCAGAAACCTCAGAGAGAGATGCCATGTCCCAGCTCCCAGGCAGACACAAGCAATGAAGCTCCGACCCAGGATGGACATAGGCTAGAATCTTCCCGGTAAGCGCACCTAGGGGCGCTACACAAATGATTAGAAATGGGCTAAATTAATATGTGAGAATTAGCCTAGAAGAGGCTAGATAGAAATGGGCCAAAGCAGTGTTTAAATGAATACAGTGTCTGTGTAATTATTTCGGGGGCATAAGCTAGCCGAGCCGGCGGCTGGGGTGTTGGGGGACGCAGCCCCGCCGCCGCCCCATATTACTACAAATGGCGCCCAACGTGATGAACTAAACCCACTTAAAAAAACTGAGAAGGCTTAAAAATAAGGAAGAGAGCATTTAACACAGATTTTTGCTGTTTGTTGGTGGCGTGCTGTAGAGAGATTTCCTGATTCGGCAACAGCAGCAGAAAAAACGCTGTGTCATTTCAAAGCGTGGCTTCCTGGGGCTGTGCCGCCAGTGCAAACTCTGACTTTATGTTTGTGTTCCCGCTTGGGATTGGAAGGAGAGTGCTCTGAGACCGTGACGATGACTCAGAGCTCCCCGCCTGCTCCTGGGCAGAAGGCAGAATCAGGCTTAGGCAGGCAGAAGAGCTTGGCGGATTCCTGCCGCCATACAGGGACGTGTTTTCAGACTGCGCAGTGCTCTGCATGTCAGATTTGGATGTAACTTGGATGAAAAGAATTTCTGTGCTGCACGCTCAGTCTCAGAATTAAAGTGCTGAGTGCCGCTCCTACCTGGTAGCCCCAGAGCTAGCACAAAATGGTATGTCCTCCATTTTGAAATTTTCCTGACTCAGCAGCAGGAACAAACCTGTGTTGTTTTAAAATGCCCGCTTTCTGGGCCATCCTGCCAGGGCAAACTCTGACTGTTTGAGGCAGGAGGGCCGGCTACCGAGAGAGGACTTGAGTGTCGTCTGTTGTAGCTTGCTGGCTGGCAGGGACCTTGAAATGCTATAATCATGGCTGCAGCCTGTATATCCGCCATGAGGCTGGAAAGCTAAGGAATGGACTGGATCTAGCTGGCATAGCCACGGCTTTAGTCCTACTGATATTGCTTGGTGAATTAAAGACTCTTGTGGTCAGAAAAAGAGAGATATACAGTTAAAGAGAGATTCAAAGACAGAGAAAATTTCTGAATGGTTTAAAGTGTGTTAAAATATATTCAAGCTGAAAGTTGAAGTTCTTAAAGCAAAAAACAAAAAAAAGGAAGAGAGTTGTTGTGTGTACATACCTTTAATTCCAACACTTGGGAGGCAGAGGGAGATAGACCTCTGTGACTTCAATGTGTGGTAGCACACGCCTTTAATCCCAGTGCCTAAAAGGCAGAGACAAACAGATCTCTGTGAGTTCAAGGTGTAGTAGCAAACACCTTTAATCCCAATGCCTGGGAGGCAGAGACAGGAGGATCTCTGAGAGTTCAAAGACAGCCTGGTCTACAGGGTTATTCCAGGTCAAAGATTTACGCTCAAAAACCTAAAAGTTAATGTAGGAATGTCACAGCTTAAATTCTTAAGTGCCTAGTGATTTAAAGGCGCAAATCAAAAGTGCTCCTGGATAGTAAAAATTTGCAGATTCACAATAGGACTGATTCAGACCACTAAATGAGTCACACTGTTGGATGAGTGTACGTAGGCTTGGGAGAGAGAAGAAAAAGAATATAGAAAATAAAGTTAATGGTTTAAAAAAAAAAGGTAAAGTCTTTAAAGAGACAGAATAAAGTAAAGTGATAGAGTAAAAATAAGCCGCATAAAAATGGAAAATTCACAGAGAGTCTGGATTCTTTGTATTATTGGGTTTTCTTTAAATTTTTTGACTGTGAAGGAGCTAAGTACAGAGAGACATTTCATTACATGGGCTGCCAAGCTAAACCAGAATGGATATAAGGGTATTACGATTTCAGAATTTGGGTCTAAGGATATGATGCTTTGGAGAGAGTCTTCTTTTGTTTTCACAGAGGATGAGACCCTGTTCATTTCTTCTATTCCAATTTGGTATTATGGACCACGTCCTCCTGAAGGTTTGCTGTCAACATCTTCAGAAAATTGCTTTGCTCAACTGCCAACTGAGATGACCCTGGCACACAGGTTATACCATGAAAGGCCTAATTAACGACGCCCCCATTCAGCAGGAAGCAGTTTGGAGAGAAAAAACTGCGCCCATGTTCCCAAATATGGTTTATAAATGTTCTTTTACATTTAAAGGGGGATATGTTATAGGTATGAATAATTTGCATTAGTATAGATTTTGCTTTATTTATAGAGATTTACGGTCAATTTTGTTATATGTATAAATGTTTCTGATGTAACTTTACTTGATAACTGTTTTGTTAAATGTAATTTTGCTATGTTAAGGTTAACGACTTCCTTTTTTTGTTTAAACAGAAAAAGGGGAAGTGATGTGGGAGTGTCATATCAATCTGTTGATTTCTTTGGCTAAGCAATAAAGAAACTGCTAGCCCACCCTTAGGTGGGTGGAGTAAACAGAACAGAACGCTGGGAGGAAGAGGAAGTGAGGTCAGACTCGAAGCTCCGACCCAGGATGGACATAGGCTAGAATCTTCCCGGTAAGCGCACCTAGGGGCGCTACACAAATGATTAGAAATGGGCTAAATTAATATGTGAGAATTAGCCTAGAAGAGGCTAGATAGAAATGGGCCAAAGCAGTGTTTAAATAAATACAGTGTCTGTGTAATTATTTCGGGGGAATAAGCTAGCCGGGCAGGCGGTTTGGGGTGTTGGGAACGCAGCCCCGCTGCCGCTTCTTATTACTACAATGGGTATATTCTGAATACATTGACTAAGATCTGAGAGATAAGTGTTTCCCAAATCAGGTAGGACTCCAACAGACCAAGGTATTATTCCTCCAAAACCCAACTTGGTGAGCCAAAGAGTTTAAAACTTACAGCTAACAGATGAGGGATTACTTACAGGAACAAAACAACTACTGACTGCTGCGTGGAAGAAGGAGTTCTTCTCTGTAGCTGGATAGATGGAAGTGCCTGCCCCATCAGTCGACCTTCTACACTCTCGGTACTCTAGTGTCTCCAGAGGCTACAGAACGACATGTAACTGGGACAGAATCTCACACAGCTGAAAAGGACATGCCTCACAGAGAGACTAGAATCTCAGGTGACAGTCTAATGACACCTGTCCAATGCCCAACACCCTTGCTTAAAGAGACTTCAGCAGGCAGATGGAGGTAGGGTGTATCACAAGGAAGGTGAGAGAGCCATGGAAAGCAAGCCAGTAAGAAGCATTCCAGCCATGAGCTCTGTATGCTCCTATATCTGTGTTTAAATGAATAAAGCTTGCCTGAAGATCAGCGGGCAAAGCAGCCACACTCGTCAGCTACACAGGAATGGTGGGGTGGCAGACACCTTTACTCCCAGGACTCGGGAGACACAGGCAGGCAAATCTCGGTGATTTCAAGGCTATCCTGGGCTATACAAGATTGATCCAGAAATAGATCCAGATGGTGGTGGTTTATACCTTTCATCTCAGTGTTTGGGTGTCACACACTTTAAATCCCAGCACTAGGGAGTTGGTGACAGGAGCAATATTCTGGGAAGAGAGAGTAATATAAAGGGGAAGAGACAGGAACTCACTGGAGTTTGGAGACTGAGGAATCGTGGAGACAGGATCTCGCCCTTTGAGTCTGAACAGTTGGTAGAGGTAAAAGGTCTCTCTAGTGTTTGCTGCTTTGCCTTTCTGAACTTCAGCTTGGACCCCAATAACTGTATCTGGGTTTGCATTATTCTGCTACACCTCTGCTTTGATTCCTGCTTCAAGATTCCTTCCTTTATTTCCTTACACAATGGACTACATCTGTAAACTTAAATGAACCCTTTCATCTTGACTTTTACCACAGTGATTACAATTTAAACTAAGGCAGCATATTCCCTAGTGGGGGATAAACCAGAAAACCTTAAACATGACATTTGACCCATCCATAATCTTCAGCGTGACACATACCCTCCATTCAAGCCCCAAACCACCATAAGATCACTTGTTTTTAAGAAATTTTTTTTTAAATTCAGAAATTTGTATTTAACGGAGAAGTTGCAAAAATAGGACAAAATATTTCCAAATGCCCTGCTCCTAGTTGATTCTTTTGGTACTACATTGAGTGGATGTATCACAATTGTTGAGCCAATCAAGACATTTATAATTACTGAATCCATGGTTTATTGAGATTTCCTTACCTTTTACCATTACTCTTTACCATTGTCCATTACAAAATCCTGCGAGGAGCCTAATTCATACAAGAGTGGTTCACATGGCTTTCCTGTAAGACCATGTCGTGTGTGTTGTGTGTGTGTGTGTGTGTGTGTGTGTGTAGTTTGTGCTGAGAAATCATTTCTTAGACTTCTAGGGTAAAATGAAACGTTAGTGTGTTGCATCCTTCCATCCTCTCTTTATCTCAATGGAGTCACCTTTGGGAAGTCATGTGTACAATACACCATGATGAGACTTCCATAAGAAGTTCTTCTCTGAAGTAGATCACCTCCGTCAAGGTTGCAGAGAACATCAAGTTCTTTATGGTGTATATTGTTCATTTTCTAAAAGCTCCCTCCAGAAATGGAAGCCTCACAGACATGGTGGCTGTCCTAGTTTTATTGTGTACCTAACACAGTGCCAGCTGAGAGGTAATCCTCTACTGATAAACTGCCTACATCAGATTAGGAGGTTGGTCTTTGGAAACATGTGTGTGTGGTTTCCTTGATTATTAACTCACATAAGAGGTCCCGACCGCTGTAGGCAATACCATTCCTAGGTCGGAGGCTCTGGGTTAGATAAAAGTACCAGGGAAGCATGAGCCTATGAGCAAGCCAGAGAAGGGACAAAGAAACAGCGCTCTTCCTTCCAGGTTCCTGCCTTGATATCCTGCCCCGATTTTTCCAGGGATGAACTGTGACTTGGAATCCTGTGCAAATAAACCCTTTCTTCTCTAAGCTGACTTTGCGTTGGATTGTTTTATAACAGCCCCAGAAACTGCTACTGTGACAGACTCTGTTGTCAGGCATGGGCAAGGGAAGGCACATCCCAGACTAGTCTGGGCTACATAACGAAACACTGAATCAAAAAGTAAAACAAAAACCATAGTGATAACCCCAAAATAAAAGTGTAAATCCACTTTTAGGAATACTGGTCGCTGACCAATATTATTAGTTGTGTCATGGAATTCTAATGCCTGCCTCTGATGCATCAGAAATTTTTCAGGTTGAAGAAAAAGAATACTAGAAATAAAAACATCCTTTGCTGCAAAGAAAGAACATCAGGAGGCTTGAATGTCATCCTAATGCCAAGTTTCCTATTTCCACTTTTTTTCCTTTAAAATATGTACAGTGGGGGGAGGTGGAGGGAAATGGGAGGCAGTGGCGGGGAGGAGGCAGAAATCCTTAATAAATAAATAAATTAAAAATAAAAACAAAATAAAATATGGACAGTGCCTGGCAAGATGGCTCAGTGCGTACAGATGCTTGCACCGAGCATGATGGCCTGAGTTTGCCTCCCTGGATACAGCAAAAAGAAAGAAGTGAATCCTAAAAGTAGCCTGAAACATCCATGTGTATATTTTACACACATGCATAAACACATAAACACAGATAAAACATAAAATATATGTGAATGCTTAAAAGTAAGTAATGATATTTTATGTGTATTTAACACATATGCACGTGTATTGTAGAATATGGAACACTAAAAAATCGCAAGGGGTTTCTATTGTTAAAAAGTTTTACTGTTGAAATGCGATCTCACTCTGTAACTCATATTGGCCTTAACCTCACCATGTGTCCCCCACTGGCCTCAAACTCATATCAAACCCTTTGTTTCCACTTCCTGAGAAGTGACTCCTAAAAGTTGCCTGCTACCTCCACGTGTATATTGGGACACACATGCATAAACACATGTACACAAAATGTAAAATATATTAAATGCTTAAAAGCAAATACTGATATTTTAGGTATGTTTAACACATATTCATGTGGATTATCTATAGTGTATTGTAGAATAAAGACCACTAGAAAATGGCAAAAGTATTTCTATTGTTAAATATTTTACTTTTGAAACATGATTTCACCCTGCAACCCATACTGTACTGAACCTCACTATGTGTTCCCGGCTGGCCTCAATCTCATGTCAAACCCTTTGCTTCCACTTCCTGAGCCCTGGGATTACAGGTGTGAGGCACCACACCTACCATCAGGATTTACTTTCTGGGGAAAGGGGACAAATAGAAATACTGTGTAGACTATAAAATAGTAAGGACATGTAATTTATAATCACTAAAACATATAAGAAACGCTGATGAGAAATTATAGAGTTCTAAAGCTAAAACATTAACAATAAGAATTAGAGAAACAAAATATGAGGGGGATAAGAGGGCAAATGATAAAGAGGAGAACGTCACAACAGATACATTAGCTATTAATGGATCAAACACTGCAAATAAAGGATAAATATTTTCTGAACAGTTACAAAAGCAAGAACAGTAATACCTTATCAGTAAGATAGAGAGTTTACTAAGTGTGTTTGAGGGCTGAGAGGATGGCTCAGCAGTTAGCATCACTGTCTGCTCTTCCAGAGAACCCAGGTTCAATTCCCAGAACCCAAATGGCAGATCACACCTGGCTGTCACTACAATTCCAGGGGACCTGGCACCCTCACACATGCAGGCCAAACACTGACGCACGTAAAATAAGAAAAAGTAATTCTCTTTAAAGTAGAAGAAAAAGATGCTGGCGACAGTGGTGATGCTGTCACTGCCTTTAGAATCATTTACTGCTCATTTAGTCAGAGCTGGTTGCTGGGAATAGCTGCTTCCCTCAGTTCAGTTTAGTCTACTTAGACTGTTGGTGGGGTTTGCAAGTCTGCTGTTTGAGAATTTAGCCCCCAGCAGGTGGCACTGTTGGAGGACTGTGGGGAGCATCCCAGGCATGTAGCATGAGGGCAGGGCCTTTGAAAATTGTTACACTTACCACTCACTGAATCTGATCTGTAAATTTTGCATCCTGGCCATTGCCACATGAGGAGTCTCCACCATGTTCCGTGGTCCCCATTAACAGCACCGTGATGGCATTGTTACTTGACACTTTTCCTGGGTAGAGAACCCATATCAGACCAAATTGTGGGTGAGGACTTTACACAACAGGGGTGATTCTGAAGCACTTGCATCACTAAAACCCCACTCTCTCCTGGGTGAGGACTCACATAGTCTGCATCTATCTGAATGTCCGGAGGTTGTGGATGACTCCAAAGTAACATCGTTCTCCAGACCCAACAGAGCTGACGCACATAGGACCTCACAGAGACTGTTACACAACTGACGAGATCTGCAGGAGCTCAAGCCAGATAAAATCCCAGCATGGAGGAGGGGAAGTGGCCACAAAGCCTTACACTTAGCCAATAGCTTTTGTGATTGATAGCTGCTTTCACAATGGAGTGACACTGGGTATGGCAAACACACCCCAGAACAGGCCCCATGTGCAGTAGTTTCCAATATAAATAGAACTCCGTGGATTTGTTTTTGACTTACAAACAGACTGTTTTGTTTAAGCAAGAGAAAGAGCATGATGTTTAGTTGAAAGGAGTTGGGGAAGGGGAAAATATAAAAATAAACACAAATTTTAAAAAGAAAGAAAACTTTGAAGTAAAATAAATACGTTGAGGCAAGGCTGAGGGAATGGCTCTTCCAGAAGACCTAACTTCAGTCCCCAGACCACAAATGGTGGTTCATAACTGACTGTTATTCCAATTCCAAGGGATCTGACACCATCTTTTAACCTCCGAGGGAAAATCCTCAGACTCACAGGCAGGTAAAATACCCATACACATAAAATTAAAATAAACAAAACCTGAAATAATATGATGTACCTGTTGGCCTGGATAGTGCTCTTATCCAGAGGACCTGAGTTCAGTTTCAGTACCTATAACAGCCATCTGTAACTGTGAGGCCACCCTGGGCTATTTAGCCCATGTTTATTTAGTCCTTGTTACATAGCAAGACATACACACATATACCGACACACAAACACACGTTCTCCACATAGTCTGTACATTTATATATTTATTTCACTATTATCGTGATTCTATATGATAAGTATTGTTGACATCTACACTTCTCATGAAAACGGTAAGGCACAGAGTGGCCGAGTAAGTAGCTCCCAAGTCACAGAGCAACTAAGATGTTACCCATAATTAAGTCATGCCTCCTAGTCATCCTGATCATTGTGAGGTCAGGAGGCAACCTGGGCCCTCACCATGTAACCATACGAAGCAGGCAGTAGATACAGGATACTGAGAAACACCAAAATGTCACATTCCTGGCTCATTTCCAAGACTCTGACAACTGGTCACTCATGCTCTATGATTTGGAAACGGATTGGAAAGTACAGGCTGGGGATCTGAGATTGGTCAGATACTGGTTCTAGGCTTTCTTCACAGGAAGGGGTATATGAAAGAGAGAGATATAAATGTGTGATGGGAAAGAGTGAGAAGGCTAGTTTGTCTGCTTCCCTGATTTCCTGCTGTGGACCAGTACAAAGTCTACCTTTGTACTGGTCCACAGCAGTAACTTAATCAGACGTAGAAATGTACATTGCAACATGGTTTATATATATATATATATATATATATATATATATATATATATATATATCAATACATAAAAATGATTTAAACAGAGGTAGCAGACTCCCATACAGTATTCAATAAAATTTAACTTTGTATCAATATACAAGAATCAATACCAATATAATTTCTAAAAACAATAACTCACAAACACCAATCTATTATCCTATCACCAATTTTCCCTCTTTTTTTTCAAGAATACCCATGAGCCTATGAAATACTTCCCCCATCCCTCAACCATATACCAATTATAACCAACCCCAAAAGGGTGTCCCTAAACCTGAAGGCAAACTCTGCTGGGAGAGGGGACGTTATGCCCTAAAATTGCTTCCAGCTGTCATGGGGGTGACGTTCTTCTTAGGGGTTCCTGTGAAAGTAAATATGGTAAAATTTCAAGATTAATATTTGGTCTTGAAAAATTGCAAATAGTGTCTGAGAGTTTTGAGGACGTCTGGCCAGGGTGTTGTAAAAGATGTGCACCATTTGGAACTGTCTTGTACGGTTGGTACCAAAAATCAGGTCTTGTAGTAGCACTAGCAACATGATGATGTCTTATTAGCCATGTGGAGTCGATATTGTGTGTGCCCATCTTCTTCTTGGAAACTTAAAAGTTCACGGCAGGAAAATTTATTATTTCTTCTGGGAAACTAAGCATTATATATAAAGACATATACAGACATATATATTCAGTGAAAGGTATAATAAAGACAGAAACAGATATGAGGAAAGGCAAAGAAAGTTTATAAATTATTATCTTTATTATTATTATTATTATGTCCCATATCATGGCTCTTGACATGAGACAGAAACTCTGGGATATTGCTTATGAAAAGGCTTGGAATTGGAGAGGGACTAAGCCTGAGTCCAACTCCAAAACCAGCTCTCTATATTTATAAATAAATGCACATTAACACATATTTAAATTATGTTTATTATAATTTATTTACTGAACCTATTCAGTTTTCTTGCTGATCCTTATTGGGTTGTAAATAGTTTCCATCTGTCAGTATTCAAATATCCAAGGTCCCTTGAATTCTTTGAAGATGAGTGTTTTCCTGCGGAGATAAGCGGAGATCCCTCCCCCATCCTATATGTTGTTCTTACCATCGATATGATTATCATCATTGTGGATGAGCTGTCATTTCTTCTTTCCAAGAGATTCCTCCTCTTCAAACTGAACCTTTATTTATTTTGTTGGTACCCAAAATTATTCTTCTCTTTTAAAAACATGAGCAAAACCACTTACCCAATGCAGAACATATTCTGGCTTCCATTGCGAGGTCAGCATAACCTTGAAATAAACTGGTTGATTTAATTCTGCAGTCTTTTCGGTTATTCAATGTCTTTTTTGCGGACATTGTCCCCTTCTCAGTAGAGTTGAAAAATTCAAGGTTAATAAAGCATTATGAGTGAGCAGAGCTAGAGTGCAGGCCAGATGGAGGGGAGCCAATGGCAGTTTGCTCTGAACAGGTGAGGTCCAGACCTGAGGAAAGAACCTAGCACATAGCACCAAGTGCGGCCTGCAGGCACAAGCTCATGGCTCTTAGATTCCCTCACTCTGGCTGGGCTGTGGGAGAAAGCTGACTGCAGGAAGGGCATGAGATGGTGCGGATATCAATGAACGAATGGATGTGATGTGGCCTCATCTGGCCAGAGCCTTAAAGGGCACTAAAAAGCCCCAAAGATGGGCACCAAGTGATGGTGCATTCGATCGGCATGCTAGAATTAACCAGACCAGCTGAAAACAACAGATACAATTTAATAATTGAAAATGGGCAAACTCACACAACCTTGGTAAAGGTTCCCATGTCCAAAACAGGTCTGAAGAACACCATGCAAAGAGAGACAAAGAGAGCTAATTCACCTGAACTCCCAGGTTTTCTTCCCTGGCCCCAGGCAGCTGCACCCTAGCCAAATGTAGGTTGGCTGAGCTTCCCCACTCAGAGACCAACTTCCTCTAAATGGTGGTGACAGAAAAAGTTAACTCAGTCTCTTAGCCATTGAAAACATTCTTCATGCCTGAAGGTGACATAGATGTTTTCAGAAAGAAAGAAAAGAAAGAGTCCTGAGAACAAGCAGAAATACACAAATATAAACAATCAGAAATTCTTCAGGCTTAAGAAAAAGAATACCAGAAACAACAACATCCTTTCCTGCAAATAAAGACCATCAGAAAACTTGAATGTCTTCTTAATGCCAAGTTCCCTATTTCCACTTTTTTCCTTTAAAATACACACAGGGCCTGGCAAGATGGCCCAGTTCCAACAGATGCTTGTGCCGAGATGATGGCCTGAGTTTGACTCCCTGGGTACAGTAAAAAGAAAGAAGTGACTCTGAAAAGTCGCCTACTACCTCCACGTGTATATTGTGACACACATGCATAAACACATGCACACAGATGAAATATAAAATATATGTGAGTGCTTAAAAGCAAATAATGATATTTTATGGATGTTTAACACATATGCACATGGGCTGTCTATAGGGTATTGTAAAATAAAGAGCTCTAAAAAATAGCAAATGTATTTCTATTGCTAAATATTTTACTTTTAAAATATGATTTCACCCTGCAACCCATACTGTACTGAACCTCACCATGTGTTCCCGGCTGGCCTCAATCTCATGTCAAATCCTTTGCTTCCACTTCCAGAGCCCTGGGATTACAGGTGTGAGGCACCACACCAAACATCAGGATTTACTTTCTGGAGAAAGGGGTCAAAAAGAAATACTGTGTAGACTATAAAATAGTAAGGACTTATAATTTATAATCAATAAAACATATCAGAAAGGAAGATGAGAAATTAGAGAGCTCTAAAGCTAAAACATTAAAAATAAGAATTAGAGAAACAAAATATGAGGGGGTAAGAGTGCAAATGACACAGAGTAGAACGTCACAACAGATACATTAGCTATTAATGGATCAAACACTACAAATAAAGGATGAATATTTTCTGAACAGATACAAAAGCAAGAACAGTAATACCTTATCAGTAAGATAGAGAGTTTAAGAAGTTTGTGAGGGCTGGGAGGATGGCACAGCAGTTAGCATCACTGTCTGCTCTTCCAGAGGACCAGGGTTCAACTCCCAGCACCCACATGGCAGCTCACAGCTGGATGTCACTAAAATTCCAGGGGACCTGGCACAGGTACACAGGCCTATATCATGCAGGTCACACACTAACACACGTAAAATAAAAATAAGTAATTCTCTTTAAATTGAAGAAAAAGATGCTGTGGACAGTTGTGAACCTGTCACTGGCTTTAGAATCATATACTCCTAGTTGCTGGGAACAGCTTCTGTTCTCAGTTTAGGTTAGTCTACTTAGACTGTTGGTGGGGTTTGCAAGTCTGCTGTTTGAGCACTTAGCCCCCACAGGTGGCACAGTTGGAGGACTGTGGGGAGCATCCCAGGCCTGTAGCATGAGGGCAGGGCCTTTGAAGGCTGTTACACTTAGCACTCACTGAATCTGATCTGTAAGCTTTGCATCCTGACCATTGCCACATGAGGAGTCTCCACCATGTTCCGTGGTCCCCATTAACAGCACCGTGATGGCATTGTGTGACACTTTTCCTGAGTAGGAAACCTATGTCAGACCAAATTGTTGGGTGAGTAGTTTACATAAACAGGGGTGATTCTAAAGCACTTGTATCACTAAAAGCCCATTCTCTCACGGGTGAAAACTCACAGATGCCTCATCTATCTGAATGTCCGGAGTTGGTGGATGACTCCAAAGTAACATTGTTCTCCAGACCCAACAGAGCTGGTGCACATAGGACCTCACAGAGACTGTGAGATCACTCAGGAGATCTGCAGGAGCTCAAGGCCATATATAATCCCAGCATGGAGGATGTGAAGTGGCCACAAAGCCCTACACCTAGCCAAGTGGCTATTTGTGATTGATAGCTGCTTGGAGAGAGAAAAAAGTTTTCTCAATGAAGTGTCACTGGGTATGGCAAACACAGCCCAGAACAGGCCTCATGCCCAGTTGTTTCCAGTATAACTAGGACTCCATGGTTTTGTTTTTGACTTATAAAAGGACTGTTTTGTTTGTTTTAAGCAAGAGAAAGAGCATAATGTTAAGTTGGGAAAAATTAGGGAAGGGAGAAAATATGATAAAAATGAATGAAAAATTTAAAAACAAGGAAAAATGAAAAGTAAAATATATATGTTGAGGTGGGGCTGAGGGGATGGCTCTTGCAAAAGACCTGACTTCAGTTCCTGGATGCCAAACGGTGACTCACAATTGCCTGTTATCTAGTTCCAAGCAATCTGACACCATCTTATGACCTATGTGGGCAAATCCACAAAGACACACGGAGATAAAATATCCCTACACATAAAATTAAAATAAACAAAACCTGAAATAATATGATAGAACTATTGGTTTCAATAGTGCTCTTAGTCATAGGACCTGAGTTCAGTTTGCAGAACCTACTAAGAGCCATCTGTAATGTGAGGCCACCCTGGGCTATTAAGCCCATGTTATATAGCAAGACATACACACACACACACATTCTCCAAATATCTGTACATTTATATATTACTTTCACTATTAGTGTGACTCCATCTCATAAGCATTGTTGCCAAACATATTTTATACAAGAAACAAAAGTCCCAGAGAGACTGAATAAGTAGCTCCCAAGTCACAGAGCAACTAAGATGTTACCCATGATTAAGTCATGCCTCCTAGTCATCCTGATCATTGCGAGGTCAGGAGGCAACCTGGGCCCTCAGTGTTTAACCATATGAAGGAGGCAGTAGATACAGAAAACTGAGAAACACCCAAGATCACACATTCAGGGCTCATTTCCTAGACTCTGGCAACTACTCACTCTCAGCTCTATGATTTGGAAAAGGATCCGAAAGTCAAGGCAGGGGATCCCAGGTGGGCCAGATACTGGTTCTATACTTTATTCACTGGAAGGGGTATATGAAAGAGATATATGAATGTGTGAGGAAAAAGTATGGGGACACTTGTTTGTCTGCCTCCCTAATTTCCTGCAGTGGACCAGGACAAAATCTACCTGTGATTGGAAATGGTGGCCCAGCCTGAAAAGAACAGAAAAGCTTCTCACCAGTATCTCTGTCGATAAGCAGAAAATGAAAGTGTAAATCCACTCTTAGGTTACAGGTCGCTGAACAATAGTATTCTGCTGTGTCATGTTATGCCAATGCCTGTTTCTGATGTTCATTCTCTCATCTAAGAGCCATCGAAGTCCTCCTGTCTCTTGGGCTTTCTCTAATACTACTGCAGTATGAGATGAGTTGATCTACCATGATTTCCTTTAAAGGGACCATGGAATTGATTTTTCATGTGTGTCGAGTGAGAGAGGAGGAAAGCCTCACTTGTATACAGGGATAGCCGGAAATCCCAAGACCACGTATTGAAAAGATGTACAATCCCCTCCTCACACTTGAGGTGTTAGCATATCACACAAGACACATTTTATTCAAAAAGCTCTGACTTTCTCATCAGTGACCTTGGAGGCTATGAGAGTCGTGGTGTATTCGACTGGTATACTAGGATTAATCAGACCAGCTCAAAACAGCAGATACAATTTAATAATTGAAAATGGAGAAACTCAATACTACCGGGGTAAAGGTTCCCATATCCAAAACCAGTCTGGTGAACACTGCACTAAGAGAGGCAGAGGGAGCAAGGGCAGCTGGATTCCCAAGTTTTCTTCCCTCGCCCCAGGCAGCCACACCATAGCCGAATGTGATTTGCTGAGCTTCCCCATTAAGAGAGAAACTTTCTCTAAAGGTGGTGACTGGAAAAACTTAACTCAGTCTCTTATCCATTGATAACATTCTTCCTGACAGAAAACCTTCAGTCTCTTATCCATTGATAACATTCTCCCTGACAGAAAAACTTAACTCAGTCTCTAATCCATTGACAACATTCTTCCTGACAGAAAAACTTAATCTCTTATCCATTGATAACATTCTTCCTGCCTGAAGGTGACATAGATGTTTTCAAAAAGAAGGAAAAGTAAGAGTCCTGGGAACAAGGAGAAATATATAAATATAAACAATTAGACATTATCCAGGTTGCAGAAAAATAATACCACAGATAAAAACATCTTTTAGTGCAAATTAAGCCCATCAGAAGGCTTGAATGTCATCTTAATACCAAGTTCCCTATCTCCACTTTTTCCTTTAAAATACACACAGGGCCTGGCAAGATGGCCCAGTGCCTACAGATGCTTGTGACCACGATGATGGCCTCAATTTGCCTCCCTGTGTACACTGAAGAAAGAACTGACGCCTAAAACTTGTCTGCTACCTACACGTGTATATTGTGACACACATGCATAAACACATGTGCAAAAAATGTGAAACATATTAAATGCTTAAAAGTAAATACCGATATTTTAGGTATGTTTAACACATATTCATGCGGATTATCTATAGTGTATTGTAGAATAAAGACCACTAGAAAATGGCAAAAGTATTTCTATTGTTAAATATTTTACTTTTGAAACATGATTTCACCCTGAAACCCATACTGTACTGAACCTCACTATGTGTTCCCGGCTGGCCTCAATCTCATGTCAAACCCTTTGCTTCCACTTCCTGAGCCCTGGGATTACAGGTGTGAGCACCACACCTAACATCAGGATTTACACTCTGGAGAAAGGGGACAAAAAGAAATCCTGTGTAGACTATAAAATTGTAAGGACATGTAATTTATAATCAATAAAAGATATAAGAAACGCTGATGAGAAATTATAGAGTTCTAAAGCTTAAACATTAACAATAAGAATTAGAGATACAAAATATGAGGGGGATAGGAGGGCAAATGATAAAGAGTAGAACGTCACAACAGATACATTAGCTATTAATGGATCAAACACTATAAATAAAGGAGGAATATTTTCTGAACAGTTACAAAAGCAAGAACAGTAATACCTTATCAGAAAGATAGAGAGTTTAAGAAGTGTGTTTGAGGGCTTGGAGGATAGCTCAGCAGTTAGCATCACTGACTGCTGTTCCAGAGGACCCGGGTTCAATTCCCAGCGCCCACATGGCAGCTGGCAGCTGGCTGTCACTACAATTCCAGGGGAACCAGCACTCTTAAGCAGGCCTGTATCATGCAAGCCAAACACTAACACACGTAAAATAAAAATAAGTAATACTCTTTAATGTAGATGAAAAAGATGCTGGTGAAAGTGGTGAACCTGTCACTGCCTTTAGAAACATTTACTGCTCATTTAGTAAGGGCTAGTTGCTGGGAATAGCTGCTGCCCTCAGTTCAGTTTAGTCTACTTAGATTGTTGGTGGGGTTTGCAAGTCTGCTGTTTAAGCACTTAGCCCCCAGCAGGTGGCACTGTTGGAGGAGTGTGGGGAGCATCCCAGGCCTGCAGCATGAGGGCAGGGCCTTTAAAGGCTGTTACACTTAGCACTCACTGATTCTGATCTGTAAGCTTTGCATCCTGTCCATTGCCACATGAGGAGTCTCCACCATGTGCCGGGGTCACCATTAACAGCACCGTGATGGCATTGTGTGACACTCTTCCTGGGTAGGGAAACTATGCCAGACCAAATTGTGGGCAAGGACTTTACACAACAGGGGTGATTCTAAAGCACTTGCATCAGTGATAGCCCACTCTCTCACGGGTGATGACTCATGGAGTCTGCATATATGAATCTCCGGAGGTGGTGGATGACTCCAAAGTAACATCGTTCTCCAGACCCAACAGAGCTGATGCACATAGGACCTCACAGAGACTGTGAGATCACTCACAAGATAGGCAGGAGCTCAAGCCAGATAAAATCCCTGCATGGAGGAGGGGAAGTGGCCACAAAGCCCTACACCTAGCCATGTAGCTATATGTGATGGATAGCTGCTATCTTAATGGAGTGACACTGCGTACAGCAAACACACCCTAGAACAGGCCCCATGCCCAGTAGTTTCCAGTATAAATAGGACTCCATGGTTTTGTTTTTGACACATAAACAGACTGTTTTATTTGTTTTAAGCAAGAGAAAGAGCATGACATTGTGTTAGGGAGAGTTAGGGAAGAGTGAAATATGATAAAAATAAATAAAAAATTTTAAAATACGGAAAAATTAAAAGTTAAATATCTATGTTGCGGCAAAGTTGAGGGGATGGCTCTTCCAGAGACCCTGACTTCAGTCCCCAGACCCCAAATGATGGCTCACAAGTTCCTGTTATTCCGGTTCCAAGGGATCTGACACCATCTTATGAGCTCCGTGGGCAAATCAACAGGCACAAACGCAAGTAAAATACCCATACACATGAAATTAAAATAAACAAAACCTGAAATAATAATAAGATATACCGGTTGATCGGCATAGTGCTCTTTGCCAGAGGACCTGAGTTCAGTTTGCAGTACCTACTGACAGCCATCTGTAACTTTGAGAGGCCACTCTGGGCTATTTAGCCCATGTTTATTTAGACCATGGTACATAGCAGGCCATACATACATACATACATACTTATATACACACAACACATTGTCTATATAGTCTATACATTTATACATTTACTTCACCATTATAGTGATTCCATATCACAAGTATTGTTGCCATCCACAACACAATTTTGTGTACCTCCCTACTTTCCTGTGGTGGACCAGGACAAAGTCTACCTGTGCTTAGAAATGTTGGCCCAGCCTGAACAGAACAGAAAAGCTTCTCATCAGGATCTCTGTCGACATCCAGTGGTCAAGCATGTGGGGACCAGCAATGAAGACAGTAAGGACCATGAGAAGAAGGGGAGAAGAGCCAGGGCTGTGAGAACAAGACACCTAGTCACTGTGAGGAGCTGCTCTGATGCGTTTCCCAGCAATTGTTGTCACATTATCCACAGTGGGCAATATGATGCATAAACGTGATGTCACAAAGCTCCTGAAACCAGAGCTGGAGCCATGAATTCATGTGTTCCTGGAAGAGACCAAGTCTTGACCCTTCTAGCCATGGTTTTGTAGAGATAGGAACCTCAGGCAGGGCCTTAGCCTTGTGCTCCTTGCTTTCTATTCTGGAGGGCTTCCTGCCACCCAATGGACACCCCTGGGACTCAGAGAATCTGAAGGACCTGCTCTGTAGGGACCATCTCCTTTCCTTGGCCAGAGGGACTGGCAGTACACCCTGCCACTCTCCTCTCTGTTCAGTATCCCTGGGGCCCTACTCAGGCCTGACTAACCCCTCATTCTTACCTTCCAGGTTTAAGGTCTGAGGATTCTGTCTCCTCCCCAGGCTGAAGCAGTGCCTTTCCCGACCACAGCCAGAACAACTCATTCTGTGTCCATGGTCCCAGTTAGGATGAGATGCCCATTCTTGCTTAAAAGGCTTTATTGTTGGTCAGCCCTGAAACATGAGCAAAAAAGAATCTTCCAGATGGCTAGACTCACCCTGACTCGTGGACAGTTTCATCATCTTCTGTTTCCACACAGCATGATTCTGGGAAGCCTGTGCTGGCTGTTTCTGGCTGCTTTCTTCTCTGAGAGCTGCTGCTCTGCCCCAAATGAGCTGAGGAATAACCAAGATCTGAGCCAGATGTCCGGACACCAGCCTGTCTCCATTGTGCTGAAGGAAAGAGACTAAAAAGACCTAGGATTTGGAGTATGATGGCAGTTGACAGTGAAGCTATTAGGCATAAGGTGAGCTCTGGGAGGACCAACAGACCACAAAGACAGGCCATAGAAGAATGGGTAGGCAGCCAAAGGTCCTGAAGTGGTATAAAGATAATTTGGTGGCCTACCTGGGAGACTCAAGATGGAGCCACTGCAGGACCTTCCAAACAGAATGTGACCAACAATGGGGGACAGTGGTCCATATGAGCTGAATCAGATTAAAACAGCCTCAAGACTTCCTCTGCAGGGTGGCATGCAGAGTGCTCTAAACCTTTCCCCTAGTAAATGTTCAACTTTGCTTTGCCCTTTCTTTCTTTCTTTCTTTCTTTCTTTCTTTCTTTCTTTCTTTCTTTCTCTCTCTCTCTGTCTTTCTTTCTTCTTTCTTTCATTCTTTCTTTCTTTCTTTCTTCCTTCCTTCCTTTCTCTGTTTCTTTCTTTCTTTCCTTCCTCCCTCCCTCCCTCCCCCTCCCTCCCTCCCTTCCTTCCTTCCTTCCTTCCTTCCTTCCTTCCTTCCTTCCTTCCTTCCGTCTTATTATTCTGAGTTTCTCTGTGTAGCATCGGCTTCCTGGAACATTCTCTATAAACCAGACTGGCCAAGAACTCAGAGATTCATGTGCCTCTGCCTTCAGAGTGCTAGGATTTATGGCATGCACCACCATAACTGACAAAGTTCATTTGTTTCTTAACTTCTTTAAATATTCTTGCATCTTATACACCTACTTACCTATAACAGATTGAATTCTAGGTAAGCTGGGCTTCTGAGAAAAGCACACACTTTTTCTACGAGTATCCATTCTAGGGCGAGCACAAAGGAGAGATGGACAGTGAGAAGAGAAATTTAGGCCCTGTGCCCACTAGAATCTAGGTTGCTGCATCTTGACTTGGCCAGATTGCTTTGCCTCCTTGATTGCTCTGCTTACAGTCTTTAGTACTTGACCAACTACTGCATCCTACCAGAATTCTTCCCTTTTGAAAACAAGAAGGATCACATGAAAGATGAATGAAAGTAAGACAGACAGGAAGAATGAAGGACGGGAGAGAGAAAGGAAGGAAGAGACTGCTAGTAAGGTCAAGACCAGAGAAAAACAGAGATCCTCTCCACTTAATAAGAAAAACCAGTGGGGTAACTGGAAGTAGGAGTCAGGAGGCCGGAACTAGATAGGGTAATATCACCTGATTTCTTAGCACTGATATCTGGACCTCCTTTCAGATAAATCAAATTAGCCTTTGGGCATAAGGTCCAAAATTCACTCACTCTCTCTCCCACCCTTTGTGTGTGTGAGTGTGTGGGAATGTTGTGAGGTAGTATTGGTGTGTGTGGTATATAAACTCCTAGTATGATTTCGTGAGGTATCCAGGGAGGAGAACCTCCACACCAGATGATCAAATGTAGGGGTGTGTGAGTGTGTGTGTGTGTGTGTGTGTGTGTGTGCGTGTGCGAACGCACACAGGTGTCTGTACACAATTTTGGTGGATGCCAAAGAACAGCCTGGGTGTGTTTTCTCAGGTCTGTCCACTTTTTTCTGAGGCAGAGTCTTTCATTGGCCTGAAGCTCACAAAATAGGGTAAGCTGTCTGACCGGTAAACCCCAGGAACAATACGTCTCCACAGTTTTGTGCTGGGATTCCACAACTAGAGTTTTATGTAGGTTCTGGGGATTGCAAAGCAAGCACCTTGTTAACTGAGCCATCCCCTCAAATCCTAGGATGAAGTTTTTAATTGGGGAACAAGATAATCAGTTAGAAATGTGGTTTTTAAAACGTGGGTGTACTTTTTAAAAAAGGAGGGGGTGTATTCTGAAAACAGTTACTTAGATTCTGAGTGCTAAGTGTTTCGCAAATCAGGTAGAGCTCCAACAGACCAAGGTATTATTCCACCAAAACCCAACTTGGTGGGCCAAAGAGTTTAAAACTCACAGCTAATGGATGAGGGATTACTTACAGGAGCAAAGCAGCAACTGACTGCTGTGTGGAAGAAGGATTCCTTTTCTGTAGCTGGATAGATGAAAGTGCTTGCCATGTCAGTGGACCGTCCACACTCTTGGTACTCTAGCGTCTCCAGAGGCGAGGAAACCACATGTAACTGGGACAGAATCACACAGCTGTAAAGGTGATGCCTCAAAGAGAGGCTGGAATCACAGGTGAAAGTTTTATAACACCTGCCCCAAGCCCAACACCCTTGTTATAAGAAACTTCAGCAGGCAGGTGGTGGTAGGGTGTGTAACAAGGATGGTGAGTGAGCCATGGACAGCAAGCCAGTAAGCAGCATTCCCGCCATGGCCAATGTATACTGCATATTTGTGTTTAAATGTATAAAGCTTGCCTGAAGATCAGCGGGCAAAGCAGCCACACTCGTCAGCTATACAGGACAGCATGGTGGTAGTACATGGCTTTAATCCCAGGACTCAGGAGACAGAGGCAGGCAAAACTCTGTGAGTTCAGGTCTACCCTGGGCTGTACAAGATTGATCCAGAAACAGGTCCAGGTGGTGGTGGTTCACACCTTTAATCTCAGTGTTTGGGAGTCACACCCTTTTAATCCCAGCACTAGGGAGGTGCAGACAGGAGCAATAATCTGAGTAGAAGGAGGAATATAAAGGAGAAGAGACATGAACTCAGGAGTGTGGAGTCTTAGGATTTGTGGAGATAGGATCTCGCCCTTTTGGTCTGAAGGCTTGGTGTAGGGTAAAAGGTCTCTCTAGCGGTTGGCAGCTTTGCTTTTCTGATCTTCAGATTCGACCCTAATACCTGTTTCTGGGTTTGTATTATTCTGCTACACCTCTGCTTTGACTCCTGCTTCAGATCCCTTTCTAGAGTTCCTGTCACGATGGACTAAAGCTGTAAACTTAAAAGAACCCTTTCAACTTGCTTTTGAACACAGTGATTACAATTTAAAACTTAAACAGCATATTCCCAAGAGTGGGATAAACCAGACACCTTAAACCTCACATTTGAGCCATCCATAATATTCAGAGTAACACAAACCCTGCATTCAGATCCCCTAAACAACATAAGGCCACTTGCTTTTAATTTTTTTTAAATTTTAGAAATTTATATTTTACGGAGAAGTTGCAAAAATAGGACAGAATATTCCCACACACCCTCACACAGGCCTATATCATGCAAGCCAAAAATTCACACATGTAAAAAAAATATGTTATTCTCTTTAAAGTAGAAGAAAAAGATGCTGGCGACAGTGGTGATGCTGTCACAGCCTTTAGAATCATTTACTGCTCATTTAGTCAGGGCTGGTTGCTGGGAATAGCTGCTGCCCTCAGTTCAGTTTAGTCTACTTAGATTGTTGGTGGGGTTTGCAAGTTTGCTGTTTGAGCACTTAGCCCGCAGCAGGTGGCACTGTTGGAGGACTGTGGGGAGCATCCCAGGCCTGTAGCATGAGGGCAGGGCCTTTAAGGCTGTTACACTTACCACTCACTGAATCTGATCTGTAAGCTTGGCATCCTGTCTATTGCCACATGAGGAGTCTCCACCATGTGCCACAGTCACCATTAACAGCACCGTCGTGGCATTGTGTGACATTATTACTGGGTAGGGAACCCATGCCAGATCAATTTGTGAATGAAGAGTTTACACAAACAGGGGTGATTCTTTTTTTTTTTTAATTTGTTTATTTATTAAAGATTTCTGTCTCTTCCCCGCCACTGCCTCCCATTTCCCTCCCCCTCCCCAATTAAGTCCCCCCACTCCTCAGCCCAAAAAGCAATCAGGGTTCCCTGTCCTGTGGGAAGTCAAAGGAACCCCCACCTCCATCCAGGTCTAGTAAGTTGAGCATCCAAACTGCCTAGGCTCCCACAAAGCCAGAGCGTGCAGTAGGATAAGAAACCCATTGCCATTGTTCTTGAGTTCTCAGTAGTCCTCATTGTACGCTATATTCAGAGACTCCGGTTTTGTCCCAGGCTTTACCAGGCCCAGGCCAGCTGGCCTTGGTGAGTTCCCAGTAGAACATCCCCATTGTCTCAGTGTGTGGGTGTACAAACAGGGGTGATTCTAAAGCACTTGCATCACTAAAAGCCCACTCGGTCATGGGTGATGACTCACGAAGTCTACATCTATCTGAATCTCCGGAGGTAGTGGATGACTCCAAAGGAACATCGTTCTCCAGACCCAACAGAGCTGATACACATAGGACCTCACAGAGACTGTGAGATCACTCACGGGATCTGCAGGAGCTCAAGCCAGATAAAATTCCAGCCTGGAGGAGGGGAAGTGGCCACAAAGCCCTACACCTAGCAAGTAGCTATTTGTGATGGATAGATGCTTTCTCACTTTAGTGACACTGGGTATGGCAAAGAAACCCGAGAACAGGCCCCATGCACAGTAGTTTCCAGTATAAATAGGACTCCACAGTTTTGTTGTTGACTTATAAAAGGACTGTTTTCTTTGTTTTAAGCAAGAGAAGCAGTATAATGTTAAGTTGGGAGGAGTTGGGGAAGGGGGAAATATGTTAAAAAATGTAAAATTTAAAAATAAGGAAAAATTAAAAGAAAAATATTTATGATGATGAGGCGCTGAGGAGATGGCTCTTGCAGAGGACCTGACTTAGGTCCCAAGACCCCAAATGGTGGCTCACAACTGCATGTTATTCCAGTTCCATGGGATATGACAGCATCTTATGACCTCAGTGGGCAAATCCACAGACACCCACGCAGGGAAAATATCCATATGCATAAAATTAAAATAAACAAGACCTGAAATAATAATAATAAGATATATCTTTTGATCTGGATAGTACTCTTTGACAGAGGACCAGAGATCAGATTGCAGAAACTACTAACAGCCATCTGTGACTGTGAGGCCACCCTGGGCTACTTAAACCATGTTACATACATAGCAAGACACACACACACACACACACACACACACACATGTTCTCCACATACATTTACTTCACCATTAGAGTGACTAGATATCATAAGTATTGTTGCCATTTACATTGTACACAAGAAGCAAAATGCCCAGAGAGTCTAAATAAGTAGCTCCCAAGTCACAGAGCAACTAAGATGTTACCCATGATTTAGTCAGGCCTCCTAGTCATCCTGATCATTGTGAGGTCAGGAGGCAACATGGGCCAACACTATATAACCATATGAAGGAGGCAGTAGATACAGGAGACTGAGAAACACCCAAAATGGCACATTCATGGCTCATTTCCTAGACTCTGGCAACTACTCAATCTCAGGTCTATGATTTGGAAAAGGATCAGAATATCAAGGCAGGGGATGCCAGGTGGGCCAGTTTTGGTTCTCAGACTTTATTCACTGGAAGGGGTATATGAAAGAGAAATATGAGTGTGTGAGGGGAAAGTACAAGGACACTTGTTTGTCTGCCTCCCTAATTTCCTGCGGTGGACCAGAACAAAATCTACCCGCTATTGGAAATGTTGCCCCAGCCTGAAAAGAACAGAAAAACTTCTCACCAGTATCTCTGTTGACATCTAGTGGTTGTAGATGTGAACGACACCTCACACAAAATGTTCCTGTGGGGCCCAGCAGTGAGGACAGGAAGGACCATGAGCAGAAGGGGAGAAGAGGCAGGGCTGTGAGAACAAGACAGAGCCAGGTCTGTGAGAACAAGACACAGCCAGTCACTGTGAGGAGCTTCTCTGAAGCGTTTCCTGGCAACGGTTGTCATGTTATCCACAGTGGGCGCTATGTTACAGAAAACTGATGTCACAAAGCTCCTGAAACTAGAGCTGGATCCATGAATTCATGTGTTCCAGGTAGAGACCAAGTCTCCACCCATCTAGCCTTGGTCTTGTGAAGATAGGAACCACAGAAAGGGCCTTAGCCCTGTGCTTCCTGCTTTCTATGCTGGAGGGCTTCAGGGCTCGAGATGGGCACCCCTGGGAGTCAGAGAATCTTACAGGACCTGCTCTGTAGGGACCATTTCCTTTCCTTGGCCAGCAGGAACTGGTAGTACAACCTGCTGCTCTCCCCTCTGTTCAGCATCCCTGGGGCCTTTCTCAAGCCTGACTAACCCCTCATTCTTACATTCCATGATTAAGGTCTGAAGATTCTGCCTCCTCTTCAGGCTGAAGCCGTCCATCTACTACTGCAGTCGGCTTCAGTGCCTTTCCCGACCACGGCTAGAACAACTCGTTCTGTCCCAATGGTCCTAGGTAGGCTGAGTTGCCCACTCTTGCTTAAAATGCTTTTGTTGGTCAGGCCTGAAACATGAGCAAGAAAGTAACTTCCAGATGGCTAGACTCACCCTGACAGTTTCATCATCTTCTTTTTCCACACAGCATGATTCTGGGAAGCCTGTGCTGGCTGTTTCTGGCTGCTTTCTTCTCTGAGAGCTGCTGCTCTGCCCCAAATGAGCTGAGGAATAACCAAGATCTGAGCCAGATGTCCGGACACCAGCCTGTCTCCATTGTGCTGAAGGAAAGAGACTAAAAAGACCTAGGATTTGGAGTATGATGGCAGTTGACAGTGAAGCTATTAGGCATAAGGTGAGCTCTGGGAGGACCAACAGACCACAAAGACAGGCCATAGAAGAATGGGTAGGCAGCCAAAGGTCCTGAAGTGGTATAAAGATAATTTGGTGGCCTACCTGGGGTCAAGAGAGAAGGTGAATGGCAATGGGAGACTCAGGATGGAGCCACTGCAGGACCTTCCAAACAGAATGTGACCAACAATGGGGGACAGTGGTCCATATGAGCTGAATCAGATTAAAACAGCCTCAAGACTTCCTCTGCAGGGTGGCATGCAGAGTGCTCTAAACCTTTCCCCTAGTAAATGTTCAACTTTGCTTTGCCCTTTCTTTCTTTCTTTCTTTCTTTCTTTCTTTCTTTCTTTCTTTCTCTCTCTCTCTGTCTTTCTTTCTTCTTTCTTTCATTCTTACTTTCTTTCTTCCTTCCTTCCTTTCTCTGTTTCTTTCTTTCCTTCCTCCCTCCCTCCCTCCCCTTCCCTCCCTTCCTTCCTTCCTTCCTTCCTTCCTTCCTTCCTTCCTTCCTTCCTTCCTTCCGTCTTATTATTCTGAGTTTCTCTGTGTAGCATCGGCTGTCCTGGAACATTCTCTATAAACCAGACTGGCCAAGAACTCAGAGATTCATGTGCCTCTGCCTTCAGAGTGCTAGGATTTATGGCATGCACCACCATAACTGACAAAGTTCATTTGTTTCTTAACTTCTTTACATATTCTTGCATCTTATACACCTACTTACCTATAACAGATTGAATTCTAGGTAAGCTGGGCTTCTGAGAAAAGCACACACTTTTTCTACGAGTATCCATTCTAGGGCGAGCACAAAGGAGAGATGGACAGTGAGAAGAGAAATTTAGGCCCTGTGCCCACTAGAATCTAGGTTGCTGCATCTTGACTTGGCCAGGTTGCTTTGCCTCCTTGATTGCTCTGCTTACAGTCTTTAGTACTTTACCAACTACTGCATCCTACCAGAATTCTTCCCTTTTGAAAACAAGAAGGATCACATGAAAGATGAATGAAAGTAGGACAGACAGGAAGAATGAAGGACGGGAGAGAGAAAGGAAGGAAGAGACTGCTAGTAAGGTCAAGACCAGAGAAAAACAGAGATCCTCTCCACTTAATAAGAAAAACCAGTGGGGTAACTGGAAGTAGGAGTCAGGAGGCCAGAACTAGATAGGGTAATATCACCTGATTTCTTAGCACTGATATCTGGACCTCCTTTCAGATAAATCAAATTAGCCTTTGGGCATAAGGTCCAAAATTCACTCACTCTCTCTCCCACCCTTTGTGTGTGTGAGTGTGTGGGAATGTTGTGAGGTAGTATTGGTGTGTGTGGTATATAAACTCCTAGTATGATTTCGTGAGGTATCCAGGGAGGAGAACCTCCACACCAGATGATCAAATGTAGGGGTGTGTGAGTGTGTGTGTGTGTGTGTGTGTGTGCGTGTGCGAACGCACACAGGTGTCTGTACACAATTTTGGTGGATGCCAAAGAACAGCCTGGGTGTGTTTTCTCAGGTCTGTCCACTTTTTTCTGAGGCAGAGTCTTTCATTGGCCTGAAGCTCACAAAATAGGGTAGCTGTCTGACCGGTAAACCCCAGGAACAATACGTCTCCACAGTTTTGGGCTGGGATTCCACAACTAGAGTTTTATGTAGGTTCTGGGGATTGCAAAGCAAGCACCTTGTTAACTGAGCCATCCCCTCAAATCCTAGGATGAAGTTTTTAATTGGGGAACAAGATAATCAGTTAGAAATGTGGTTTTTAAAACGTGGGTGTACTTTTTAAAAAAGGAGGGGGTGTATTCTGAAAACAGTTACTTAGATTCTGAGTGCTAAGTGTTTCGCAAATCAGGTAGAGCTCCAACAGACCAAGGTATTATTCCACCAAAACCCAACTTGGTGGGCCAAAGAGTTTAAAACTCACAGCTAATGGATGAGGGATTACTTACAGGAGCAAAGCAGCAACTGACTGCTGTGTGGAAGAAGGATTCCTTTTCTGTAGCTGGATAGATGAAAGTGCTTGCCATGTCAGTGGACCGTCCACACTCTTGGTACTCTAGCGTCTCCAGAGGCGAGGAAACCACATGTAACTGGGACAGAATCACACAGCTGTAAAGGTGATGTCTCAAAGAGAGGCTGGAATCACAGGTGAAAGTTTTATAACACCTGCCCCAAGCCCAACACCCTTGTTATAAGAAACTTCAGCAGGCAGGTGGTGGTAGGGTGTGTAACAAGGATGGTGAGTGAGCCATGGACAACAAGCCAGTAAGCAGCATTCCCGCCATGGCCAATGTATACTGCATATTTGTGTTTAAATGTATAAAGCTTGCCTGAAGATCAGCGGGCAAAGCAGCCACACTCGTCAGCTATACAGGACAGCATGGTGGTAGTACATGGCTTTAATCCCAGGACTCAGGAGACAGAGGCAGGCAAAACTCTGTGAGTTCAGGTCTACCCTGGGCTGTACAAGATTGATCCAGAAACAGGTCCAGGTGGTGGTGGTTCACACCTTTAATCTCAGTGTTTGGGAGTCACACCCTTTTAATCCCAGCACTAGGGAGGTGCAGACAGGAGCAATAATCTGAGTAGAAGGAGGAATATAAAGGAGAAGAGACATGAACTCAGGAGTGTGGAGTCTTAGGATTTGTGGAGATAGGATCTCGCCCTTTTGGTCTGAAGGCTTGGTGTAGGGTAAAAGGTCTCTCTAGCGGTTGGCAGCTTTGCTTTTCTGATCTTCAGATTCGACCCTAATACCTGTTTCTGGGTTTGTATTATTCTGCTACACCTCTGCTTTGACTCCTGCTTCAGATCCCTTTCTAGAGTTCCTGTCACGATGGACTAAAGCTGTAAACTTAAAAGAACCCTTTCAACTTGCTTTTGAACACAGTGATTACAATTTAAAACTTAAACAGCATATTCCCAAGAGTGGGATAAACCAGACACCTTAAACCTCACATTTGAGCCATCCATAATATTCAGAGTAACACAAACCCTGCATTCAGATCCCCTAAACAACATAAGGCCACTTGCTTTTAATTTTTTTTAAATTTTAGAAATTTATATTTTACGGAGAAGTTGCAAAAATAGGACAGAATATTCCCACACACCCTCACACAGGCCTATATCATGCAAGCCAAAAATTCACACATGTAAAAAAAATATGTTATTCTCTTTAAAGTAGAAGAAAAAGATGCTGGCGACAGTGGTGATGCTGTCACAGCCTTTAGAATCATTTACTGCTCATTTAGTCAGGGCTGGTTGCTGGGAATAGCTGCTGCCCTCAGTTCAGTTTAGTCTACTTAGATTGTTGGTGGGGTTTGCAAGTTTGCTGTTTGAGCACTTAGCCCGCAGCAGGTGGCACTGTTGGAGGACTGTGGGGAGCATCCCAGGCCTGTAGCATGAGGGCAGGGCCTTTAAGGCTGTTACACTTACCACTCACTGAATCTGATCTGTAAGCTTGGCATCCTGTCTATTGCCACATGAGGAGTCTCCACCATGTGCCACAGTCACCATTAACAGCACCGTCGTGGCATTGTGTGACATTATTACTGGGTAGGGAACCCATGCCAGATCAATTTGTGAATGAAGAGTTTACACAAACAGGGGTGATTCTTTTTTTTTTTTTAATTTGTTTATTTATTAAAGATTTCTGTCTCTTCCCCGCCACTGCCTCCCATTTCCCTCCCCCTCCCCAATTAAGTCCCCCCACTCCTCAGCCCAAAAAGCAATCAGGGTTCCCTGTCCTGTGGGAAGTCAAAGGAACCCCCACCTCCATCCAGGTCTAGTAAGTTGAGCATCCAAACTGCCTAGGCTCCCACAAAGCCAGAGCGTGCAGTAGGATAAGAAACCCATTGCCATTGTTCTTGAGTTCTCAGTAGTCCTCATTGTACGCTATATTCAGAGACTCCGGTTTTGTCCCAGGCTTTACCAGGCCCAGGCCAGCTGGCCTTGGTGAGTTCCCAGTAGAACATCCCCATTGTCTCAGTGTGTGGGTGTACAAACAGGGGTGATTCTAAAGCACTTGCATCACTAAAAGCCCACTCGGTCATGGGTGATGACTCACGAAGTCTACATCTATCTGAATCTCCGGAGGTAGTGGATGACTCCAAAGGAACATCGTTCTCCAGACCCAACAGAGCTGATACACATAGGACCTCACAGAGACTGTGAGATCACTCACGGGATCTGCAGGAGCTCAAGCCAGATAAAATTCCAGCCTGGAGGAGGGGAAGTGGCCACAAAGCCCTACACCTAGCAAGTAGCTATTTGTGATGGATAGATGCTTTCTCACTTTAGTGACACTGGGTATGGCAAAGAAACCCGAGAACAGGCCCCATGCACAGTAGTTTCCAGTATAAATAGGACTCCACAGTTTTGTTGTTGACTTATAAAAGGACTGTTTTCTTTGTTTTAAGCAAGAGAAGCAGTATAATGTTAAGTTGGGAGGAGTTGGGGAAGGGGGAAATATGTTAAAAAATGTAAAATTTAAAAATAAGGAAAAATTAAAAGAAAAATATTTATGATGATGAGGCGCTGAGGAGATGGCTCTTGCAGAGGACCTGACTTAGGTCCCAAGACCCCAAATGGTGGCTCACAACTGCATGTTATTCCAGTTCCATGGGATATGACAGCATCTTATGACCTCAGTGGGCAAATCCACAGACACCCACGCAGGGAAAATATCCATATGCATAAAATTAAAATAAACAAGACCTGAAATAATAATAATAAGATATATCTTTTGATCTGGATAGTACTCTTTGACAGAGGACCAGAGATCAGATTGCAGAAACTACTAACAGCCATCTGTGACTGTGAGGCCACCCTGGGCTACTTAAACCATGTTACATACATAGCAAGACACACACACACACACACACACACACACACACACACACACATGTTCTCCACATACATTTACTTCACCATTAGAGTGACTAGATATCATAAGTATTGTTGCCATTTACATTGTACACAAGAAGCAAAATGCCCAGAGAGTCTAAATAAGTAGCTCCCAAGTCACAGAGCAACTAAGATGTTACCCATGATTTAGTCAGGCCTCCTAGTCATCCTGATCATTGTGAGGTCAGGAGGCAACATGGGCCAACACTATATAACCATATGAAGGAGGCAGTAGATACAGGAGACTGAGAAACACCCAAAATGGCACATTCATGGCTCATTTCCTAGACTCTGGCAACTACTCAATCTCAGGTCTATGATTTGGAAAAGGATCAGAATATCAAGGCAGGGGATGCCAGGTGGGCCAGTTTTGGTTCTCAGACTTTATTCACTGGAAGGGGTATATGAAA
Organism: Microtus pennsylvanicus; assembly: GCF_037038515.1. Taxonomy (NCBI): domain Eukaryota; kingdom Metazoa; phylum Chordata; class Mammalia; order Rodentia; family Cricetidae; genus Microtus; species Microtus pennsylvanicus. Next base: position 65,851,663 of record NC_134601.1, read on the forward strand.
GAGAGATATGAGTGTGTGAGGGGAAAGTACAAGGACACTTGTTTGTCTGCCTCCCTAATTTCCTGCGGTGGACCAGAACAAAATCTACCCGCTATTGGAAATGTTGCCCCAGCCTGAAAAGAACAGAAAAACTTCTCACCAGTATCTCTGTTGACATCTAGTGGTTGTAGATGTGAACGACACCTCACACAAAATGTTCCTGTGGGGCCCAGCAGTGAGGACAGGAAGGACCATGAGCAGAAGGGGAGAAGAGGCAGGGCTGTGAGAACAAGACAGAGCCAGGTCTGTGAGAACAAGACACAGCCAGTCACTGTGAGGAGCTTCTCTGAAGCGTTTCCTGGCAACGGTTGTCATGTTATCCACAGTGGGCGCTATGTTACAGAAAACTGATGTCACAAAGCTCCTGAAACTAGAGCTGGATCCATGAATTCATGTGTTCCAGGTAGAGACCAAGTCTCCACCCATCTAGCCTTGGTCTTGTGAAGATAGGAACCACAGAAAGGGCCTTAGCCCTGTGCTTCCTGCTTTCTATGCTGGAGGGCTTCAGGGCTCGAGATGGGCACCCCTGGGAGTCAGAGAATCTTACAGGACCTGCTCTGTAGGGACCATTTCCTTTCCTTGGCCAGCAGGAACTGGTAGTACAACCTGCTGCTCTCCCCTCTGTTCAGCATCCCTGGGGCCTTTCTCAAGCCTGACTAACCCCTCATTCTTACATTCCATGATTAAGGTCTGAAGATTCTGCCTCCTCTTCAGGCTGAAGCCGTCCATCTACTACTGCAGTCGGCTTCAGTGCCTTTCCCGACCACGGCTAGAACAACTCGTTCTGTCCCAATGGTCCTAGGTAGGCTGAGTTGCCCACTCTTGCTTAAAATGCTTTTGTTGGTCAGGCCTGAAACATGAGCAAGAAAGTAACTTCCAGATGGCTAGACTCACCCTGACAGTTTCATCATCTTCTTTTTCCACACAGCATGATTCTGGGAAGCCTGTGCTGGCTGTTTCTGGCTGCTTTCTTCTCTGAGAGCTGCTGCTCTGCCCCAAATGAGCTGAGGAATAACCAAGATCTGAGCCAGATGTCCGGACACCAGCCTGTCTCCATTGTGCTGAAGGAAAGAGACTAAAAAGACCTAGGATTTGGAGTATGATGGCAGTTGACAGTGAAGCTATTAGGCATAAGGTGAGCTCTGGGAGGACCAACAGACCACAAAGACAGGCCATAGAAGAATGGGTAGGCAGCCAAAGGTCCTGAAGTGGTATAAAGATAATTTGGTGGCCTACCTGGGGTCAAGAGAGAAGGCGAATGGCAATGGGAGACTCAGGATGGAGCCACTGCAGGACCTTCCAAACAGAATGTGACCAACAATGGGGGACAGTGGTCCATATGAGCTGAATCAGATTAAAACAGCCTCAAGACTTCCTCTGCAGGGTGGCATGCAGAGTGCTCTAAACCTTTCCCCTAGTAAATGTTCAACTTTGCTTTGCCCTTTTTTCTTTCTTTCTTTCTTTCTTTCTTTCTTTCTTTCTTTCTTTCTCTCTCTCTCTCTCTCTCTGTCTTTCTTTCTTCTTTCTTTCATACTTTCTTTCTTTCTTCCTTCCTTTCTCTGTTTCTATCTTTCCTTCCTCCCTCCCTCCCCCTCCCTCCCTCCCTTCCTTCCTTCCTTCCTTCCTTCCTTCCTTCCTTCCTTCCTTCCTTCCTTCCATCTTATTATTCTGAGTTTCTCTGTGTAGCATCGGCTGTCCTGGAACATTCTCTATAAACCAGACTGGCCAAGAACTCAGAGATTCATGTGCCTCTGCCTTCAGAGTGCTAGGATTTATGGCATGCACCACCATAACTGACAAAGTTCATTTGTTTCTTAACTTCTTTACATATTCTTGCATCTTATACACCTACTTACCTATAACAGATTGAATTCTAGGTAAGCTGGGCTTCTGAGAAAAGCACACACTTTTTCTACGAGTATCCATTCTAGGGCGAGCACAAAGGAGAGATGGACAGTGAGAAGAGAAATTTAGGCCCTGTGCCCACTAGAATCTAGGTTGCTGCATCTTGACTTGGCCAGGTTGCTTTGCCTCCTTGATTGCTCTGCTTACAGTCTTTAGTACTTGACCAACTACTGCATCCTACCAGAATTCTTCCCTTTTGAAAACAAGAAGGATCACATGAAAGGTGAATGAAAGTAAGACAGACAGGAAGAATGAAGGACGGGAGAGAGAAAGGAAGGAAGAGACTGCTAGTAAGGTCAAGACCAGAGAAAAACAGAGATCCTCTCCACTTAATAAGAAAAACCAGTGGGGTAACTGGAAGTAGGAGTCAGGAGGCCGGAACTAGATAGGGTAATATCACCTGATTTCTTAGCACTGATATCTGGACCTCCTTTCAGATAAATCAAATTAGCCTTTGGGCATAAGGTCCAAAATTCACTCACTCTCTCTCCCACCCTTTGTGTGTGTGAGTGTGTGGGAATGTTGTGAGGTAGTATTGGTGTGTGTGGTATATAAACTCCTAGTATGATTTCGTGAGGTATCCAGGGAGGAGAACCTCCACACCAGATGATCAAATGTAGGGGTGTGTGAGTGTGTGTGTGTGTGTGTGTGTGTGCGTGTGCGAACGCACACAGGTGTCTGTACACAATTTTGGTGGATGCCAAAGAACAGCCTGGGTGTGTTTTCTCAGGTCTGTCCACTTTTTTCTGAGGCAGAGTCTTTCATTGGCCTGAAGCTCACAAAATAGGGTAAGCTGTCTGACCGGTAAACCCCAGGAACAATACGTCTCCACAGTTTTGGGCTGGGATTCCACAACTAGAGTTTTATGTAGGTTCTGGGGATTGCAAAGCAAGCACCTTGTTAACTGAGCCATCCCCTCAAATCCTAGGATGAAGTTTTTAATTGGGGAACAAGATAATCAGTTAGAAATGTGGTTTTTAAAACGTGGGTGTACTTTTTAAAAAAGGAGGGGGTGTATTCTGAAAACAGTTACTTAGATTCTGAGTGCTAAGTGTTTTGCAAATCAGGTAGAGCTCCAACAGACCAAGGTATTATTCCACCAAAACCCAACTTGGTGGGCCAAAGAGTTTAAAACTCACAGCTAATGGATGAGGGATTACTTACAGGAGCAAAGCAGCAACTGACTGCTGTGTGGAAGAAGGATTCCTTTTCTGTAGCTGGATAGATGAAAGTGCTTGCCATGTCAGTGGACCGTCCACACTCTTGGTACTCTAGCGTCTCCAGAGGCGAGGAAACCACATGTAACTGGGACAGAATCACACAGCTGTAAAGGTGATGCCTCAAAGAGAGGCTGGAATCACAGGTGAAAGTTTTATAACACCTGCCCCAAGCCCAACACCCTTGTTATAAGAAACTTCAGCAGGCAGGTGGTGGTAGGGTGTGTAACAAGGATGGTGAGTGAGCCATGGACAGCAAGCCAGTAAGCAGCATTCCCGCCATGGCCAATGTATACTGCATATTTGTGTTTAAATGTATAAAGCTTGCCTGAAGATCAGCGGGCAAAGCAGCCACACTCGTCAGCTATACAGGACAGCATGGTGGTAGTACATGGCTTTAATCCCAGGACTCAGGAGACAGAGGCAGGCAAAACTCTGTGAGTTCAGGTCTACCCTGGGCTGTACAAGATTGATCCAGAAACAGGTCCAGGTGGTGGTGGTTCACACCTTTAATCTCAGTGTTTGGGAGTCACACCCTTTTAATCCCAGCACTAGGGAGGTGCAGACAGGAGCAATAATCTGAGTAGAAGGAGGAATATAAAGGAGAAGAGACATGAACTCAGGAGTGTGGAGTCTTAGGATTTGTGGAGATAGGATCTCGCCCTTTTGGTCTGAAGGCTTGGTGTAGGGTAAAAGGTCTCTCTAGCGGTTGGCAGCTTTGCTTTTCTGATCTTCAGATTCGACCCTAATACCTGTTTCTGGGTTTGTATTATTCTGCTACACCTCTGCTTTGACTCCTGCTTCAGATCCCTTTCTAGAGTTCCTGTCACGATGGACTAAAGCTGTAAACTTAAAAGAACCCTTTCAACTTGCTTTTGAACACAGTGATTACAATTTAAAACTTAAACAGCATATTCCCAAGAGTGGGATAAACCAGAGACCTTAAACCTCACATTTGAGCCATCCATAATATTCAGAGTAACACAAACCCTGCATTCAGATCCCCTAAACAACATAAGGCCACTTGCTTTTAATTTTTTTTAAATTTTAGAAATTTATATTTTACGGAGAAGTTGCAAAAATAGGACAGAATATTCCCACACACCCTCACACAGGCCTATATCATGCAAGCCAAAAATTCACACATGTAAAAAAAATATGTTATTCTCTTTAAAGTAGAAGAAAAAGATGCTGGCGACAGTGGTGATGCTGTCACAGCCTTTAGAATCATTTACTGCTCATTTAGTCAGGGCTGGTTGCTGGGAATAGCTGCTGCCCTCAGTTCAGTTTAGTCTACTTAGATTGTTGGTGGGGTTTGCAAGTTTGCTGTTTGAGCACTTAGCCCCCAGCAGGTGGCACTGTTGGAGGACTGTGGGGAGCATCCCAGGCCTGTAGCATGAGGGCAGGGCCTTTAAGGCTGTTACACTTACCACTCACTGAATCTGATCTGCAAGCTTGGCATCCTGTCTATTGCCACATGAGGAGTCTCCACCATGTGCCACAGTCACCATTAACAGCACCGTCGTGGCATTGTGTGACATTATTACTGGGTAGGGAACCCATGCCAGATCAATTTGTGAATGAAGAGTTTACACAAACAGGGGTGATTCTTTTTTTTTTAATTTGTTTATTTATTAAAGATTTCTGTCTCTTCCCCGCCACTGCCTCCCATTTCCCTCCCCCTCCCCAATTAAGTCCCCCCACTCCTCAGCCCGAAAAGCAATCAGGGTTCCCTGTCTTGTGGGAAGTCAAAGGAACCCCCACCTCCATCCAGGTCTAGTAAGTTGAGCATCCAAACTGCCTAGGCTCCCACAAAGCCAGAGCGTGCAGTAGGATAAGAAACCCATTGCCATTGTTCTTGAGTTCTCAGTAGTCCTCATTGTACGCTATATTCAGAGACTCCGGTTTTGTCCCAGGCTTTACCAGGCCCAGGCCAGCTGGCCTTGGTGAGTTCCCAGTAGAACATCCCCATTGTCTCAGTGTGTGGGTGTACAAACAGGGGTGATTCTAAAGCACTTGCATCACTAAAAGCCCACTCGGTCATGGGTGATGACTCACGAAGTCTACATCTATCTGAATCTCCGGAGGTAGTGGATGACTCCAAAGGAACATCGTTCTCCAGACCCAACAGAGCTGATACACATAGGACCTCACAGAGACTGTGAGATCACTCACAGGATCTGCAGGAGCTCAAGCCAGATAAAATTCCAGCCTGGAGGAGGGGAAGTGGCCACAAAGCCCTACACCTAGCAAGTAGCTATTTGTGATGGATAGATGCTTTCTCACTTTAGTGACACTGGGTATGGCAAAGAAACCCGAGAACAGGCCCCATGCACAGTAGTTTCCAGTATAAATAGGACTCCACAGTTTTGTTGTTGACTTATAAAAGGACTGTTTTCTTTGTTTTAAGCAAGAGAAGCAGTATAATGTTAAGTTGGGAGGAGTTGGGGAAGGGGGAAATATGTTAAAAAATGTAAAATTTAAAAATAAGGAAAAATTAAAAGAAAAATATTTATGATGATGAGGCGCTGAGGAGATGGCTCTTGCAGAGGACCTGACTTAGGTCCCAAGACCCCAAATGGTGGCTCACAACTGCATGTTATTCCAGTTCCATGGGATATGACAGCATCTTATGACCTCAGTGGGCAAATCCACAGACACCCACGCAGGGAAAATATCCATATGCATAAAATTAAAATAAACAAGACCTGAAATAATAATAATAAGATATATCTTTTGATCTGGATAGTACTCTTTGACAGAGGACCAGAGATCAGATTGCAGAAACTACTAACAGCCATCTGTGACTGTGAGGCCACCCTGGGCTACTTAAACCATGTTACATACATAGCAAGACACACACACACACACACACACACACACACACACACACACATGTTCTCCACATACATTTACTTCACCATTAGAGTGACTAGATATCATAAGTATTGTTGCCATTTACATTGTACACAAGAAGCGAAATGCCCAGAGAGTCTAAATAAGTAGCTCCCAAGTCACAGAGCAACTAAGATGTTACCCATGATTTAGTCAGGCCTCCTAGTCATCCTGATCATTGTGAGGTCAGTAGGCAACATGGGCAACACTATATAACCATATGAAGGAGGCAGTAGATACAGGAGACTGAGAAACACCGAAAATGGCACATTCATGGCTCATTTCCTAGACTCTGGCAACTACTCAATCTCAGGTCTATGATTTGGAAAAGGATCAGAATATCAAGGCAGGGGATGCCAGGTGGGCCAGTTTTGGTTCTCAGACTTTATTCACTGGAAGGGGTATATGAAAGAGAGATATGAGTGTGTGAGGGGAAAGTACAAGGACACTTGTTTGTCTGCCTCCCTAATTTCCTGCGGTGGACCAGAACAAAATCTACCCGCTATTGGAAATGTTGCCCCAGCCTGAAAAGAACAGAAAAACTTCTCACCAGTATCTCTGTTGACATCTAGTGGTTGTAGATGTGAACGACACCTCACACAAAATGTTCCTGTGGGGCCCAGCAGTGAGGACAGGAAGGACCATGAGCAGAAGGGGAGAAGAGGCAGGGCTGTGAGAACAAGACAGAGCCAGGTCTGTGAGAACAAGACACAGCCAGTCACTGTGAGGAGCTTCTCTGAAGCGTTTCCTGGCAACGGTTGTCATGTTATCCACAGTGGGCGCTATGTTACAGAAAACTGATGTAACAAAGCTCCTGAAACTAGAGCTGAATCCATGAATTCATGTGTTCCAGGTAGAGACCAAGTCTCCACCCATCTAGCCTTGGTCTTGTGAAGATAGGAACCACAGAAAGGGCCTTAGCCCTGTGCTTCCTGCTTTCTATGCTGGAGGGCTTCAGGGCTCGAGATGGGCACCCCTGGGAGTCAGAGAATCTTACAGGACCTGCTCTGTAGGGACCATTTCCTTTCCTTGGCCAGCAGGAACTGGTAGTACAACCTGCTGCTCTCCCTCTGTTCAGCATCCCTGGGGCCTTTCTCAAGCCTGACTAACCCCTCATTCTTACATTCCATGATTAAGGTCTGAAGATTCTGCCTCCTCTTCAGGCTGAAGCCGTCCATCTACTACTGCAGTCGGTTTCAGTGCCTTTCCCGACCACGGCTAGAACAACTCGTTCTGTCCCAATGGTCCTAGGTAGGCTGAGTTGCCCACTCTTGCTTAAAATGCTTTTGTTGGTCAGGCCTGAAACATGAGCAAGAAAGTAACTTCCAGATGGCTAGACTCACCCTGACAGTTTCATCATCTTCTTTTTCCACACAGCATGATTCTGGGAAGCCTGTGCTGGCTGTTTCTGGCTGCTTTCTTCTCTGAGAGCTGCTGCTCTGCTCCAAATGAGCTGAGGAATAACCAAGATCTGAGCCAGATGTCCGGACACCAGCCTGTCTCCATTGTGCTGAAGGAAAGAGACTAAAAAGACCTAGGATTTGGAGTATGATGGCAGTTGACAGTGAAGCTATTAGGCATAAGGTGAGCTCTGGGAGGACCAACAGACCACAAAGACAGGCCATAGAAGAATGGGTAGGCAGCCAAAGGTCCTGAAGTGGTATAAAGATAATTTGGTGGCCTACCTGGGGTCAAGAGAGAAGGCGAATGGCAATGGGAGACTCAGGATGGAGCCACTGCAGGACCTTCCAAACAGAATGTGACCAACAATGGGGGACAGTGGTCCATATGAGCTGAATCAGATTAAAACAGCCTCAAGACTTCCTCTGCAGGGTGGCATGCAGAGTGCTCTAAACCTTTCCCCTAGTAAATGTTCAACTTTGTGTTGCCCTTTATTTCTTTCTTTCTTTCTTTCTTTCTTTCTTTCTTTCTTTCTTTCTTTCTCTCTCTCTGTCTTTGTTTCTTCTTTCTTTCATTCTTTCTTTCTTTCTTCCTTCCTTCCTTTCTCTGTTTCTTTCTTTCTTTCCTTCCTCCCTCCCTCCCTCCCCCTCCCTCCCTTCCTTCCTTCCTTCCATCCTTCCTTCCTTCCTTCCTTCCTTCCGTCTTATTATTCTGAGTTTCTCTGTGTAGCATCGGCTGTCCTGGAACATTCTCTATAAACCAGACTGGCCAAGAACTCAGAGATTCATGTGCCTCTGCCTTCAGAGTGCTAGGATTTATGGCATGCACCACCATAACTGACAAAGTTCATTTGTTTCTTAACTTCTTTACATATTCTTGCATCTTATACACCTACTTACCTATAACAGATTGAATTCTAGGTAAGCTGGGCTTCTGAGAAAAGCACACACTTTTTCTACGAGTATCCATTCTAGGGCGAGCACAAAGGAGAGATGGACAGTGAGAAGAGAAATTTAGGCCCTGTGCCCACTAGAATCTAGGTTGCTGCATCTTGACTTGGCCAGGTTGCTTTGCCTCCTTGATTGCTCTGCTTACAGTCTTTAGTACTTGACCAACTACTGCATCCTACCAGAATTCTTCCCTTTTGAAAACAAGAAGGATCACATGAAAGATGAATGAAAGTAGGACAGACAGGAAGAATGAAGGACGGGAGAGAGAAAGGAAGGAAGAGACTGCTAGTAAGGTCAAGACCAGAGAAAAACAGAGATCCTCTCCACTTAATAAGAAAAACCAGTGGGGTAACTGGAAGTAGGAGTCAGGAGGCCGGAACTAGATAGGGTAATATCACCTGATTTCTTAGCACTGATATCTGGACCTCCTTTCAGATAAATCAAATTAGCCTTTGGGCATAAGGTCCAAAATTCACTCACTCTCTCTCCCACCCTTTGTGTGTGTGAGTGTGTGGGAATGTTGTGAGGTAGTATTGGTGTGTGTGGTATATAAACTCCTAGTATGATTTCGTGAGGTATCCAGGGAGGAGAACCTCCACACCAGATGATCAAATGTAGGGGTGTGTGAGTGTGTGTGTGTGTGTGTGTGTGTGTGTTTGTATGTGTGCGAACGCACACAGGTGTCTGTACACAATTTTGGTGGATGCCAAAGAACAGCCTGGGTGTGTTTTCTCAGGTCTGTCCACTTTTTTCTGAGGCAGAGTCTTTCATTGGCCTGAAGCTCACAAAATAGGGTAAGCTGTCTGACCGGTAAACCCCAGGAACAATACGTCTCCACAGTTTTGTGCTGGGATTCCACAACTAGAGTTTTATGTAGGTTCTGGGGATTGCAAAGCAAGCACCTTGTTAACTGAGCCATCCCCTCAAATCCTAGGATGAAGTTTTTAATTGGGGAACAAGATAATCAGTTAGAAATGTGGTTTTTAAAACGTGGGTGTACTTTTTAAAAAAGGAGGGGGTGTATTCTGAAAACAGTTACTTAGATTCTGAGTGCTAAGTGTTTCGCAAATCAGGTAGAGCTCCAACAGACCAAGGTATTATTCCACCAAAACCCAACTTGGCGGGCCAAAGAGTTTAAAACTCACAGCTAATGGATGAGGGATTACTTACAGGAGCAAAGCAGCAACTGACTGCTGTGTGGAAGAAGGATTCCTTTTCTGTAGCTGGATAGATGAAAGTGCTTGCCATGTCAGTGGACCGTCCACACTCTTGGTACTCTAGCGTCTCCAGAGGCGAGGAAACCACATGTAACTGGGACAGAATCACACAGCTGTAAAGGTGATGCCTCAAAGAGAGGCTGGAATCACAGGTGAAAGTTTTATAACACCTGCCCCAAGCCCAACACCCTTGTTATAAGAAACTTCAGCAGGCAGGTGGTGGTAGGGTGTGTAACAAGGATGGTGAGTGAGCCATGGACAGCAAGCCAGTAAGCAGCATTCCCGCCATGGCCAATGTATACTGCATATTTGTGTTTAAATGTATAAAGCTTGCCTGAAGATCAGCGGGCAAAGCAGCCACACTCGTCAGCTATACAGGACAGCATGGTGGTAGTACATGGCTTTAATCCCAGGACTCAGGAGACAGAGGCAGGCAAAACTCTGTGAGTTCAGGTCTACCCTGGGCTGTACAAGATTGATCCAGAAACAGGTCCAGGTGGTGGTGGTTCACACCTTTAATCTCAGTGTTTGGGAGTCACACCCTTTTAATCCCAGCACTAGGGAGGTGCAGACAGGAGCAATAATCTGAGTAGAAGGAGGAATATAAAGGAGAAGAGACATGAACTCAGGAGTGTGGAGTCTTAGGATTTGTGGAGATAGGATCTCGCCCTTTTGGTCTGAAGGCTTGGTGTAGGGTAAAAGGTCTCTCTAGCGGTTGGCAGCTTTGCTTTTCTGATCTTCAGATTCGACCCTAATACCTGTTTCTGGGTTTGTATTATTCTGCTACACCTCTGCTTTGACTCCTGCTTCAGATCCCTTTCTAGAGTTCCTGTCACGATGGACTAAAGCTGTAAACTTAAAAGAACCCTTTCAACTTGCTTTTGAACACAGTGATTACAATTTAAAACTTAAACAGCATATTCCCAAGAGTGGGATAAACCAGACACCTTAAACCTCACATTTGAGCCATCCATAATATTCAGAGTAACACAAACCCTGCATTCAGATCCCCTAAACAACATAAGGCCACTTGCTTTTAATTTTTTTTAAATTTTAGAAATTTATATTTTACGGAGAAGTTGCAAAAATAGGACAGAATATTCCCACACACCCTCACACAGGCCTATATCATGCAAGCCAAAAATTCACACATGTAAAAAAAATATGTTATTCTCTTTAAAGTAGAAGAAAAAGATGCTGGCGACAGTGGTGATGCTGTCACAGCCTTTAGAATCATTTACTGCTCATTTAGTCAGGGCTGGTTGCTGGGAATAGCTGCTGCCCTCAGTTCAGTTTAGTCTACTTAGATTGTTGGTGGGGTTTGCAAGTTTGCTGTTTGAGCACTTAGCCCCCAGCAGGTGGCACTGTTGGAGGACTGTGGGGAGCATCCCAGGCATGGAGCATGAGGGCAGGGCCTTTAAGGCTGTTACACTTACCACTCACTGAATCTGATCTGTAAGCTTGGCATCCTGTCTATTGCCACATGAGGAGTCTCCACCATGTGCCACAGTCACCATTAACAGCACCGTCGTGGCATTGTGTGACATTATTACTGGGTAGGGAACCCATGCCAGATCAATTTGTGAATGAAGAGTTTACACAAACAGGGGTGATTCTTTTTTTTAATTTGTTTATTTATTAAAGATTTCTGTCTCTTCCCCGCCACTGCCTCCCATTTCCCTCCCCCTCCCCAATTAAGTCCGCCCACTCCTCAGCCCAAAAAGCAATCAGGGTTCCCTGTCCTGTGGGAAGTCAAAGGAACCCCCACCTCCATCCAGGTCTAGTAAGTTGAGCATCCAAACTGCCTAGGCTCCCACAAAGCCAGAGCGTGCAGTAGGATAAGAAACCCATTGCCATTGTTCTTGAGTTCTCAGTAGTCCTCATTGTACGCTATATTCAGAGACTCCGGTTTTGTCCCAGGCTTTACCAGGCCCAGGCCAGCTGGCCTTGGTGAGTTCCCAGTAGAACATCCCCATTGTCTCAGTGTGTGGGTGTACAAACAGGGGTGATTCTAAAGCACTTGCATCACTAAAAGCCCACTCGGTCATGGGTGATGACTCAGGAAGTCTACATCTATCTGAATCTCCGGAGGTAGTGGATGACTCCAAAGGAACATCGTTCTCCAGACCCAACAGAGCTGATACACATAGGACCTCACAGAGACTGTGAGATCACTCACGGGATCTGCAGGAGCTCAAGCCAGATAAAATTCCAGCCTGGAGGAGGGGAAGTGGCCACAAAGCCCTACACCTAGCAAGTAGCTATTTGTGATGGATAGATGCTTTCTCACTTTAGTGACACTGGGTATGGCAAAGAAACCCGAGAACAGGCCCCATGCACAGTAGTTTCCAGTATAAATAGGACTCCACAGTTTTGTTGTTGACTTATAAAAGGACTGTTTTCTTTGTTTTAAGCAAGAGAAGCAGTATAATGTTAAGTTGGGAGGAGTTGGGGAAGGGGGAAATATGTTAAAAAATGTAAAATTTAAAAATAAGGAAAAATTAAAAGAAAAATATTTATGATGATGAGGCGCTGAGGAGATGGCTCTTGCAGAGGACCTGACTTAGGTCCCAAGACCCCAAATGGTGGCTCACAACTGCATGTTATTCCAGTTCCATGGGATATGACAGCATCTTATGACCTCAGTGGGCAAATCCACAGACACCCACGCAGGGAAAATATCCATATGCATAAAATTAAAATAAACAAGACCTGAAATAATAATAATAAGATATATCTTTTGATCTGGATAGTACTCTTTGACAGAGGACCAGAGATCAGATTGCAGAAACTACTAACAGCCATCTGTGACTGTGAGGCCACCCTGGGCTACTTAAACCATGTTACATACAGAGCAAGACACACACACACACACACACACACACACACACACACACACATGTTCTCCACATACATTTACTTCACCATTAGAGTGACTAGATATCATAAGTATTGTTGCCATTTACATTGTACACAAGAAGCGAAATGCCCAGAGAGTCTAAATAAGTAGCTCCCAAGTCACAGAGCAACTAAGATGTTACCCATGATTTAGTCAGGCCTCCTAGTCATCCTGATCATTGTGAGGTCAGGAGGCAACATGGGCCAACACTATATAACCATATGAAGGAGGCAGTAGATACAGGAGACTGAGAAACACCGAAAATGGCACATTCATGGCTCATTTCCTAGACTCTGGCAACTACTCAATCTCAGGTCTATGATTTGGAAAAGGATCAGAATATCAAGGCAGGGGATGCCAGGTGGGCCAGTTTTGGTTCTCAGACTTTATTCACTGGAAGGGGTATATGAAAGAGAGATATGAGTGTGTGAGGGGAAAGTACAAGGACACTTGTTTGTCTGCCTCCCTAATTTCCTGCGGTGGACCAGAACAAAATCTACCCGCTATTGGAAATGTTGCCCCAGCCTGAAAAGAACAGAAAAACTTCTCACCAGTATCTCTGTTGACATCTAGTGGTTGTAGATGTGAACGACACCTCACACAAAATGTTCCTGTGGGGCCCAGCAGTGAGGACAGGAAGGACCATGAGCAGAAGGGGAGAAGAGGCAGGGCTGTGAGAACAAGACAGAGCCAGGTCTGTGAGAACAAGACACAGCCAGTCACTGTGAGGAGCTTCTCTGAAGCGTTTCCTGGCAACGGTTGTCATGTTATCCACAGTGGGCGCTATGTTACAGAAAACTGATGTCACAAAGCTCCTGAAACTAGAGCTGGATCCATGAATTCATGTGTTCCAGGTAGAGACCAAGTCTCCACCCATCTAGCCTTGGTCTTGTGAAGATAGGAACCACAGAAAGGGCCTTAGCCCTGTGCTTCCTGCTTTCTATGCTGGAGGGCTTCAGGGCTCGAGATGGGCACCCCTGGGAGTCAGAGAATCTTACAGGACCTGCTCTGTAGGGACCATTTCCTTTCCTTGGCCAGCAGGAACTGGTAGTACAACCTGCTGCTCTCCCTCTGTTCAGCATCCCTGGGGCCTTTCTCAAGCCTGACTAACCCCTCATTCTTACATTCCATGATTAAGGTCTGAAGATTCTGCCTCCTCTTCAGGCTGAAGCCATCCATCTACTACTGCAGTCGGTTTCAGTGCCTTTCCCGACCACGGCTAGAACAACTCGTTCTGTCCCAATGGTCCTAGGTAGGCTGAGTTGCCCACTCTTGCTTAAAATGCTTTTGTTGGTCAGGCCTGAAACATGAGCAAGAAAGTAACTTCCAGATGGCTAGACTCACCCTGACAGTTTCATCATCTTCTTTTTCCACACAGCATGATTCTGGGAAGCCTGTGCTGGCTGTTTCTGGCTGCTTTCTTCTCTGAGAGCTGCTGCTCTGCTCCAAATGAGCTGAGGAATAACCAAGATCTGAGCCAGATGTCCGGACACCAGCCTGTCTCCATTGTGCTGAAGGAAAGAGACTAAAAAGACCTAGGATTTGGAGTATGATGGCAGTTGACAGTGAAGCTATTAGGCATAAGGTGAGCTCTGGGAGGACCAACAGACCACAAAGACAGGCCATAGAAGAATGGGTAGGCAGCCAAAGGTCCTGAAGTGGTATAAAGATAATTTGGTGGCCTACCTGGGGTCAAGAGAGAAGGCGAATGGCAATGGGAGACTCAAGATGGAGCCACTGCAGGACCTTCCAAACAGAATGTGACCAACAATGGGGGACAGTGGTCCATATGAGCTGAATCAGATTAAAACAGCCTCAAGACTTCCTCTGCAGGGTGGCATGCAGAGTGCTCTAAACCTTTCCCCTAGTAAATGTTCAACTTTGCTTTGCCCTTTCTTTCTTTCTTTCTTTCTTTCTTTCTTTCTTTCTTTCTTTCTTTCTCTCTCTCTGTCTTTCTTTCTTCTTTCTTTCATTCTTTCCTTCTTTCTTCCTTCCTTCCTTTCTCTGTTTCTTTCTTTCTTTCCTTCCTCCCTCCCTCCCTCCCCCTCCCTCCCTTCCTTCCTTCCTTCCTTCCTTCCTTCCTTCCTTCCTTCCTTCCTTCCTTCCTTCCTTCCTTCCGTCTTATTATTCTGAGTTTCTCTGTGTAGCATCGGCTGTCCTGGAACATTCTCTATAAACCAGACTGGCCAAGAACTCAGAGATTCATGTGCCTCTGCCTTCAGAGTGCTAGGATTTATGGCATGCACCACCATAACTGACAAAGTTCATTTGTTTCTTAACTTCTTTACATATTCTTGCATCTTATACACCTACTTACCTATAACAGATTGAATTCTAGGTAAGCTGGGCTTCTGAGAAAAGCACACACTTTTTCTACGAGTATCCATTCTAGGGCGAGCACAAAGGAGAGATGGACAGTGAGAAGAGAAATTTAGGCCCTGTGCCCACTAGAATCTAGGTTGCTGCATCTTGACTTGGCCAGGTTGCTTTGCCTCCTTGATTGCTCTGCTTACAGTCTTTAGTACTTGACCAACTACTGCATCCTACCAGAATTCTTCCCTTTTGAAAACAAGAAGGATCACATGAAAGATGAATGAAAGTAGGACAGACAGGAAGAATGAAGGACGGGAGAGAGAAAGGAAGGAAGAGACTGCTAGTAAGGTCAAGACCAGAGAAAAACAGAGATCCTCTCCACTTAATAAGAAAAACCAGTGGGGTAACTGGAAGTAGGAGTCAGGAGGCCAGAACTAGATAGGGTAATATCACCTGATTTCTTAGCACTGATATCTGGACCTCCTTTCAGATAAATCAAATTAGCCTTTGGGCATAAGGTCCAAAATTCACTCACTCTCTCTCCCACCCTTTGTGTGTGTGAGTGTGTGGGAATGTTGTGAGGTAGTATTGGTGTGTGTGGTATATAAACTCCTAGTATGATTTCGTGAGGTATCCAGGGAGGAGAACCTCCACACCAGATGATCAAATGTAGGGGTGTGTGAGTGTGTGTGTGTGTGTGTGTGTGCGTGTGCGAACGCACACAGGTGTCTGTACACAATTTTGGTGGATGCCAAAGAACAGCCTGGGTGTGTTTTCTCAGGTCTGTCCACTTTTTTCTGAGGCAGAGTCTTTCATTGGCCTGAAGCTCACAAAATAGGGTAAGCTGTCTGACCGGTAAACCCCAGGAACAATACGTCTCCACAGTTTTGTGCTGGGATTCCACAACTAGAGTTTTATGTAGGTTCTGGGGATTGCAAAGCAAGCACCTTGTTAACTGAGCCATCCCCTCAAATCCTAGGATGAAGTTTTTAATTGGGGAACAAGATAATCAGTTAGAAATGTGGTTTTTAAAACGTGGGTGTACTTTTTAAAAAAGGAGGGGGTGTATTCTGAAAACAGTTACTTAGATTCTGAGTGCTAAGTGTTTCGCAAATCAGGTAGAGCTCCAACAGACCAAGGTATTATTCCACCAAAACCCAACTTGGTGGGCCAAAGAGTTTAAAACTCACAGCTAATGGATGAGGGATTACTTACAGGAGCAAAGCAGCAACTGACTGCTGTGTGGAAGAAGGATTCCTTTTCTGTAGCTGGATAGATGAAAGTGCTTGCCATGTCAGTGGACCGTCCACACTCTTGGTACTCCAGTGTCTCCAGAGGCGAGGAAACCACATGTAATTGGGACAGAATCACACAGCTGTAAAGGTGATGCCTCAAAGAGAGGCTGGAATCACAGGTGAAAGTTTTATAACACCTGCCCCAAGCCCAACACCCTTGTTATAAGAAACTTCAGCAGGCAGGTGGTGGTAGGGTGTGTAACAAGGATGGTGAGTGAGCCATGGACAGCAAGCCAGTAAGCAGCATTCCCGCCATGGCCAATGTATACTGCATATTTGTGTTTAAATGTATAAAGCTTGCCTGAAGATCAGCGGGCAAAGCAGCCACACTCGTCAGCTATACAGGACAGCATGGTGGTAGTACATGGCTTTAATCCCAGGACTCAGGAGACAGAGGCAGGCAAAACTCTGTGAGTTCAGGTCTACCCTGGGCTGTACAAGATTGATCCAGAAACAGGTCCAGGTGGTGGTGGTTCACACCTTTAATCTCAGTGTTTGGGAGTCACACCCTTTTAATCCCAGCACTAGGGAGGTGCAGACAGGAGCAATAATCTGAGTAGAAGGAGGAATATAAAGGAGAAGAGACAGGAACTCAGGAGTGTGGAGTCTTAGGATTTGTGGAGATAGGATCTCGCCCTTTAGGTCTGAAGGCTTGGTGTAGGGTAAAAGGTCTCTCTAGCGGTTGGCAGCTTTGCTTTTCTGATCTTCAGATTCGACCCTAATACCTGTTTCTGGGTTTGTATTATTCTGCTACACCTCTGCTTTGACTCCTGCTTCAGATCCCTTTCTAGAGTTCCTGTCACGATGGACTAAAGCTGTAAACTTAAAAGAACCCTTTCAACTTGCTTTTGAACACAGTGATTACAATTTAAAACTTAAACAGCATATTCCCAAGAGTGGGATAAACCAGACACCTTAAACCTCACATTTGAGCCATCCATAATATTCAGAGTAACACAAACCCTGCATTCAGATCCCCTAAACAACATAAGGCCACTTGCTTTTAATTTTTTTTAAATTTTAGAAATTTATATTTTACGGAGAAGTTGCAAAAATAGGACAGAATATTCCCACACACCCTCACACAGGCCTATATCATGCAAGCCAAAAATTCACACATGTAAAAAAAATATGTTATTCTCTTTAAAGTAGAAGAAAAAGATGCTGGCGACAGTGGTGATGCTGTCACAGCCTTTAGAATCATTTACTGCTCATTTAGTCAGGGCTGGTTGCTGGGAATAGCTGCTGCCCTCAGTTCAGTTTAGTCTACTTAGATTGTTGGTGGGGTTTGCAA
Organism: Microtus pennsylvanicus; assembly: GCF_037038515.1. Lineage (NCBI taxonomy): Eukaryota > Metazoa > Chordata > Mammalia > Rodentia > Cricetidae > Microtus > Microtus pennsylvanicus. The sequence goes on from NC_134601.1 coordinate 65,869,088, forward strand.
GTTTGCTGTTTGAGCACTTAGCCCCCAGCAGGTGGCACTGTTGGAGGACTGTGGGGAGCATCCCAGGCATGGAGCATGAGGGCAGGGCCTTTAAGGCTGTTACACTTACCACTCACTGAATCTGATCTGTAAGCTTGGCATCCTGTCTATTGCCACATGAGGAGTCTCCACCATGTGCCACAGTCACCATTAACAGCACCGTCGTGGCATTGTGTGACATTATTACTGGGTAGGGAACCCATGCCAGATCAATTTGTGAATGAAGAGTTTACACAAACAGGGGTGATTCTTTTTTTTAATTTGTTTATTTATTAAAGATTTCTGTCTCTTCCCCGCCACTGCCTCCCATTTCCCTCCCCCTCCCCAATTAAGTCCGCCCACTCCTCAGCCCAAAAAGCAATCAGGGTTCCCTGTCCTGTGGGAAGTCAAAGGAACCCCCACCTCCATCCAGGTCTAGTAAGTTGAGCATCCAAACTGCCTAGGCTCCCACAAAGCCAGAGCGTGCAGTAGGATAAGAAACCCATTGCCATTGTTCTTGAGTTCTCAGTAGTCCTCATTGTACGCTATATTCAGAGACTCCGGTTTTGTCCCAGGCTTTACCAGGCCCAGGCCAGCTGGCCTTGGTGAGTTCCCAGTAGAACATCCCCATTGTCTCAGTGTGTGGGTGTACAAACAGGGGTGATTCTAAAGCATTTGCATCACTAAAAGCCCACTCAGTCATGGGTGATGACTCACGAAGTCTACATCTATCTGAATCTCCGGAGGTAGTGGATGACTCCAAAGGAACATCGTTCTCCAGACCCAACAGAGCTGATACACATAGGACCTCACAGAGACTGTGAGATCACTCACGGGATCTGCAGGAGCTCAAGCCAGATAAAATTCCAGCCTGGAGGAGGGGAAGTGGCCACAAAGCCCTACACCTAGCAAGTAGCTATTTGTGATGGATAGATGCTTTCTCACTTTAGTGACACTGGGTATGGCAAAGAAACCCGAGAACAGGCCCCATGCACAGTAGTTTCCAGTATAAATAGGACTCCACAGTTTTGTTGTTGACTTATAAAAGGACTGTTTTCTTTGTTTTAAGCAAGAGAAGCAGTATAATGTTAAGTTGGGAGGAGTTGGGGAAGGGGGAAATATGTTAAAAAATGTAAAATTTAAAAATAAGGAAAAATTAAAAGAAAAATATTTATGATGATGAGGCGCTGAGGAGATGGCTCTTGCAGAGGACCTGACTTAGGTCCCAAGACCACAAATGGTGGCTCACAACTGCATGTTATTCCAGTTCCATGGGATATGACAGCATCTTATGACCTCAGTGGGCAAATCCACAGACACTCACACAGGGAAAATATCCATATGCATAAAATTAAAATAAACAAGACCTGAAATAATAATAATAAGATATATCTTTTGATCTGGATAGTACTCTTTGACAGAGGACCAGAGATCAGATTGCAGAAACTACTAACAGCCATCTGTGACTGTGAGGCCACCCTGGGCTACTTAAACCATGTTACATAGCAAGACACACACACACACACACACACACACACACACACACACGTTCTCCACATACATTTACTTCACCATTAGAGTGACTAGATATCATAAATATTGTTGCCATTTACATTGTACACAAGAAGCGAAATGCCCAGAGAGTCTAAATAAGTAGCTCCCAAGTCACAGAGCAACTAAGATGTTACCCATGATTTAGTCAGGCCTCCTAGTCATCCTGATCATTGTGAGGTCAGGAGGCAACATGGGCCAACACTATATAACCATATGAAGGAGGCAGTAGATACAGGAGACTGAGAAACACCCAAAATGGCACATTCATGGCTCATTTCCTAGACTCTGGCAACTACTCAATCTCAGGTCTATGATTTGGAAAAGGATCAGAATATCAAGGCAGGGGATGCCAGGTGGGCCAGTTTTGGTTCTCAGACTTTATTCACTGGAAGGGGTATATGAAAGAGAGATATGAGTGTGTGAGGGGAAAGTACAAGGACACTTGTTTGTCTGCCTCCCTAATTTCCTGCGGTGGACCAGAACAAAATCTACCCGCTATTGGAAATGTTGCCCCAGCCTGAAAAGAACAGAAAAACTTCTCACCAGTATCTCTGTTGACATCTAGTGGTTGTAGATGTGAACGACACCTCACACAAAATGTTCCTGTGGGGCCCAGCAGTGAGGACAGGAAGGACCATGAGCAGAAGGGGAGAAGAGGCAGGGCTGTGAGAACAAGACAGAGCCAGGTCTGTGAGAACAAGACACAGCCAGTCACTGTGAGGAGCTTCTCTGAAGCGTTTCCTGGCAACGGTTGTCATGTTATCCACAGTGGGCGCTATGTTACAGAAAACTGATGTCACAAAGCTCCTTAAACTAGAGCTGGATCCATGAATTCATGTGTACCAGGTAGAGACCAAGTCTCCACCCATCTAGCCTTGGTCTTGTGAAGATAGGAACCACAGAAATGGCCTTAGCCCTGTGCTTCCTGCTTGCTATGCTGGAGGGCTTCAGGGCTCGAGATGGGCACCCCTGGGAGTCAGAGAATCTTACAGGACCTGCTCTGTAGGGACCATTTCCTTTCCTTGGCCAGCAGGAACTGGTAGTACAACCTGCTGCTCTCCCCTCTGTTCAGCATCCCTGGGGCCTTTCTCAAGCCTGACTAACCCCTCATTCTTACATTCCATGATTAAGGTCTGAAGATTCTGCCTCCTCTTCAGGCTGAAGCCGTCCATCTACTACTGCAGTCGGCTTCAGTGCCTTTCCCGACCACGGCTAGAACAACTCGTTCTGTCCCAATGGTCCTAGGTAGGCTGAGTTGCCCACTCTTGCTTAAAATGCTTTTGTTGGTCAGGCCTGAAACATGAGCAAGAAAGTAACTTCCAGATGGCTAGACTCACACTGACAGTTTCATCATCTTCTTTTTCCACACAGCATGATTCTGGGAAGCCTGTGCTGGCTGTTTCTGGCTGCTTTCTTCTCTGAGAGCTGCTGCTCTGCCCCAAATGAGCTGAGGAATAACCAAGATCTGAGCCAGATGTCCGGACACCAGCCTGTCTCCATTGTGCTGAAGGAAAGAGACTAAAAAGACCTAGGATTTGGAGTATGATGGCAGTTGACAGTGAAGCTATTAGGCATAAGGTGAGCTCTGGGAGGACCAACACCACAAAGACAGGCCATAGAAGAATGGGTAGGCAGCCAAAGGTCCTGAAGTGGTATAAAGATAATTTGGTGGCCTACCTGGGGTCAAGAGAGAAGGCGAATGGCAATGGGAGACTCAGGATGGAGCCACTGCAGGACCTTCCAAACAGAATGTGACCAACAATGGGGGACAGTGGTCCATATGAGCTGAATCAGATTAAAACAGCCTCAAGACTTCCTCTGCAGGGTGGCATGCAGAGTGCTGTAAACCTTTCCCCTAGTAAATGTTCAACTTTGCTTTGCCCTTTCTTTCTTTCTTTCTTTCTTTCTTTCTTTCTTTCTTTCTTTCTTTCTTTCTCTCTCTCTCTCTGTCTTTCTTTCTTCTTTCTTTCATTCTTTCTTTCTTTCTTCCTTCCTTCCTTTCTCTGTTTCTTTCTTTCTTTCTTTCCTTCCTCCCTCCCTCCCTCCCCCTCCCTCCCTCCCTTCCTTCCTTCCTTCCTTCCTTCCTTCCTTCCTTCCTTCCTTCCTTCCTTCCTTCCTTCCGTCTTATTATTCTGAGTTTCTCTGTGTAGCATCGGCTGTCCTGGAACATTCTCTATAAACCAGACTGGCCAAGAACTCAGAGATTCATGTGCCTCTGCCTTCAGAGTGCTAGGATTTATGGCATGCACCACCATAACTGACAAAGTTCATTTGTTTCTTAACTTCTTTACATATTCTTGCATCTTATACACCTACTTACCTATAACAGATTGAATTCTAGGTAAGCTGGGCTTCTGAGAAAAGCACACACTTTTTCTACGAGTATCCATTCTAGGGCGAGCACAAAGGAGAGATGGACAGTGAGAAGAGAAATTTAGGCCCTGTGCCCACTAGAATCTAGGTTGCTGCATCTTGACTTGGCCAGGTTGCTTTGCCTCCTTGATTGCTCTGCTTACAGTCTTTAGTAATTGACCAACTACTGCATCCTACCAGAATTCTTCCCTTTTGAAAACAAGAAGGATCACATGAAAGATGAATGAAAGTAGGACAGACAGGAAGAATGAAGGACGGGAGAGAGAAAGGAAGGAAGAGATTGCTAGTAAGGTCAAGACCAGAGAAAAACAGAGATCCTCTCCACTTAATAAGAAAAACCAGTGGGGTAACTGGAAGTAGGAGTCAGGAGGCCGGAACTAGATAGGGTAATATCACCTGATTTCTTAGCACTGATATCTGGACCTCCTTTCAGATAAATCAAATTAGCCTTTGGGCATAAGGTCCAAAATTCACTCACTCTCTCTCCCACCCTTTGTGTGTGTGAGTGTGTGGGAATGTTGTGAGGTAGTATTGGTGTGTGTGGTATATAAACTCCTAGTATGATTTCGTGAGGTATCCAGGGAGGAGAACCTCCACACCAGATGATCAAATGTAGGGGTGTGTGAGTGTGTGTGTGTGTGTGTGTGTGTGTGCGTGTGCGAACGCACACAGGTGTCTGTACACAATTTTGGTGGATGCCAAAGAACAGCCTGGGTGTGTTTTCTCAGGTCTGTCCACTTTTTTCTGAGGCAGAGTCTTTCATTGGCCTGAAGCTCACAAAATAGGGTAAGCTGTCTGACCGGTAAACCCCAGGAACAATACGTCTCCACAGTTTTGTGCTGGGATTCCACAACTAGAGTTTTATGTAGGTTCTGGGGATTGCAAAGCAAGCACCTTGTTAACTGAGCCATCCCCTCAAATCCTAGGATGAAGTTTTTAATTGGGGAACAAGATAATCAGTTAGAAATATGGTTTTTAAAACGTGGGTGTACTTTTTAAAAAAGGAGGGGGTGTATTCTGAAAACAGTTACTTAGATTCCGAGTGCTAAGTGTTTCGCAAATCAGGTAGAGCTCCAACAGACCAAGGTATTATTCCACCAAAACCCAACATGGTGGGCCAAAGAGTTTAAAACTCACAGCTAATGGATGAGGGATTACTTACAGGAGCAAAGCAGCAACTGACTGCTGTGTGGAAGAAGGATTCCTTTTCTGTAGCTGGATAGATGAAAGTGCTTGCCATGTCAGTGGACCGTCCACACTCTTGGTACTCTAGCGTCTCCAGAGGCGAGGAAACCACATGTAACTGGGACAGAATCACACAGCTGTAAAGGTGATGCCTCAAAGAGAGGCTGGAATCACAGGTGAAAGTTTTATAACACCTGCCCCAAGCCCAACACCCTTGTTATAAGAAACTTCAGCAGGCAGGTGGTGGTAGGGTGTGTAACAAGGATGGTGAGTGAGCCATGGACAGCAAGCCAGTAAGCAGCATTCCCGCCATGGCCAATGTATACTGCATATTTGTGTTTAAATGTATAAAGCTTGCCTGAAGATCAGCGGGCAAAGCAGCCACACTCGTCAGCTATACAGGACAGCATGGTGGTAGTACATGGCTTTAATCCCAGGACTCAGGAGACAGAGGCAGGCAAAACTCTGTGAGTTCAGGTCTACCCTGGGCTGTACAAGATTGATCCAGAAACAGGTCCAGGTGGTGGTGGTTCACACCTTTAATCTCAGTGTTTGGGAGTCACACCCTTTTAATCCCAGCACTAGGGAGGTGCAGACAGGAGCAATAATCTGAGTAGAAGGAGGAATATAAAGGAGAAGAGACAGGAACTCAGGAGTGTGGAGTCTTAGGATTTGTGGAGATAGGATCTCGCCCTTTTGGTCTGAAGGCTTGGTGTAGGGTAAAAGGTCTCTCTAGCGGTTGGCAGCTTTGCTTTTCTGATCTTCAGATTCGACCCTAATACCTGTTTCTGGGTTTGTATTATTCTGCTACACCTCTGCTTTGACTCCTGCTTCAGATCCCTTTCTAGAGTTCCTGTCACGATGGACTAAAGCTGTAAACTTAAAAGAACCCTTTCAACTTGCTTTTGAACACAGTGATTACAATTTAAAACTTAAACAGCATATTCCCAAGAGTGGGATAAACCAGACACCTTAAACCTCACATTTGAGCCATCCATAATATTCAGAGTAACACAAACCCTGCATTCAGATCCCCTAAACAACATAAGGCCACTTGCTTTTAATTTTTTTTAAATTTTAGAAATTTATATTTTACGGAGAAGTTGCAAAAATAGGACAGAATATTCCCACACACCCTCACACAGGCCTATATCATGCAAGCCAAAAATTCACACATGTAAAAAAAATATGTTATTCTCTTTAAAGTAGAAGAAAAAGATGCTGGCGACAGTGGTGATGCTGTCACAGCCTTTAGAATCATTTACTGCTCATTTAGTCAGGGCTGGTTGCTGGGAATAGCTGCTGCCCTCAGTTCAGTTTAGTCTACTTAGATTGTTGGTGGGGTTTGCAAGTTTGCTGTTTGAGCACTTAGCCCCCAGCAGGTGGCACTGTTGGAGGACTGTGGGGAGCATCCCAGGCATGGAGCATGAGGGCAGGGCCTTTAAGGCTGTTACACTTACCACTCACTGAATCTGATCTGTAAGCTTGGCATCCTGTCTATTGCCACATGAGGAGTCTCCACCATGTGCCACAGTCACCATTAACAGCACCGTCGTGGCATTGTGTGACATTATTACTGGGTAGGGAACCCATGCCAGATCAATTTGTGAATGAAGAGTTTACACAAACAGGGGTGATTCTTTTTTTTTTAATTTGTTTATTTATTAAAGATTTCTGTCTCTTCCCCGCCACTGCCTCCCATTTCCCTCCCCCTCCCCAATTAAGTCCCCCCACTCCTCAGCCCAAAAAGCAATCAGGGTTCCCTGTCCTGTGGGAAGTCAAAGGAACCCCCACCTCCATCCAGGTCTAGTAAGCTGAGCATCCAAACTGCCTAGGCTCCCACAAAGCCAGAGCGTGCAGTAGGATAAGAAACCCATTGCCATTGTTCTTGAGTTCTCAGTAGTCCTCATTGTACGCTATATTCAGAGACTCCGGTTTTGTCCCAGGCTTTACCAGGCCCAGGCCAGCTGGCCTTGGTGAGTTCCCAGTAGAACATCCCCATTGTCTCAGTGTGTGGGTGTACAAACAGGGGTGATTCTAAAGCACTTGCATCACTAAAAGCCCACTCAGTCATGGGTGATGACTCACGAAGTCTACATCTATCTGAATCTCCTGAGGTAGTGGATGACTCCAAAGGAACATCGTTCTCCAGACCCAACAGAGCTGATACACATAGGACCTCACAGAGACTGTGAGATCACTCACGGGATCTGCAGGAGCTCAAGCCAGATAAAATTCCAGCCTGGAGGAGGGGAAGTGGCCACAAAGCCCTACACCTAGCAAGTAGCTATTTGTGATGGATAGATGCTTTCTCACTTTAGTGACACTGGGTATGGCAAAGAAACCCGAGAACAGGCCCCATGCACAGTAGTTTCCAGTATAAATAGGACTCCACAGTTTTGTTGTTGACTTATAAAAGGACTGTTTTCTTTGTTTTAAGCAAGAGAAGCAGTATAATGTTAAGTTGGGAGGAGTTGGGGAAGGGGGAAATATGTTAAAAAATGTAAAATTTAAAAATAAGGAAAAATTAAAAGAAAAATATTTATGATGATGAGGCGCTGAGGAGATGGCTCTTGCAGAGGACCTGACTTAGGTCCCAAGACCCCAAATGGTGGCTCACAACTGCATGTTATTCCAGTTCCATGGGATATGACAGCATCTTATGACCTCAGTGGGCAAATCCACAGACACCCACGCAGGGAAAATATCCATATGCATAAAATTAAAATAAACAAGACCTGAAATAATAATAATAAGATATATCTTTTGATCTGGATAGTACTCTTTGACAGAGGACCAGAGATCAGATTGCAGAAACTACTAACAGCCATCTGTGACTGTGAGGCCACCCTGGGCTACTTAAACCATGTTACATAGCAAGACACACACACACACACACACACACACACACACACACACACATGTTCTCCACATACATTTACTTCACCATTAGAGTGACTAGATATCATAAGTATTGTTGCCATTTACATTGTACACAAGAAGCGAAATGCCCAGAGAGTCTAAATAAGTAGCTCCCAAGTCACAGAGCAACTAAGATGTTACCCATGATTTAGTCAGGCCTCCTAGTCATCCTGATCATTGTGAGGTCAGGAGGCAACATGGGCCAACACTATATAACCATATGAAGGAGGCAGTAGATACAGGAGACTGAGAAACACCCAAAATGGCACATTCATGGCTCATTTCCTAGACTCTGGCAACTACTCAATCTCAGGTCTATGATTTGGAAAAGGATCAGAATATCAAGGCAGGGGATGCCAGGTGGGCCAGTTTTGGTTCTCAGACTTTATTCACTGGAAGGGGTATATGAAAGAGAGATATGAGTGTGTGAGGGGAAAGTACAAGGACACTTGTTTGTCTGCCTCCCTAATTTCCTGCGGTGGACCAGAACAAAATCTACCCGCTATTGGAAATGTTGCCCCAGCCTGAAAAGAACAGAAAAACTTCTCACCAGTATCTCTGTTGACATCTAGTGGTTGTAGATGTGAACGACACCTCACACAAAATGTTCCTGTGGGGCCCAGCAGTGAGGACAGGAAGGACCATGAGCAGAAGGGGAGAAGAGGCAGGGCTGTGAGAACAAGACAGAGCCAGGTCTGTGAGAACAAGACACAGCCAGTCACTGTGAGGAGCTTCTCTGAAGCGTTTCCTGGCAACGGTTGTCATGTTATCCACAGTGGGCGCTATGTTACAGAAAACTGATGTCACAAAGCTCCTTAAACTAGAGCTGGATCCATGAATTCATGTGTTCCAGGTAGAGACCAAGTCTCCACCCATCTAGCCTTGGTCTTGTGAAGATAGGAACCACAGAAATGGCCTTAGCCCTGTGCTTCCTGCTTTCTATGCTGGAGGGCTTCAGGGCTCGAGATGGGCACCCCTGGGAGTCAGAGAATCTTACAGGACCTGCTCTGTAGGGACCATTTCCTTTCCTTGGCCAGCAGGAACTGGTAGTACAACCTGCTGCTCTCCCCTCTGTTCAGCATCCCTGGGGCCTTTCTCAAGCCTGACTAACCCCTCATTCTTACATTCCATGATTAAGGTCTGAAGATTCTGCCTCCTCTTCAGGCTGAAGCCGTCCATCTACTACTGCAGTCGGTTTCAGTGCCTTTCCCGAACACGGCTAGAACAACTCGTTCTGTCCCAATGGTCCTAGGTAGGCTGAGTTGCCCACTCTTGCTTAAAATGCTTTTGTTGGTCAGGCCTGAAACATGAGCAAGAAAGTAACTTCCAGATGGCTAGACTCACACTGACAGTTTCATCATCTTCTTTTTCCACACAGCATGATTCTGGGAAGCCTGTGCTGGCTGTTTCTAGCTGCTTTCTTCTCTGAGAGCTGCTGCTCTGCCCCAAATGAGCTGAGGAATAACCAAGATCTGAGCCAGATGTCCGGACACCAGCCTGTCTCCATTGTGCTGAAGGAAAGAGACTAAAAAGACCTAGGATTTGGAGTATGATGGCAGTTGACAGTGAAGCTATTAGGCATAAGGTGAGCTCTGGGAGGACCAACAGACCACAAAGACAGGCCATAGAAGAATGGGTAGGCAGCCAAAGGTCCTGAAGTGGTATAAAGATAATTTGGTGGCCTACCTGGGGTCAAGAGAGAAGGTGAATGGCAATGGGAGACTCAGGATGGAGCCACTGCAGGACCTTCCAAACAGAATGTGACCAACAATGGGGGACAGTGGTCCATATGAGCTGAATCAGATTAAAACAGCCTCAAGACTTCCTCTGCAGGGTGGCATGCAGAGTGCTCTAAACCTTTCCCCTAGTAAATGTTCAACTTTGCTTTGCCCTTTCTTTCTTTCTTTCTTTCATTCTTTCTTTCTTTCTTTCTTTCTTTCTTTCTTTCTTTCTTTCTTTCTTTCTTTCTCTCTCTCTCTGTCTTTCTTTCTTCTTTCTTTCATTCTTACTTTCTTTCTTCCTTCCTTCCTTTCTCTGTTTCTTTCTTTCCTTCCTCCCTCCCTCCCTCCCTCCCCCTCCCTTCCTTCCTTCCTTCCTTCCTTCCTTCCTTCCTTCCTTCCTTCCTTCCTTCCTTCCTTCCTTCCGTCTTATTATTCTGAGTTTCTCTGTGTAGCATCGGCTGTCCTGGAACATTCTCTATAAACCAGACTGGCCAAGAACTCAGAGATTCATGTGCCTCTGCCTTCAGAGTGCTAGGATTTATGGCATGCACCACCATAACTGACAAAGTTCATTTGTTTCTTAACTTCTTTACATATTCTTGCATCTTATACACCTACTTACCTATAACAGATTGAATTCTAGGTAAGCTGGGCTTCTGAGAAAAGCACACACTTTTTCTACGAGTATCCATTCTAGGGCGAGCACAAAGGAGAGATGGACAGTGAGAAGAGAAATTTAGGCCCTGTGCCCACTAGAATCTAGGTTGCTGCATCTTGACTTGGCCAGGTTGCTTTGCCTCCTTGATTGCTCTGCTTACAGTCTTTAGTACTTGACCAACTACTGCATCCTACCAGAATTCTTCCCTTTTGAAAACAAGAAGGATCACATGAAAGATGAATGAAAGTAGGACAGACAGGAAGAATGAAGGACGGGAGAGAGAAAGGAAGGAAGAGACTGCTAGTAAGGTCAAGACCAGAGAAAAACAGAGATCCTCTCCACTTAATAAGAAAAACCAGTGGGGTAACTGGAAGTAGGAGTCAGGAGGCCAGAACTAGATAGGGTAATATCACCTGATTTCTTAGCACTGATATCTGGACCTCCTTTCAGATAAATCAAATTAGCCTTTGGGCATAAGGTCCAAAATTCACTCACTCTCTCTCCCACCCTTTGTGTGTGTGAGTGTGTGGGAATGTTGTGAGGTAGTATTGGTGTGTGTGGTATATAAACTCCTAGTATGATTTCGTGAGGTATCCAGGGAGGAGAACCTCCACACCAGATGATCAAATGTAGGGGTGTGTGAGTGTGTGTGTGTGTGTGTGTGTGTGTGTGTGCGAACGCACACAGGTGTCTGTACACAATTTTGGTGGATGCCAAAGAACAGCCTGGGTGTGTTTTCTCAGGTCTGTCCACTTTTTTCTGAGGCAGAGTCTTTCATTGGCCTGAAGCTCACAAAATAGGGTAGCTGTCTGACCGGTAAACCCCAGGAACAATACGTCTCCACAGTTTTGGGCTGGGATTCCACAACTAGAGTTTTATGTAGGTTCTGGGGATTGCAAAGCAAGCACCTTGTTAACTGAGCCATCCCCTCAAATCCTAGGATGAAGTTTTTAATTGGGGAACAAGATAATCAGTTAGAAATGTGGTTTTTAAAACGTGGGTGTACTTTTTAAAAAAGGAGGGGTGTATTCTGAAAACAGTTACTTAGATTCTGAGTGCTAAGTGTTTCGCAAATCAGGTAGAGCTCCAACAGACCAAGGTATTATTCCACCAAAACCCAACTTGGTGGGCCAAAGAGTTTAAAACTCACAGCTAATGGATGAGAGATTACTTACAGGAGCAAAGCAGCAACTGACTGCTGTGTGGAAGAAGGATTCCTTTTCTGTAGCTGGATAGATGAAAGTGCTTGCCATGTCAGTGGACCGTCCACACTCTTGGTACTCTAGCGTCTCCAGAGGCGAGGAAACCACATGTAACTGGGACAGAATCACACAGCTGTAAAGGTGATGCCTCAAAGAGAGGCTGGATTCACAGGTGAAAGTTTTATAACACCTGCCCCAAGCCCAACACCCTTGTTATAAGAAACTTCAGCAGGCAGGTGGTGGTAGGGTGTGTAACAAGGATGGTGAGTGAGCCATGGACAGCAAGCCAGTAAGCAGCATTCCCGCCATGGCCAATGTATACTGCATATTTGTGTTTAAATGTATAAAGCTTGCCTGAAGATCAGCGGGCAAAGCAGCCACACTCGTCAGCTATACAGGACAGCATGGTGGTAGTACATGGCTTTAATCCCAGGACTCAGGAGACAGAGGCAGGCAAAACTCTGTGAGTTCAGGTCTACCCTGGGCTGTACAAGATTGATCCAGAAACAGGTCCAGGTGGTGGTGGTTCACACCTTTAATCTCAGTGTTTGGGAGTCACACCCTTTTAATCCCAGCACTAGGGAGGTGCAGACAGGAGCAATAATCTGAGTAGAAGGAGGAATATAAAGGAGAAGAGACAGGAACTCAGGAGTGTGGAGTCTTAGGATTTGTGGAGATAGGATCTCGCCCTTTTGGTCTGAAGGCTTGGTGTAGGGTAAAAGGTCTCTCTAGCGGTTGGCAGCTTTGCTTTTCTGATCTTCAGATTCGACCCTAATACCTGTTTCTGGGTTTGTATTATTCTGCTACACCTCTGCTTTGACTCCTGCTTCAGATCCCTTTCTAGAGTTCCTGTCACGATGGACTAAAGCTGTAAACTTAAAAGAACCCTTTCAACTTGCTTTTGAACACAGTGATTACAATTTAAAACTTAAACAGCATATTCCCAAGAGTGGGATAAACCAGACACCTTAAACCTCACATTTGAGCCATCCATAATATTCAGAGTAACACAAACCCTGCATTCAGATCCCCTAAACAACATAAGGCCACTTGCTTTTAATTTTTTTTAAATTTTAGAAATTTATATTTTACGGAGAAGTTGCAAAAATAGGACAGAATATTCCCACACACCCTCACACAGGCCTATATCATGCAAGCCAAAAATTCACACATGTAAAAAAAATATGTTATTCTCTTTAAAGTAGAAGAAAAAGATGCTGGCGACAGTGGTGATGCTGTCACAGCCTTTAGAATCATTTACTGCTCATTTAGTCAGGGCTGGTTGCTGGGAATAGCTGCTGCCCTCAGTTCAGTTTAGTCTACTTAGATTGTTGGTGGGGTTTGCAAGTTTGCTGTTTGAGCACTTAGCCCCCAGCAGGTGGCACTGTTGGAGGACTGTGGGGAGCATCCCAGGCATGTAGCATGAGGGCAGGGCCTTTAAGGCTGTTACACTTACCACTCACTGAATCTGATCTGTAAGCTTGGCATCCTGTCTATTGCCACATGAGGAGTCTCCACCATGTGCCACAGTCACCATTAACAGCACCGTCGTGGCATTGTGTGACATTATTACTGGGTAGGGAACCCATGCCAGATCAATTTGTGAATGAAGAGTTTACACAAACAGGGGTGATTCTTTTTTTTTAATTTGTTTATTTATTAAAGATTTCTGTCTCTTCCCCGCCACTGCCTCCCATTTCCCTCCCCCTCCCCAATTAAGTCCCCCCACTCCTCAGCCCGAAAAGCAATCAGGGTTCCCTGTCCTGTGGGAAGTCAGAGGAACCCCCACCTCCATCCAGGTCTAGTAAGTTGAGCATCCAAACTGCCTAGGCTCCCACAAAGCCAGAGCGTGCAGTAGGATAAGAAACCCATTGCCATTGTTCTTGAGTTCTCAGTAGTCCTCATTGTACGCTATATTCAGAGACTCCGGTTTTGTCCCAGGCTTTACCAGGCCCAGGCCAGCTGGCCTTGGTGAGTTCCCAGTAGAACATCCCCATTGTCTCAGTGTGTGGGTGTACAAACAGGGGTGATTCTAAAGCATTTGCATCACTAAAAGCCCACTCAGTCATGGGTGATGACTCACGAAGTCTACATCTATCTGAATCTCCGGAGGTAGTGGATGACTCCAAAGGAACATCGTTCTCCAGACCCAACAGAGCTGATACACATAGGACCTCACAGAGACTGTGAGATCACTCACGGGATCTGCAGGAGCTCAAGCCAGATAAAATTCCAGCCTGGAGGAGGGGAAGTGGCCACAAAGCCCTACACCTAGCAAGTAGCTATTTGTGATGGATAGATGCTTTCTCACTTTAGTGACACTGGGTATGGCAAAGAAACCCGAGAACAGGCCCCATGCACAGTAGTTTCCAGTATAAATAGGACTCCACAGTTTTGTTGTTGACTTATAAAAGGACTGTTTTCTTTGTTTTAAGCAAGAGAAGCAGTATAATGTTAAGTTGGGAGGAGTTGGGGAAGGGGGAAATATGTTAAAAAATGTAAAATTTAAAAATAAGGAAAAATTAAAAGAAAAATATTTATGATGATGAGGCGCTGAGGAGATGGCTCTTGCAGAGGACCTGACTTAGTTCCCAAGACCACAAATGGTGGCTCACAACTGCATGTTATTCCAGTTCCATGGGATATGACAGCATCTTATGACCTCAGTGGGCAAATCCACAGACACCCACGCAGGGAAAATATCCATATGCATAAAATTAAAATAAACAAGACCTGAAATAATAATAATAAGATATATCTTTTGATCTGGATAGTACTCTTTGACAGAGGACCAGAGATCAGATTGCAGAAACTACTAACAGCCATCTGTGACTGTGAGGCCACCCTGGGCTACTTAAACCATGTTACATACATAGCAAGACACACACACACACACACACACATGTTCTCCACATACATTTACTTCACCATTAGAGTGACTAGATATCATAAGTATTGTTGCCATTTACATTGTACACAAGAAGCGAAATGCCCAGAGAGTCTAAATAAGTAGCTCCCAAGTCACAGAGCAACTAAGATGTTACCAATGATTTAGTCATGCCTCCTAGTCATCCTGATCATTGTGAGGTCAGGAGGCAACATGGGCCGTCACTATGTAACCATATGAAGGAGGCAGTAGATACAGGAGACTGAGAAACACCCAAATTGGCACATTCATGGCTCATTTCCTAGACTCTGGCAACTACTCAATCTCAGGTCTATGATTTGGAAAAGGATCAGAATATCAAGGCAGGGGATGCCAGGTGGGCCAGTTTTGGTTCTCAGACTTTATTCACTGGAAGGGGTATATGAAAGAGAGATATGAGTGTGTGAGGGGAAAGTACAAGGACACTTGTTTGTCTGCCTCCCTATTTTCCTGCGGTGGACCAGAACAAAATCTACCCACTATTGGAAATGTTGCCCCAGCCTGAAAAGAACAGAAAAACTTCTCACCAGTATCTCTGTTGACATCTAGTGGTTGTAGATGTGAACGACACCTCACACAAAATGTTCCTGTGGGGCCCAGCAGTGAGGACAGGAAGGACCATGAGCAGAAGGGGAGAAGAGGCAGGGCTGTGAGAACAAGACAGAGCCAGGTCTGTGAGAACAAGACACAGCCAGTCACTGTGAGGAGCTTCTCTGAAGCGTTTCCTGGCAACGGTTGTCATGTTATCCACAGTGGGCGCTATGTTACAGAAAACTGATGTCACAAAGCTCCTGAAACTAGAGCTGGATCCATGAATTCATGTGTTCCAGGTAGAGACCAAGTCTCCACCCATCTAGCCTTGGTCTTGTGAAGATAGGAACCACAGAAATGGCCTTAGCCCTGTGCTTCCTGCTTTCTATGCTGGAGGGCTTCAGGGCTCGAGATGGGCACCCCTGGGAGTCAGAGAATCTTACAGGACCTGCTCTGTAGGGACCATTTCCTTTCCTTGGCCAGCAGGAACTGGTAGTACAACCTGCTGCTCTCCCCTCTGTTCAGCATCCCTGGGGCCTTTCTCAAGCCTGACTAACCCCTCATTCTTACATTCCATGATTAAGGTCTGAAGATTCTGCCTCCTCTTCAGGCTGAAGCCGTCCATCTACTACTGCAGTCGGTTTCAGTGCCTTTCCCGAACACGGCTAGAACAACTCGTTCTGTCCCAATGGTCCTAGGTAGGCTGAGTTGCCCACTCTTGCTTAAAATGCTTTTGTTGGTCAGGCCTGAAACATGAGCAAGAAAGTAACTTCCAGATGGCTAGACTCACACTGACAGTTTCATCATCTTCTTTTTCCACACAGCATGATTCTGGGAAGCCTGTGCTGGCTGTTTCTGGCTGCTTTCTTCTCTGAGAGCTGCTGCTCTGCCCCAAATGAGCTGAGGAATAACCAAGATCTGAGCCAGATGTCCGGACACCAGCCTGTCTCCATTGTGCTGAAGGAAAGAGACTAAAAAGACCTAGGATTTGGAGTATGATGGCAGTTGACAGTGAAGCTATTAGGCATAAGGTGAGCTCTGGGAGGACCAACAGACCACAAAGACAGGCCATAGAAGAATGGGTAGGCAGCCAAAGGTCCTGAAGTGGTATAAAGATAATTTGGTGGCCTACCTGGGGTCAAGAGAGAAGGTGAATGGCAATGGGAGACTCAGGATGGAGCCACTGCAGGACCTTCCAAACAGAATGTGACCAACAATGGGGGACAGTGGTCCATATGAGCTGAATCAGATTAAAACAGCCTCAAGACTTCCTCTGCAGGGTGGCATGCAGAGTGCTCTAAACCTTTCCCCTAGTAAATGTTCAACTTTGCTTTGCCCTTTCTTTCTTTCTTTCTTTCTTTCTTTCTTTCTTTCTTTCTTTCTTTCTCTCTCTCTCTCTCTCTGTCTTTCTTTCTTCTTTCTTTCATTCTTACTTTCTTTCTTCCTTCCTTCCTTTCTCTGTTTCTTTCTTTCCTTCCTCCCTCCCTCCCTCCCCTTCCCTCCCTTCCTTCCTTCCTTCCTTCCTTCCTTCCTTCCTTCCTTCCTTCCTTCCTTCCTTCCTTCCTTCCTTCCGTCTTATTATTCTGAGTTTCTCTGTGTAGCATCGGCTGTCCTGGAACATTCTCTATAAACCAGACTGGCCAAGAACTCAGAGATTCATGTGCCTCTGCCTTCAGAGTGCTAGGATTTATGGCATGCACCACCATAACTGACAAAGTTCATTTGTTTCTTAACTTCTTTACATATTCTTGCATCTTATACACCTACTTACCTATAACAGATTGAATTCTAGGTAAGCTGGGCTTCTGAGAAAAGCACACACTTTTTCTACGAGTATCCATTCTAGGGCGAGCACAAAGGAGAGATGGACAGTGAGAAGAGAAATTTAGGCCCTGTGCCCACTAGAATCTAGGTTGCTGCATCTTGACTTGGCCAGGTTGCTTTGCCTCCTTGATTGCTCTGCTTACAGTCTTTAGTACTTTACCAACTACTGCATCCTACCAGAATTCTTCCCTTTTGAAAACAAGAAGGATCACATGAAAGATGAATGAAAGTAGGACAGACAGGAAGAATGAAGGACGGGAGAGAGAAAGGAAGGAAGAGACTGCTAGTAAGGTCAAGACCAGAGAAAAACAGAGATCCTCTCCACTTAATAAGAAAAACCAGTGGGGTAACTGGAAGTAGGAGTCAGGAGGCCAGAACTAGATAGGGTAATATCACCTGATTTCTTAGCACTGATATCTGGACCTCCTTTCAGATAAATCAAATTAGCCTTTGGGCATAAGGTCCAAAATTCACTCACTCTCTCTCCCACCCTTTGTGTGTGTGAGTGTGTGGGAATGTTGTGAGGTAGTATTGGTGTGTGTGGTATATAAACTCCTAGTATGATTTCGTGAGGTATCCAGGGAGGAGAACCTCCACACCAGATGATCAAATGTAGGGGTGTGTGAGTGTGTGTGTGTGTGTGTGTGTGTGTGTGTGCGATCGCACACAGGTGTCTGTACACAATTTTGGTGGATGCCAAAGAACAGCCTGGGTGTGTTTTCTCAGGTCTGTCCACTTTTTTCTGAGGCAGAGTCTTTCATTGGCCTGAAGCTCACAAAATAGGGTAGCTGTCTGACCGGTAAACCCCAGGAACAATACGTCTCCACAGTTTTGGGCTGGGATTCCACAACTAGAGTTTTATGTAGGTTCTGGGGATTGCAAAGCAAGCACCTTGTTAACTGAGCCATCCCCTCAAATCCTAGGATGAAGTTTTTAATTGGGGAACAAGATAATCAGTTAGAAATGTGGTTTTTAAAACGTGGGTGTACTTTTTAAAAAAGGAGGGGTGTATTCTGAAAACAGTTACTTAGATTCTGAGTGCTAAGTGTTTCGCAAATCAGGTAGAGCTCCAACAGACCAAGGTATTATTCCACCAAAACCCAACTTGGTGGGCCAAAGAGTTTAAAACTCACAGCTAATGGATGAGAGATTACTTACAGGAGCAAAGCAGCAACTGACTGCTGTGTGGAAGAAGGATTCCTTTTCTGTAGCTGGATAGATGAAAGTGCTTGCCATGTCAGTGGACCGTCCACACTCTTGGTACTCTAGCGTCTCCAGAGGCGAGGAAACCACATGTAACTGGGACAGAATCACACAGCTGTAAAGGTGATGCCTCAAAGAGAGGCTGGATTCACAGGTGAAAGTTTTATAACACCTGCCCCAAGCCCAACACCCTTGTTATAAGAAACTTCAGCAGGCAGGTGGTGGTAGGGTGTGTAACAAGGATGGTGAGTGAGCCATGGACAGCAAGCCAGTAAGCAGCATTCCCGCCATGGCCAATGTATACTGCATATTTGTGTTTAAATGTATAAAGCTTGCCTGAAGATCAGCGGGCAAAGCAGCCACACTCGTCAGCTATACAGGACAGCATGGTGGTAGTACATGGCTTTAATCCCAGGACTCAGGAGACAGAGGCAGGCAAAACTCTGTGAGTTCAGGTCTACCCTGGGCTGTACAAGATTGATCCAGAAACAGGTCCAGGTGGTGGTGGTTCACACCTTTAATCTCAGTGTTTGGGAGTCACACCCTTTTAATCCCAGCACTAGGGAGGTGCAGACAGGAGCAATAATCTGAGTAGAAGGAGGAATATAAAGGAGAAGAGACAGGAACTCAGGAGTGTGGAGTCTTAGGATTTGTGGAGATAGGATCTCGCCCTTTTGGTCTGAAGGCTTGGTGTAGGGTAAAAGGTCTCTCTAGCGGTTGGCAGCTTTGCTTTTCTGATCTTCAGATTCGACCCTAATACCTGTTTCTGGGTTTGTATTATTCTGCTACACCTCTGCTTTGACTCCTGCTTCAGATCCCTTTCTAGAGTTCCTGTCACGATGGACTAAAGCTGTAAACTTAAAAGAACCCTTTCAACTTGCTTTTGAACACAGTGATTACAATTTAAAACTTAAACAGCATATTCCCAAGAGTGGGATAAACCAGACACCTTAAACCTCACATTTGAGCCATCCATAATATTCAGAGTAACACAAACCCTGCATTCAGATCCCCTAAACAACATAAGGCCACTTGCTTTTAATTTTTTTTAAATTTTAGAAATTTATATTTTACGGAGAAGTTGCAAAAATAGGACAGAATATTCCCACACACCCTCACACAGGCCTATATCATGCAAGCCAAAAATTCACACATGTAAAAAAAATATGTTATTCTCTTTAAAGTAGAAGAAAAAGATGCTGGCGACAGTGGTGATGCTGTCACAGCCTTTAGAATCATTTACTGCTCATTTAGTCAGGGCTGGTTGCTGGGAATAGCTGCTGCCCTCAGTTCAGTTTAGTCTACTTTGATTGTTGGTGGGGTTTGCAAGTTTGCTGTTTGAGCACTTAGCCCCCAGCAGGTGGCACTGTTGGAGGACTGTGGGGAGCATCCCAGGCATGTAGCATGAGGGCAGGGCCTTTAAGGCTGTTACACTTACCACTCACTGAATCTGATCTGTAAGCTTGGCATCCTGTCTATTGCCACATGAGGAGTCTCCACCATGTGCCACAGTCACCATTAACAGCACCGTCGTGGCATTGTGTGACATTATTACTGGGTAGGGAACCCATGCCAGATCAATTTGTGAATGAAGAGTTTACACAAACAGGGGTGATTCTTTTTTTTTAATTTGTTTATTTATTAAAGATTTCTGTCTCTTCCCCGCCACTGCCTCCCATTTCCCTCCCCCTCCCCAATTAAGTCCCCCCACTCCTCAGCCCGAAAAGCAATCAGGGTTCCCTGTCCTGTGGGAAGTCAGAGGAACCCCCACCTCCATCCAGGTCTAGTAAGTTGAGCATCCAAACTGCCTAGGCTCCCACAAAGCCAGAGCGTGCAGTAGGATAAGAAACCCATTGCCATTGTTCTTGAGTTCTCAGTAGTCCTCATTGTACGCTATATTCAGAGACTCCGGTTTTGTCCCAGGCTTTACCAGGCCCAGGCCAGCTGGCCTTGGTGAGTTCCCAGTAGAACATCCCCATTGTCTCAGTGTGTGGGTGTACAAACAGGGGTGATTTTAAAGCACTTGCATCACTAAAAGCCCACTCGGTCATGGGTGATGACTCAGGAAGTCTACATCTATCTGAATCTCCGGAGGTAGTGGATGACTCCAAAGGAACATCGTTCTCCAGACCCAACAGAGCTGATACACATAGGACCTCACAGAGACTGTGAGATCACTCACGGGATCTGCAGGAGCTCAAGCCAGATAAAATTCCATCCTGGAGGAGGGGAAGTGGCCACAAAGCCCTACACCTAGCAAGTAGCTATTTGTGATGGATAGATGCTTTCTCACTTTAGTGACACTGGGTATGGCAAAGAAACCCGAGAACAGGCCCCATGCACAGTAGTTTCCAGTATAAATAGGACTCCACAGTTTTGTTGTTGACTTATAAAAGGACTGTTTTCTTTGTTTTAAGCAAGAGAAGCAGTATAATGTTAAGTTGGGAGGAGTTGGGGAAGGGGGAAATATGTTAAAAAATGTAAAATTTAAAAATAAGGAAAAATTAAAAGAAAAATATTTATGATGATGAGGCGCTGAGGAGATGGCTCTTGCAGAGGACCTGACTTAGGTCCCAAGACCCCAAATGGTGGCTCACAACTGCATGTTATTCCAGTTCCATGGGATATGACAGCATCTTATGACCTCAGTGGGCAAATCCACAGACACCCACGCAGGGAAAATATCCATATGCATAAAATTAAAATAAACAAGACCTGAAATAATAATAATAAGATATATCTTTTGATCTGGATAGTACTCTTTGACAGAGGACCAGAGATCAGATTGCAGAAACTACTAACAGCCATCTGTGACTGTGAGGCCACCCTGGGCTACTTAAACCATGTTACATACATAGCAAGACACACACACACACACACACACATGTTCTCCACATACATTTACTTCACCATTAGAGTGACTAGATATCATAAGTATTGTTGCCATTTACATTGTACACAAGAAGCGAAATGCCCAGAGAGTCTAAATAAGTAGCTCCCAAGTCACAGAGCAACTAAGATGTTACCAATGATTTAGTCATGCCTCCTAGTCATCCTGATCATTGTGAGGTCAGGAGGCAACATGGGCCGTCACTATGTAACCATATGAAGGAGGCAGTAGATACAGGAGACTGAGAAACACCCAAAATGGCACATTCATGGCTCATTTCCTAGACTCTGGCAACTACTCAATCTCAGGTCTATGATTTGGAAAAGGATCAGAATATCAAGGCAGGGGATGCCAGGTGGGCCAGTTTTGGTTCTCAGACTTTATTCACTGGAAGGGGTATATGAAAGAGAGATATGAGTGTGTGAGGGGAAAGTACAAGGACACTTGTTTGTCTGCCTCCCTATTTTCCTGCGGTGGACCAGAACAAAATCTACCCACTATTGGAAATGTTGCCCCAGCCTGAAAAGAACAGAAAAACTTCTCACCAGTATCTCTGTTGACATCTAGTGGTTGTAGATGTGAACGACACCTCACACAAAATGTTCCTGTGGGGCCCAGCAGTGAGGACAGGAAGGACCATGAGCAGAAGGGGAGAAGAGGCAGGGCTGTGAGAACAAGACAGAGCCAGGTCTGTGAGAACAAGACACAGCCAGTCACTGTGAGGAGCTTCTCTGAAGCGTTTCCTGGCAACGGTTGTCATGTTATCCACAGTGGGCGCTATGTTACAGAAAACTGATGTCACAAAGCTCCTGAAACTAGAGCTGGATCCATGAATTCATGTGTTCCAGGTAGAGACCAAGTCTCCACCCATCTAGCCTTGGTCTTGTGAAGATAGGAACCACAGAAATGGCCTTAGCCCTGTGCTTCCTGCTTTCTATGCTGGAGGGCTTCAGGGCTCGAGATGGGCACCCCTGGGAGTCAGAGAATCTTACAGGACCTGCTCTGTAGGGACCATTTCCTTTCCTTGGCCAGCATTAACTGGTAGTACAACCTGCTGCTCTCCCCTCTGTTCAGCATCCCTGGGGCCTTTCTCAAGCCTGACTAACCCCTCATTCTTACATTCCATGATTAAGGTCTGAAGATTCTGCCTCCTCTTCAGGCTGAAGCCGTCCATCTACTACTGCAGTCGGCTTCAGTGCCTTTCCCGACCACGGCTAGAACAACTCGTTCTGTCCCAATGGTCCTAGGTAGGCTGAGTTGCCCACTCTTGCTTAAAATGCTTTTGTTGGTCAGGCCTGAAACATGAGCAAGAAAGTAACTTCCAGATGGCTAGACTCACACTGACAGTTTCATCATCTTCTTTTTCCACACAGCATGATTCTGGGAAGCCTGTGCTGGCTGTTTCTGGCTGCTTTCTTCTCTGAGAGCTGCTGCTCTGCCCCAAATGAGCTGAGGAATAACCAAGATCTGAGCCAGATGTCCGGACACCAGCCTGTCTCCATTGTGCTGAAGGAAAGAGACTAAAAAGACCTAGGATTTGGAGTATGATGGCAGTTGACAGTGAAGCTATTAGGCATAAGGTGAGCTCTGGGAGGACCAACACCACAAAGACAGGCCATAGAAGAATGGGTAGGCAGCCAAAGGTCCTGAAGTGGTATAAAGATAATTTGGTGGCCTACCTGGGGTCAAGAGAGAAGGCGAATGGCAATGGGAGACTCAGGATGGAGCCACTGCAGGACCTTCCAAACAGAATGTGACCAACAATGGGGGACAGTGGTCCATATGAGCTGAATCAGATTAAAACAGCCTCAAGACTTCCTCTGCAGGGTGGCATGCAGAGTGCTCTAAACCTTTCCCCTAGTAAATGTTCAACTTTGCTTTGCCCTTTCTTTCTTTCTTTCTTTCTTTCTTTCTTTCTTTCTTTCTTTCTCTCTCTCTGTCTTTCTTTCTTCTTTCTTTCTTTCATTCTTTCTTTCTTTCTTCCTTCCTTCCTTTCTCTGTTTCTTTCTTTCCTTCCTCCGTCCCTCCCTCCCCTTCCCTCCCTCCCTTCCTTCCTTCCTTCCTTCCTTCCTTCCTTCCTTCCTTCCTTCTTTCCTTCCTTCCTTCCTTCCTTCCTTCCTTCCTTCCTTCCTTCCTTCCTTCCGTCTTATTATTCTGAGTTTCTCTGTGTAGCATCGGCTGTCCTGGAACATTCTCTATAAACCAGACTGGCCAAGAACTCAGAGATTCATGTGCCTCTGCCTTCAGAGTGCTAGAATTTATGGCATGCACCACCATAACTGACAAAGTTCATTTGTTTCTTAACTTCTTTACATATTCTTGCATCTTATACACCTACTTACCTATAACAGATTGAATTCTAGGTAAGCTGGGCTTCTGAGAAAAGCACACACTTTTTCTACGAGTATCCATTCTAGGGCGAGCACAAAGGAGAGATGGACAGTGAGAAGAGAAATTTAGGCCCTGTGCCCACTAGAATCTAGGTTGCTGCATCTTGACTTGGCCAGGTTGCTTTGCCTCCTTGATTGCTCTGCTTACAGTCTTTAGTACTTGACCAACTACTGCATCCTACCAGAATTCTTCCCTTTTGAAAACAAGAAGGATCACATGAAAGATGAATGAAAGTAAGACAGACAGGAAGAATGAAGGACGGGAGAGAGAAAGGAAGGAAGAGACTGCTAGTAAGGTCAAGACCAGAGAAAAACAGAGATCCTCTCCACTTAATAAGAAAAACCAGTGGGGTAACTGGAAGTAGGAGTCAGGAGGCCGGAACTAGATAGGGTAATATCACCTGATTTCTTAGCACTGATATCTGGACCTCCTTTCAGATAAATCAAATTGGCCTTTGGGCATAAGGTCCAAAATTCACTCACTCTCTCTCCCACCCTTTGTGTGTGTGAGTGTGTGGGAATGTTGTGAGGTAGTATTGGTGTGTGTGGTATATAAACTCCTAGTATGATTTCGTGAGGTATCCAGGGAGGAGAACCTCCACACCAGATGATCAAATGTAGGGGTGTGTGAGTGTGTGTGTGTGTGTGTGCGTGTGCGAACGCACACAGGTGTCTGTACACAATATTGGTGGATGCCAAAGAACAGCCTGGGTGTGTTTTCTCAGGTCTGTCCACTTTTTTCTGAGGCAGAGTCTTTCATTGGCCTGAAGCTCACAAAATAGGGTAAGCTGTCTGACCGGTAAACCCCAGGAACAATACGTCTCCACAGTTTTGTGCTGGGATTCCACAACTAGAGTTTTATGTAGGTTCTGGGGATTGCAAAGCAAGCACCTTGTTAACTGAGCCATCCCCTCAAATCCTAGGATGAAGTTTTTAATTGGGGAACAAGATAATCAGTTAGAAATATGGTTTTTAAAACGTGGGTGTACTTTTTAAAAAAGGAGGGGGTGTATTCTGAAAACAGTTACTTAGATTCCGAGTGCTAAGTGTTTCGCAAATCAGGTAGAGCTCCAACAGACCAAGGTATTATTCCACCAAAACCCAACTTGGTGGGCCAAAGAGTTTAAAACTCACAGGTAATGGATGAGGGATTACTTACAGGAGCAAAGCAGCAACTGACTGCTGTGTGGAAGAAGGATTCCTTTTCTGTAGCTGGATAGATGAAAGTGCTTGCCATGTCAGTGGACCGTCCACACTCTTGGTACTCTAGCGTCTCCAGAGGCGAGGAAACCACATGTAACTGGGACAGAATCACACAGCTGTAAAGGTGATGCCTCAAAGAGAGGCTGGAATCACAGGTGAAAGTTTTATAACACCTGCCCCAAGCCCAACACCCTTGTTATAAGAAACTTCAGCAGGCAGGTGGTGGTAGGGTGTGTAACAAGGATGGTGAGTGAGCCATGGACAACAAGCCAGTAAGCAGCAT
Organism: Microtus pennsylvanicus; assembly: GCF_037038515.1. Classification (NCBI taxonomy): domain Eukaryota; kingdom Metazoa; phylum Chordata; class Mammalia; order Rodentia; family Cricetidae; genus Microtus; species Microtus pennsylvanicus. The sequence goes on from NC_134601.1 coordinate 65,893,971, forward strand.
TCCCACCATGGCCAATGTATACTGCATATTTGTGTTTAAATGTATAAAGCTTGCCTGAAGATCAGCGGGCAAAGCAGCCACACTCGTCAGCTATACAGGACAGCATGGTGGTAGTACATGGCTTTAATCCCAGGACTCAGGAGACAGAGGCAGGCAAAACTCTGTGAGTTCAGGTCTACCCTGGGCTGTACAAGATTGATCCAGAAACAGGTCCAGGTGGTGGTGGTTCACACCTTTAATCTCAGTGTTTGGGAGTCACACCCTTTTAATCCCAGCACTAGGGAGGTGCAGACAGGAGCAATAATCTGAGTAGAAGGAGGAATATAAAGGAGAAGAGACAGGAACTCAGGAGTGTGGAGTCTTAGGATTTGTGGAGATAGGATCTCGCCCTTTTGGTCTGAAGGCTTGGTGTAGGGTAAAAGGTCTCTCTAGCGGTTGGCAGCTTTGCTTTTCTGATCTTCAGATTCGACCCTAATACCTGTTTCTGGGTTTGTATTATTCTGCTACACCTCTGCTTTGACTCCTGCTTCAGATCCCTTTCTAGAGTTCCTGTCACGATGGACTAAAGCTGTAAACTTAAAAGAACCCTTTCAACTTGCTTTTGAACACAGTGATTACAATTTAAAACTTAAACAGCATATTCCCAAGAGTGGGATAAACCAGACACCTTAAACCTCACATTTGAGCCATCCATAATATTCAGAGTAACACAAACCCTGCATTCAGATCCCCTAAACAACATAAGGCCACTTGCTTTTAATTTTTTTTAAATTTTAGAAATTTATATTTTACGGAGAAGTTGCAAAAATAGGACAGAATATTCCCACACACCCTCACACAGGCCTATATCATGCAAGCCAAAAATTCACACATGTAAAAAAAATATGTTATTCTCTTTAAAGTAGAAGAAAAAGATGCTGGCGACAGTGGTGATGCTGTCACAGCCTTTAGAATCATTTACTGCTCATTTAGTCAGGGCTGGTTGCTGGGAATAGCTGCTGCCCTCAGTTCAGTTTAGTCTACTTTGATTGTTGGTGGGGTTTGCAAGTTTGCTGTTTGAGCACTTAGCCCCCAGCAGGTGGCACTGTTGGAGGACTGTGGGGAGCATCCCAGGCATGGAGCATGAGGGCAGGGCCTTTAAGGCTGTTACACTTACCACTCACTGAATCTGATCTGTAAGCTTGGCATCCTGTCTATTGCCACATGAGGAGTCTCCACCATGTGCCACAGTCACCATTAACAGCACCGTCGTGGCATTGTGTGACATTATTACTGGGTAGGGAACCCATGCCAGATCAATTTGTGAATGAAGAGTTTACACAAACAGGGGTGATTCTTTTTTTTTTAATTTGTTTATTTATTAAAGATTTCTGTCTCTTCCCCGCCACTGCCTCCCATTTCCCTCCCCCTCCCCAATTAAGTCCCCCCACTCCTCAGCCCAAAAAGCAATCAGGGTTCCCTGTCCTGTGGGAAGTCAAAGGAACCCCCACCTCCATCCAGGTCTAGTAAGCTGAGCATCCAAACTGCCTAGGCTCCCACAAAGCCAGAGCGTGCAGTAGGATAAGAAACCCATTGCCATTGTTCTTGAGTTCTCAGTAGTCCTCATTGTACGCTATATTCAGAGACTCCGGTTTTGTCCCAGGCTTTACCAGGCCCAGGCCAGCTGGCCTTGGTGAGTTCTCAGTAGAACATCCCCATTGTCTCAGTGTGTGGGTGTACAAACAGGGGTGATTCTAAAGCACTTGCATCACTAAAAGCCCACTCGGTCATGGGTGATGACTCACGAAGTCTACATCTATCTGAATCTCCGGAGGTAGTGGATGACTCCAAAGGAACATCGTTCTCCAGAACCAACAGAGCTGATACACATAGGACCTTACAGAGACTGTGAGATCACTCACGGGATCTGCAGGAGCTCAAGCCAGATAAAATTCCAGCCTGGAGGAGGGGAAGTGGCCACAAAGCCCTACACCTAGCAAGTAGCTATTTGTGATGGATAGATGCTTTCTCACTTTAGTGACACTGGGTATGGCAAAGAAACCCGAGAACAGGCCCCATGCACAGTAGTTTCCAGTATAAATAGGACTCCACAGTTTTGTTGTTGACTTATAAAAGGACTGTTTTCTTTGTTTTAAGCAAGAGAAGCAGTATAATGTTAAGTTGGGAGGAGTTGGGGAAGGGGGAAATATGTTAAAAAATGTAAAATTTAAAAATAAGGAAAAATTAAAAGAAAAATATTTATGATGATGAGGCGCTGAGGAGATGGCTCTTGCAGAGGACCTGACTTAGGTCCCAAGACCCCAAATGGTGGCTCACAACTGCATGTTATTCCAGTTCCATGGGATATGACAGCATCTTATGACCTCAGTGGGCAAATCCACAGACACCCACGCAGGGAAAATATCCATATGCATAAAATTAAAATAAACAAGACCTGAAATAATAATAATAAGATATATCTTTTGATCTGGATAGTACTCTTTGACAGAGGACCAGAGATCAGATTGCAGAAACTACTAACAGCCATCTGTGACTGTGAGGCCACCCTGGGCTACTTAAACCATGTTACATAGCAAGACACACACACACACACACACACACACACACACACACACACACACACACACACATGTTCTCCACATACATTTACTTCACCATTAGAGTGACTAGATATCATAAGTATTGTTGCCATTTACATTGTACACAAGAAGCGAAATGCCCAGAGAGTCTAAATAAGTAGCTCCCAAGTCACAGAGCAACTAAGATGTTACCCATGATTTAGTCATGCCTCCTAGTCATCCTGATCATTGTGAGGTCAGGAGGCAACATGGGCCAACACTATATAACCATATGAAGGAGGCAGTAGATACAGGAGACTGAGAAACACCCAAAATGGCACATTCATGGCTCATTTCCTAGACTCTGGCAACTACTCAATCTCAGGTCTATGATTTGGAAAAGGATCAGAATATCAAGGCAGGGGATGCCAGGTGGGCCAGTTTTGGTTCTCAGACTTTATTCACTGGAAGGGGTATATGAAAGAGAGATATGAGTGTGTGAGGGGAAAGTACAAGGACACTTGTTTGTCTGCCTCCCTATTTTCCTGCGGTGGACCAGAACAAAACCTACCCGCTATTGGAAATGTTGCCCCAGCCTGAAAAGAACAGAAAAACTTCTCACCAGTATCTCTGTTGACATCTAGTGGTTGTAGATGTGAACGACACCTCACACAAAATGTTCCTGTGGGGCCCAGCAGTGAGGACAGGAAGGACCATGAGCAGAAGGGGAGAAGAGGCAGGGCTGTGAGAACAAGACAGAGCCAGGTTTGTGAGAACAAGACACAGCCAGTCACTGTGAGGAGCTTCTCTGAAGCGTTTCCTGGCAACGGTTGTCATGTTATCCACAGTGGGCGCTATGTTACAGAAAACTGATGTCACAAAGCTCCTGAAACTAGAGCTGGATCCATGAATTCATGTGTTCCAGGTAGAGACCAAGTCTCCACCCATCTAGCCTTGGTCTTGTGAAGATAGGAACCACAGAAAGGGCCTTAGCCCTGTGCTTCCTGCTTTCTATGCTGGAGGGCTTCAGGGCTCGAGATGGGCACCCCTGGGAGTCAGAGAATCTTACAGGACCTGCTCTGTAGGGACCATTTCCTTTCCTTGGCCAGCAGGAACTGGTAGTACAACCTGCTGCTCTCCCCTCTGTTCAGCATCCCTGGGGACTTTCTCAAGCCTGACTAACCCCTCATTCTTACATTCCATGATTAAGGTCTGAAGATTCTGCCTCCTCTTCAGGCTGAAGCCGTCCATCTACTACTGCAGTCGGCTTCAGTGCCTTTCCCGACCACGGCTAGAACAACTCGTTCTGTCCCAATGGTCCTAGGTAGGCTGAGTTGCCCACTCTTGCTTAAAATGCTTTTGTTGGTCAGGCCTGAAACATGAGCAAGAAAGTAACTTCCAGATGGCTAGACTCACACTGACAGTTTCATCATCTTCTTTTTCCACACAGCATGATTCTGGGAAGCCTGTGCTGGCTGTTTCTGGCTGCTTTCTTCTCTGAGAGCTGCTGCTCTGCCCCAAATGAGCTGAGGAATAACCAAGATCTGAGCCAGATGTCCGGACACCAGCCTGTCTCCATTGTGCTGAAGGAAAGAGACTAAAAAGACCTAGGATTTGGAGTATGATGGCAGTTGACAGTGAAGCTATTAGGCATAAGGTGAGCTCTGGGAGGACCAACAGACCACAAAGACAGGCCATAGAAGAATGGGTAGGCAGCCAAAGGTCCTGAAGTGGTATAAAGATAATTTGGTGGCCTACCTGGGGTCAAGAGAGAAGGCGAATGGCAATGGGAGACTCAGGATGGAGCCACTGCAGGACCTTCCAAACAGAATGTGACCAACAATGGGGGACAGTGGTCCATATGAGCTGAATCAGATTAAAACAGCCTCAAGACTTCCTCTGCAGGGTGGCATGCAGAGTGCTCTAAACCTTTCCCCTAGTAAATGTTCAACTTTGCTTTGCCCTTTCTTTCTTTCTTTCTTTCTTTCTTTCTTTCTTTCTTTCTTTCTTTCTTTCTTTCTTTCTCTCTCTCTCTCTGTCTTTCTTTCTTCTTTCTTTCATTCTTTCTTTCTTTCTTCCTTCCTTCCTTTCTCTGTTTCTTTCTTTCTTTCCTCCCTCCCTCCCTCCCTCCCCCTCCCTTCCTTCCTTCCTTCCTTCCTTCCTTCCTTCCTTCCTTCCTTCCTTCCTTCTGTCTTATTATTCTGAGTTTCTCTGTGTAGCATCAGCTGTCCTGGAACATTCTCTATAAACCAGACTGGCCAAGAACTCAGAGATTCATGTGCCTCTGCCTTCAGAGTGCTAGGATTTATGGCGTGCACCACCATAACTGACAAAGTTCATTTGTTTTTTAACTTCTTTACATATTCTTGCATCTTATACACCTACTTACCTATAACAGATTGAATTCTAGGTAAGCTGGGCTTCTGCGAAAAGCACACACTTTTTCTACGAGTATCCATTCTAGGGCGAGCACAAAGGAGAGATGGACAGTGAGAAGAGAAATTTAGGCCCTGTGCCCACTAGAATCTAGGTTGCTGCATCTTGACTTGGCCAGGTTGCTTTGCCTCCTTGATTGCTCTGCTTACAGTCTTTAGTACTTGACCAACTACTGCATCCTACCAGAATTCTTCCCTTTTGAAAACAAGAAGGATCACATGAAAGATGAATGAAAGTAAGACAGACAGGAAGAATGAAGGACGGGAGAGAGAAAGGAAGGAAGAGACTGCTAGTAAGGTCAAGACCAGAGAAAAACAGAGATCCTCTCCACTTAATAAGAAAAACCAGTGGGGTAACTGGAAGTAGGAGTCAGGAGGCCAGAACTAGATAGGGTAATATCACCTGATTTCTTAGCACTGATATCTGGACCTCCTTTCAGATAAATCAAATTAGCCTTTGGGCATAAGGTCCAAAATTCACTCACTCTCTCTCCCACCCTTTGTGTGTGTGAGTGTGTGGGAATGTTGTGAGCTAGTATTGGTGTGTGTGGTATATAAACTCCTAGTATGATTTCGTGAGGTATCCAGGGAGGAGAACCTCCACACCAGATGATCAAATGTAGGGGTGTGTGAGTGTGTGTGTGTGTGTGTGTGTGTGCGTGTGCGAGCGCACACAGGTGTCTATACACAATTTTGGTGGATGCCAAAGAACAGCCTGGGTGTGTTTTCTCAGGTCTGTCCACTTTTTTCTGAGGCAGAGTCTTTCATTGGCCTGAAGCTCACAAAATAGGGTAGCTGTCTGACCGGTAAACCCCAGGAACAATACGTCTCCACAGTTTTGGGCTGGGATTCCACAACTAGAGTTTTATGTAGGTTCTGGGGATTGCAAAGCAAGCACCTTGTTAACTGAGCCATCCCCTCAAATCCTAGGATGAAGTTTTTAATTGGGGAACAAGATAATCAGTTAGAAATGTGGTTTTTAAAATGTGGGTGTACATTTTAAAAAAGGAGGGGGTGTATTCTGAAAACAGTTACTTAGATTCCGAGTGCTAAGTGTTTCGCAAATCAGGTAGAGCTCCAACAGACCAAGGTATTATTCCACCAAAACCCAACTTGGTGGGCCAAAGAGTTTAAAACTCACAGCTAATTGATGAGGGATTACTTACAGGAGCAAAGCAGCAACTGACTGCTGTGTGGAAGGATTCCTTTTCTGTAGCTGGATAGATGAAAGTGCTTGCCATGTCAGTGGACCGTCCACACTCTTGGTAATCTAGCGTCTCCAGAGTCGAGGAAACCACATGTAACTGGGAGAAAATCACACACAGCTGTAAAGGTGATGCCTCAAAGAGAGGATGGATTCACAGGTGAAACTTCTATAACACCTGCCCCAAGCCCAACACCCTTGTTATAAGAAACTTCAGCAGGCAGGTGGTGGTAGGGTGTGTAACAAGGATGGTGAGTGAACCATGGACAGCAAGCCAGTAAGCAGCAATCCCGCCATGGCCAATGTATACTGCATATTTGTGTTTAAATGTATAAAGCTTGCCTGAAGATCAGCGGGCAAAGCAGCCACACTCGTCAGCTATACAGGACAGCATGGTGGTAGTACATGGCTTTAATCCCAGGACTCAGGAGACAGAGGCAGGCAAAACTCTCTGAGTTCAAGGCTACCCTGGGCTGTACAAGATTGATCCAGAAACAGGTCCAGGTGGTGGTAGTTCACACCTTTAATCTCAGTGTTTGGGAGTCACACTCTTTTAATCCCAGCACTAGGGAGGTGCAGACAGGAGCAATAATCTGAGTAGAAGGAGGAATATAAAGGAGAAGAGACAGAAACTCAGGAGTGTGGAGTCTTAGGATTTGTGGAGATAGGATCTCGCCCTTTTGGTCTGAAGGCTTGGTGTAGGGTAAAAGGTCTCTCTAGCGGTTGGCTACTACTCAATCTCAGGTCTATGATTTGGAAAAGGATCAGAATATCAAGGCAGGGGATGCCAGGTGGGCCAGTTTTGGTTCTCAGACTTTATTCACTGGAAGGGGTATATGAAAGAGAGATATGAGTGTGTGAGGGGAAAGTACTCGGACACTTGTTTGTCTGCCTCCGTAATTTCCTGCGGTGGACCAGAACAAAATCTACCTGTGATTGGAAATGTTGGCCCAGCCTGAAAAGAACAGAAAAGCTTCTCACCAGTATCTCTGTGGACATCTAGTGGTTGTAGATGTGAATGGCACCTCACACAAAATGTTCCTGTGGGGCCCAGCAGTGAGGACAGGAAGGACCATGAGCAGAAGGGGAGAAGAGGCAGGGCTGTAAGAACGAGACACAGCCAGTCACTGTGACTAGTTCTCTGATGCATTTCCTGGCAACTGTTGTCACGTTATCCACAGTGGGTGCTATGTTGCAGAAAACTGATGTCACAAAGCTCCTGAAACTAGAGCTGGAGCCATGAATTCATGTGTTCCAGGTAGAGACCAAGTCTCCACCCATCTAGCCTTGGTCTTGTGAAGATAGGAACCACAGAAAGGAAGTTAGCCCTGTGCTTCCTTCTTTCTATACTGGAGGGCTTCCGTGCTCAAGATGGGCAGCCCTGGGACTCAGAGTATCTTACAGGACCTGCTCTTTAGGGACCATCTCCTTTCCTTGGCCAACAGGGACAGGTAGTACAACCTGCTGCTCTCCCCTCTGATAAGCATCCCTGGGGCCTTTCTCAGGCCTGACTAACCCCTCATTCTTACCTTCCAGGTTTAAGGACTGAGGATTCTGCCTCCTCCCCAGGCTGAAGCCGTCCATCAACTACTGCAGTCGGCTTCAGTGCCCTTCCCGACCACGGCCACACCAAATCATTTGGTCGCAATGATCCTAGGTAGGCTGTGTTGCCCACTCTTGCTTAAAATGCTTTTGTTGGTCAGGCCTGAAACATGAGCAAGAAAGTAAGTTCCAGATGGCTAGTCTGACCCTGACTGCTGTACAGTTTCATCATCTTCTCTTTCCACTCAGCATAATTTTGGGAAGCCTGTGCTGGCTGTTGCTGGCTGCTTTCTTCTCTGAGAGCTGGTGCACTGCCCCAAATGAGCTAAGGAATAACCAAGATCTGAGCCAGATGTCCAGACACCAGCCTGTCTCCATTGGGCTGAAGGAAAAACACAAAAAGACCTAGGATTTGGAGTATGGTGGCAGTTGCCAGTGAAGCTATTAGGCATAATGTGAGCTCTGGGAGGACCAACAGACCACAAAAGAAAGGCCATAGAACAATGGGTAGGCAGCCTAGGGTCCTAAGTGACATAAAGTTAATGTGGTGGCCTACCTGGGGTCAAGAGAGTAGGAGAATGGCAGTGGGAGTCTAGGGATGGCCCAGCTCAGGTCCTTCCAAACAGGATGTGATCAACAATGGGTGCGGTGGTCCATAATAGCTGGATCAGATTAAAACAGCCTCAAGACTTCCTTTGCAGGGTGGCATGCAGAGTGTTCTAACCCTTTCCCCTAATAAACTTTCAACTTAGCTTTGTTCTCTCTCTCTATCTCTCTCTCTCTGTCTCACTATGCCTCTCTCTCCCTTCCTACCATTCTTCATTTTTTTAATTTCTACCTTCCTTCTTTGTTTCTGAGTTTCTCTGTGTAGCCCTAAATATCCTGGAACATTCTCTATAAACCAGACTGGACAAGAACTCAGAGGTTCATGTTTCTCTGCCTTCAGAGTGCTAGGATTAATGGCGTGTACCACCATAACTAACAAACTTCAGCTGTTTCTTAAACTTCTTTACATATTCTTGCATCTTATACACCTACTTACTTATAACAGATTGAATTTTAAGTAAGCTTGACTTCTCAGAAAAGCACAATGTTTTTCTAGAAGTATCCATCCTAGGGGAACACAATGGAGAGAAGTACAGTAAGAAGAGACTTTTAGGTCATATGCACAATACAATCTAGGATGCTGCATCTCAACTTGGCCAGTTTGCTTTGTCTCCTCGATTCCTGTGCTTACACTCTTGAGTACTTGACCAACTACTGCATCCTATCAGAATTCTACTCTTTTGAAAACAAGAAGGATCAAATGAACAAATGAATGAAAGAAAGACACAGAAAAATGAAATGAAGAAAGAGAGAAAGGAGGGAAGAGACTGCTGGTAAGGTCAAGAGCAGAGAAAAAGAGAGATCCTCTCCACTTAGTAAGAAAACCCGCAAGGAAACTGGAAGTAGGAGTCAGGAGGCCGAAATTAGATTGAGCAGTGTCACCTGATTTGTTAGCACTGATACCTAAACCTCCTTTCAGGCTAATCAAATTAGACCTTGGGCATAAGGTACATAATTCACTCACTCTCTCTCTCTCTCTCTCTCTCTCTCTCTCTCTCTCTCTCTCTCTCTCTCTCTCCCTCTCTCTCTCCCTCTCCCTCTCCCTCTCCTTCCCTCCCTCCCTTCCTCTATCCCTCTCCCTTCCTTCCTCTCTCTCTCTCTCTCTCTCTCTCCATCCTCTGCCTGTTGGGGGGAGGTTGTTGTGAAGTTGTAGTGATGTGTGGGATATGTAAGCTCCTAGTATGATCTCACAGCGTATCCAGGGAAGAGAATATCCACACCTGGTGATCAAATATAGGTGTGTGTGTGGCAGTGGTGTGCGTGGGTAGGTGTGGGTTTCTGTGCACACTACTGGTAGATGCCTAAGGAAAGGTATGGGTGTGTTTTCGCAGGTGCTGTCTCTTTTTTTCTGAGACAGGGTCTTTATTGGCCTGAAGCTGACAAAATGGGGTAAGTGGTCTGACTGGTAAACCCAAGGAACATTACGACTGCACAGTTTTGTGCTGGATTTTAAGTACACACTACCAGAACTGGAGTTTTTACTTAGATTCTGGGGGTGGAATTTGTGTCCTCGTGCTTGCAAAGAGAGCACCTTGCTAACTGAGCTATTCTTCAGATGCTAGGATGAAGTTTAATTTGGGATACAAGATAATCAGACATGTAGTTTTTAAAAAATGGATGTACTAAAAAAAGTGGCTATATTCTGAAAACATTAACATAGACCCTGAGAGTTAAGTGTTTCCCAAATCAGCTAGGCCTCCAACAGACCAAGGTATTATACCACCAAAACCCAAATTAGTGAGCCAAAGAGTTTAAAACTTACAGCTAACGGAAGAGGGATTACTTACAGGTGCAGAGCAGCGACTGACTGTGGCGTGGAAGAAGGATTCCTTCTCCGTAGCTGGATAGATGGTAGTGCCTGCCCTGTCAATCAACCTTCTACACTCCTGGTTCTCTAGAGTCTCCAGAGGCTACAGAACCACATGTAACTGGGACAGAATCTCACACAGCTGAAAAGTAGATGCTTCAAGGAGAGGCTGGAATCTCAGGGGAGAGTCTAATGACACCGGCCCCAAGTCTTGTATAAAGAAACTTCAGGAGGCAGTTGGTGGTGGGTGTATAACAGGGAAGCTGAGTAAGCCATGGAAAGCAGGCCAGTAAGCAGCATTCCTGCCATGACCTCTGTATACTGGTGTATTTGTGTTTAAATGAATAAAGCTTGCCTGAAGATCAGCGGGCAAAGCAGCCACACACCTCAGCTATATGGGACAGGGCGGGGGGTGTGGGGGCACACACCTATAACAATCCTAGAACTGGGAAGACAGAGGCAGGCAAATTTCTGTGAGTTCCAGGCTATCTTGGAATATACAAGATTAGTACAGAAACATGCAGGTGGTGTTGGTTTACACCTTTAATCTCAGTGTTTGGGAGTCACACACTTTTAATCCCAGCAAGAGGGAGTTGGAGACAGGAGCAATATGCTGAGCAGAGAGAGGAATATAAAGGAGAAGAGACAGGCACTCACTGGAGTGTGGAGTCTGAGGATTCGTGGAGTCAGGACCCCACCCTTTGAGTCTGAACACTTGGTAGGGTAAGAGGTCTCTCTAGTCGTTTGCTGCTTTGCTTTTCTGATCTTCCACTTGGACCCCAATACTTTTCTCTGGGTTTGTATTATTCTGCTACACCTCTGCTTTGATTCCTGCTTCGAGATTCCTTCCTTGAGTTCCTTTCACAAAGGACTACATCTGTAAACTTAAATAAATCTTTTCAACTTGACTTTGAACACAGTGATTACAATTTAAAACTAAGACAGCATATTCCCTAGTGCGGGATGAACCAGACACCTTAAACCTCACATTGGAGCCATCCATAATTTTCAGTGTGTCACATACCCTGCATTCAGAGCCCCGAACCACCATAAGGCCATGTCCTTTTAAGAATTTTTTTTTAAATTTAGAGATTTATATTTTACGGAAAAGTTGCAAAATAAAGACAGAATATTCACAAATGCCATGCAGCTGTTTGATTGTTTTGTTACTACTTTGAGTAGATGTGTCAAAACTGAGCCAATCAAGGCATTCCTAATTACTGAATCCATGGTTTATTGAGATTTCCTTACCTTTTACCATTACTCTTTACCATTGTCCATTACAAAATCCCGCGAGGAGCCTAATTCATACAACAGTGGTTCACATGGCTTTCATGTAAGACCATGTCATGTGTGTGTGTGTGTGTGTGTGTGTGTGTGTGTGTGTGTAGTTTGTGCTGATGAATCAATTCTTAGATTTCTAGGGTAAAATGAAACATTAGTGTGTTGCATCCTTCCCTCCTGTCTTTAACTCAATGGAGTCACCTTTGGGAAGAGCATGTGCACACTACACCTTGATGAGGCTTCCATAAGAAGTTCTTCTCTTAAGTAGATCACCTCCATCAAGGTTGCAGAAAACATCAGTTTCGTCATGTTGTATATTGTTCATTTTATAAAAGCTCCCTCCAGAAATGGAAGCCTCACAAACATGGAGGCTGTCCTAGTTTTATTGTCTACCTAAGACAGTGCCAGCTGAGAGGTAATCCTCTACTGATAAACTGCCTACATCAGATTAGGAGGTTGGTCTTTGGAAACATGTGTGTGTGGTTTCCTTGATTATTAACTCACATAAGAGGTCCCGAACGCTGTAGGCAATACCATTCCTAGGTCAGAGGCTCTGGGTTAGAAAAAAGTACCAGCGAAGCATGAGCCTATGAGTAAGGCAGAGAAGGGACAAAGAAAGAGGGCTCTTCCTTCCAGGCTTCCCTCCTCGACGTTCCTGCCTTGAGTTCCTTCCCTCATTTCCCCAGTGATGAACTGTGAATTGGAAGCCTGTGCAAATAACCCCTTTCTTCTCTAAGCTGATTTTTTGTTGGAGTGTTTTATAACAGCACCAGAAACTCCTACTGTGGCCCACCCTGTTGGCACGCATGGACAAGGGAAGGCACATTCCGGACTAGTCTAGGCTACATAACGATACACTGAATCAAAAAGTAAAACCAAAACCATAGTGATAACCACAAAATGAAAGTGTAAATCCACTCTTAGGAATACAGGTCGCTGAACAACAGTATTCTGCTGTGTCATGGTATGCCAATGCCTGTCTCTAATGTTCATTCTCTCCTCTCAGAGCCATCGAAGTCCTCCCGTCTCTTGGGCTTTCTAATACTACTGCAGGTATAAGGTGAATTGATCTACCATGACTTCCTTTAAAGGGACCATGGAATTGATTTTTCGTGTAGTGGAAAAAGTGAGTGAAAAAAGCCTCATTTGTATACATGGATAGCCAGAAATCCCAAGAGCACGTATTGAAAAGATGGTCACTCCCCTCCATCCACTTGAGGTGCTAGCACTTCAAGTATGATGTGTTTTATTCAAAAAGCTGTGACTTTCTCATCATTGACCTTGGACCCTAGAAGGGAGAGGGCGTATCTTACCAATAAGCTAGAATTAAGCAGACCAGCTGAAAAAAACAGATATAATTTAATAATTGAAAAGGATTAACTCACACAACCAGGTAAAGTTTCACACGTCCAAAACCGGTCTGGCTAATGCAGCTAGAAGAGTACAAAAGAGGGCAAGGGCAGCTGGATTCCCAGGTTTTCTTCCCTGGCTGCAGACAGCCACAACCAGCCAAAAGTGATTGGCCAAGCTTCCCTATCAAGAGAGCAACTTCCTCTAAAAGGTGGTGACAGAAAAAGTTAACTCAGTCTTTTATCCATTGATAACATTCTCCATGCCTGAAGGTGACAGAGATGTTTTCAGAAAGAAAGAAAAGTAAGAGTCCTGGGAACAAGAGAAATACACAAATATAAACAATCAGAAATTCTTCAGGTTGAAGAAAAAGACCAGAAACAACAATATCCTTTCTTGCAAATAAAGACGATAGAACACATGAATATCATCTTAATACCAAGTTCCCTATTTCCACGTTTTTCTTTATAATACACACAGTGCCTGGCAAGATGGCCCTGTGCCTACAGATGCTTGTGCCAAGCACAGTGGCCTGAGTTTGCCTTCCTGGGTACAGTGAAAAGAAAGAAGTGACTCCTACAAGTAGCCTGCTAACTCCATGACACACATGCATAAATACATGTGGACAAAATGTAAAATATATGTGAATTCTAAAAAGCAAATAATGATATTTAAGGTATGTTTAACATATATGCACATGAACTAACCACAGTGTCTTGTAGAATAAAGAGCACTAGAAAATGGCAAATGTATTACTATTGTTAAATATTTTACTTTTAAAATATGATTTCACCCTGAAACCCATACTGTACTGAACCTCACCATGTGTCCCCGGCTGGCCTCAAACTCATGTCAAACCCTTTGCTTCCACTTCCTGAGCCCTGGGATTACAGGTGTGAGGCACCACACCTAACATCAGGATTTAATTTCTGGGAAAGGCGACAAAAAGCAATACTGTGTAGACTATAAAATGGTAAGGACATATAAGTTATAATCACTAAAACATATCAGAAAGGCTGATGAGAAATGAAAATGCTCTAAAGCTAAAATATAAAAATAAGAATTAGAGAAACAAAATATGAGGGGGATACGATTGCAAATGATAAAGAATAAAACATAACAACAGATACATTAGCTCTTAATGCATCAAACACTACAAATAAAGGATAAATATTTTCTGAACAGTTACAAAAGCAAGAACAGTAATACCTTATGAGTAAGATAGAGAGATTAAGAAGTGTGTTTGAGGGCTGGGAAGATGGCTCAGCAGTCAGCATCACTGACTGCTCTTTTAGAGGATCCGGGTTCAATTCCCAGCACCTACATGGCAGCTCACAGCTGACTGTCACTAAAATTCCAGGGGACCTGGCACCCGTACACAGGCCTATATCATGCAGGCCAAACACTCACGCACGTAAAATAAAAATAAGCAATTCTCTTTAAAGTAGAAGAAAAAGATGCTGGTGACAGTTGTGAACCTGTCAATGCCTTTAGAATCATTTACTGCTAGTTGCTGGGAACAGTTTCTGTTCTCAGTTTAGGTTAGTCTCGTTAGATTGTTGGTGGGGTTTGCAAGTCTCCTCTTTGAGCACTTAGCCCCCAGCAGGTGGCACTGTTGGAGGAGTGTGTGGAGCATCCCAGGCCTGTAGCATGAGGGCAGGGCCTTTGAAGGCTTTTACACTTAGCACTCACTGAATCTGATCTGTAAGCTTTGCATCCTGTCCATAGCCACATGAGGAGTCTCCACCATGTGCCGCGGTCCCCATTAACAGCACCGTGATGGAATTGTGTGACAATTTTTCTGGGTAGGGAACCCATGTCAGACCAAATTGTGGGTAAGGAGTTTATAGAAACAGGGGTGATTCTAAAGCAACTCTCTCGGTTGACTACCCACGGATGCTGCATCTAACTCAATCTCCGGAGGTGGTGGATGAATATAGAGCAGCATCAATCTCCAGAGCAAACAGACCTGATGCACATAGGACCTCACAGAGACTGTGAGATCACTCACGAGATCTGCAGGAGCTCAAGCCAGATAAAATCCCAGCATGGAGGAGGGGAAGTGGCCACAAAGCCCTATTGCTAGCCAAGTAGCTATTTGTGATTGATAGCTGCTTGGAGAATGAAAACAATTTTCTCAATGAAGTGACAATAGGTATAGCAAACACACCCCAGAACAGGCTGCATGCCCAGTAGTTTCCAGTATAAATAGGACTCCATGGTTTTGTCTTTGACTTATAAACAGACATTTTTGTTTGTTTCAAGCATGAGAAAGAGCATAATGTTAAGTTGGGAAAAGTTACCGAAGGGAGAAAATATGATAAAAATGAATGAAAAATTTAAAAATAAAGAAAAATGAAAAGTAAAATATATATGTTGAGGTGGGGTTGAGGAGATGGCTCTTGCAAAAGACCTGACTTCAGTTCTCAGATCCCAAATGGTGACTCACAATGGCCTGTTATCTAGTTCCAAGCAAACTGACACCATCTTATGATTTATGTGGGCAAATCCACAAAAACACGCGGAGATAAAATACCCAAACACATAAAATTAAAATAAACAAAACCTGAAATAATATGATACAACTATTGATTTCGATAGTGCTCTCAGTCATAGGAACTGAGTTCAGTTTGCAGTAACTACTAACAGCCATCTGTAATGTGAGGCCACCCTGGGCTATTTAGTTCATTTTTTTTAGCCCATGTTACATAGCAAGACATACATACACAATCACACACACACACACACACGTTCTCCACATATCTGTACATTTATATATTTACTTCACTATTAGTGTGACTCCATATCATAAGCATTGTTGCCATCCTCATTGTACACAAGAAACGAAAGGCCCAGAGAGACTGAATAAGTAGCTTCCAGGTCACAGAGCAACTAAGATGTTACCCATGATTTAGTCATGCCTCCTAGTCATCCTGATCATTGCGAGGTCAGGAGGCAACATGGGCCGTCACTATGTAACCATATGAAGGAGGCAGTAGATACAGGAGACTGAGAAAACCCCAAGATGGGACATTCATGGGTCATGTCCTAGGGTCTGGCAAGTACTCACTCTCCTCTCTATGATTAGGAAAAGGATCAGAAAGTCAAGGCAGGGGATCCCAGGTGGGCCAGATATTGGTTCTCAGACTTTATTCACTGGAAGTGGTATATGAAAGAGAGATATGAGTGTGTGAGGAGAAAGTATGCAGACACTTGTTTGTCTGTCTCCCTAATTTCCTGTGGTGGAGCAGAACAAAAATCTACCTGTGACTAGAAATGTTCCCCAGCCTGAAGAGAACAGAATGTCTTCTCGCCAGTATTTCTCTCAACATCTAGTAGTCAAGGATGTGAATGACACTTCACACAAAATCTTCCTGTGGGGCCCAGCAGTGAGGATAGGAAGGACCTTGAGCAGAAGGGGAGAAGAGCCAGGACGGTGAGAACAAGACATCCAGTCACTGTGAGGAGCTGCTCTGATACGTTTCTTGGCAAACGTTGTCACGTTACCCACATTGGGCGCATGATGCATGTAACTGATGTCACGAAGCTCCTGAAATCACAGCTGGAACCATGAAGTCATATGTTCTGACTAAGTCTTCAGCCATCTAGACTTGTTGTTGGGGAGATAGGAACTACAGGCAGGGCCTTAGCCTTGTGCTCCTTGCTTTCTATTCTTGAGGGCCTCCTGGTGCTAGATGGACACCCTGGCAGTCACAGAATCTTAGAGAACCTGCTCTGTTGGGATCATCTCCTTTGCTTAGCCAGAAGGGACTGGCAGTACAGCCTGCGGCTCTCCCCTCTGCTCATTGTACCTGTGTTTTTTCTCAGGCCTGACAAACCCCTCATTCTTACCTTCCAGGTTTAAGATCTGAGGATTCTGCCTCCTCCCCAGGCTGAAGCCGTCCATCTACTACTGCAGGTGGCTTCATTTCCCTTCCCAACCAAGGCCAGAACAACTCATTCTGTGTCCCTGGTCCCATGTAGGCTGAGTTGCCCATTCTTGCTTAAAAGGATTTATCGTTGGTAAGGCCTGAAACATGAGCAAGAAAGAAACTTCCAGACGGCTAGTCTCACCCTGACTGGTGTACAGTTTCATCATCTTCTCTTTCCACTCAGCATGATTCTGGAAAGCCTGTGCTGGCTGTCGCTGGCTGTTTCTTCTCTGAGAGATGGTGCACTGCCCCAAGTGAGCTGAGGAATAACCAAGGTCTGAGCCAGATATCCGGACATCAGCCTGTCTCCATTGTGCTGAAGGAAAAACACTAAAAAGAACTAGGATTTGGAGTATGATGGCAGTTGACAGTGAAGCTATTAGGCATAAGGTGATCTCTTGGCAGGACAAACAGACCACAAAAGAAAGGCCATAGAACAATGGGTAGGCAGCCTAAGGTCCTGATGTGGAATTAAGATAATGATGGTGGCCTACCTGGGGTCAAGAGAGAAGGAGAATGGCAGTGGGAGACTCTGGAAGAGCCAGCTCAGGACCTTCCAAACAAGATGTGACCAACAATGAGGGATGGTGGTCCTTATTATCTGGATCAGATAAAAACAGCGTCAAGACTTCCTCTGCAGGGTGGCATGCAGAGTGCTCTAACCCTTTCCCCAGTAAACTTTCAACTTAGGTTTGTCCTTTCTTTCTTTCTTTCTTTCTTTCTTTCTTTCTTTCTTTCTTTCTTTCTTTCTTCCTTCCTTTCTTTCTTTCTTTCTTTCTTTCTCTCTCTTTCTATCTATCTTTCTTTCTTCCTTTCTTTATTCCTCTCTCTCTCTTTCTTTCTTTCTTTCTTTCTTGCTTGCTTGCTTGCTTGCTTTTTTCTTCCTTTCTTCCTTTCTGTCCTTCCTGCCACATCAACGAGTATCCATTCTAGGGCGAGCACAAAGGAGAGATGGACAGTGAGAAGAGAAATTTAGGCCCTGTGCCCACTAGAATCTAGGTTGCTGCATCTTGACTTGGCCAGGTTGCTTTGCCTCCTTGATTGCTCTGCTTACAGTCTTGAGTACTTGACCAACTACTGCATCCTATCAGAATTCTACTCTTTTGAGAACAAGAAGGATCAAATGAACAAATGAATGAAAGAAAGACACAGAAATATGAAAGGAAGAAAGAGAGAAAGGAAGGAAGAGACTGCTGGTAAGGTCAAGAGCAGACAAAAAGAGAGATCCTCTCCACTTAGTAAGAAAACCAGTGAGGTAACTGGAAGTAGGAGTCAGGAGGGCTGAAATAGGTTGAGCAGTGTCACCTGATTTCTTAGCACTGATTCATGGACCTCCTTTCAGGATAATCAAATTAGACCTTGGGCATAAGGTGCATAATTCATTCTCTCTCTCTCTCTCTCTCTCTCTCTTTCTCTCCATCCTCTCCATGTTGGGGGGAGATTGTTGTGAGGATGTAGTGATGTGTGCAATATGTAAGCTCCTAGTATGATGTCAGAGCGTATCCAGGGAAGAGAATAACCACACCGGGTGATCAAATATAGGTGTGTGTGTGGCAGTGGTGTGTGTGGGTGGGTGTGGGTTTCTGTGCACACTTCTGGTAGATGCCTAAGGACTGCTATGGGTGTGTTTTCGCAGGTGCTGTCTCTTTTTTTTTATGAGTCAGGGTCTTTATTGGCCTGAAGCTGACAAAATGGGGTAAGTGGTCTGATTGGTAAACCCAAGGAACATTATGACTTCACAGTTTTGTGCTGGATTTTAAGTACAGACTACCAGAACTGGAGATTTTACTTAGATTCTGGGGGTGGAATTTGTGTCCTCGTGCTTGCAAAGAGAGCACCTTGCTAACTGAGCTATGCTTCTAATGCTAGTATGAAGTTTTATTTGGGATACAAGATAATCAGACATGTAGTTTTGAAAAAAGTGGATGTACTAAAAAAAAGTGGCTATATTCTGAAAACTTTAACTTAGACCCTGAGAGTTAACTATTTCCCAAATCAGCTAGGCCTCCAACAGACCAAGGTATTATTCCACCAAAACCCAACTTGTTGAGCCAGAGTTTAAAACTTACAGCTAATTGATGAGGGATTACTTACAGGTGCAGAGCAGCGACTGACTGTAGCATGGAAGGATTCCTTCTCCATAGCTGGATAGATGGAAGTGCCACACTGTCAGTGGACCTCCCACACTCTCGGTATTCTAGTGTCTCCAGAGGCTACAGAACCACATGTAACTGGGACAGAATCTCACACAGCTGAAAAGGAAAAGCCTCAAGGAGAAGCTGGAATCTCAGGTGAGAGTCTAATGACACAGGCCCCAAGTCTTGTATAAAGAAACTTCAGCAGGCAGGTGGTGGTAGGGTATATAACAGGGAAGCTGAGTAAGCCATAGAAAGGAAGGCAGAAAGCAGCATTCCCACCATGGCCTCTGTATACTGGTATATTTGTGTTTAAATGAATAAAGCTTGCCTGAAGATCAGCGGGCAAAGCAGCCACACTCCTCAGCTATACCAGACAGGGCGGGGGGTGGGGTGGCACACACCTATAATCCTAGAACTGGGAAGAGACAGGCAAATTTCTGTGAGTTCCAGGCTATCCTGAAATATACAAGATTAATACAGAAACAGATCCAGGTGGTGTTGGTTTACACCTTTGATCTCAGTGTTTGGGAGTCACACACTTTTAATCCCAGCACTAGGGAGTTGGAGACAGGAACAATATACTGAGGAGAGAGGAAAATAAAGAAGAGACAGGAACTCACTGGAGTATGGAGTGTGAGGATTCGTGGTGACAAGACCTTGCCCTTTGAGTCTGAACACTTGGTAGAGTAAAAGGTCTCTCTATTGGTTTGCTGCTTTGCTTTTCTGATATTTAGCTTGGACCCCAATACTTGTCTCTGGGTTTGTTTTATTCTGCTACACCTTCTAATTTGATTCCTGCTTCAAGATTCCTTCCCTAAGTTCCTTTCACAAAGGACTACAACTGTAAACTTAAATAAATCTTTTCAACTTGACTTTGAACACAGTGATTACAATTTAAAACCAAGTCAGCATATTCCCAAGTGGGGGATAAATCAGACACCTTAAACCTCACATTTGAGCCATCCATAATCTTCAGTGTATCACATACCCTGCATTTAGAGCCTCTAACCACCATAAGGCCACTTCCTTTTAAGAAAATTTTTTTAATTTTAGAGATTTATATTTTACGGAAATGTTGCAAAAAAAAAAAGACAGAATATTCACAAATACCATGCAGCTGGTTGATTCTTTTGTTACTACTTTGAGTAGATGTGTCAAAACTGAGCCAATCAGGGCATTCCTAATTACTGAATCCATGGTTTATTGAGATTTCCTTACCTTTTAACATTACTCTTTACCATTGTCCATTACAAAATCCCGCGAGGAGCCTAATTCATACAACAGTGGTTCACATGGGTTTCCTGTAAGACCATGTCGTGTGTGTGTGTGTGTGTGTGTGTGTGTGTGTGTGTGTGTGTGTAGTTTGGGCTGAGAAATCATTTCTTAGATTTCTAGGGTAAAATGAAACGTTAGTGTGTTGCATCTTTCCCGCCTGTCTTTATCTCAGTGGAGTCACCTTTGGGAAGAGCATGTGTACAATAAACCTTGATGCGGCTTAAAGAAGAAGTTCTTCTGTGAAGTAGATCACCTCCATCAAGGTTGCAGAGAACATCAAGTTCTTCATGCTGTATATTGTTCATTTTATAAAAGCTCCCGCCAGAAATGGAAGCCTCACAGACATGGTGGCTGTCCTAGTTTTATTGTCAGCCTAACACAGTGTCAACTGGGAGGAAAGCGTCTACTGAGACACTGCCTATATCAGATGAGGAGGTTGGTCTTTGGACACATCTGTGTGTGGTTTTTTTGATTATTAACTCACAAAAGAGGTCCCGGTCTACTGTAGTCAATACCATTCTTAGGCAGGAGGTTCTGGGTTAAATAAAAGTACCAGGGAAGCATGATCCTATGACCAAGCTAGAGAAAAGACTAACAAACAGTGCTCTTCCTTCTAGGCTTCCCTCCTCCAGGTTCCTGCCTTGAGTTCCTGCCCCCATTTCCACAGTGATAAACTGTGACTTGGAAGCCTGTGCCAAATGAACCCTTTCTTCTCTAAGCTGATTTTGTGTTGGAGTGTTTTAAAACAGCACCATAAACTGCTACTGTGGCCCTCCCTGTTGGCAGGCACGGGCAAGGGAAGGCACATTCCAGACTAGTCTGGGCTACATAATGAAACATGGAATCAAAAACTAAAACCAAAACCGTATTGATAAACACAAAATGAAAGTGTAAATCCACTCTTAGGAATACAGGTCGCTGAACAACAGTATTCTGCTGTGTCATGGTATGCCAATGCCTGTCTCTAATGTTCATTCTCTCCTCTCAGAGCCACCAAAGTTTGCCCGTCTCTTGGGCTTTCTCGAATACTACTGCAGGTATGAGATGAATTGATCTACCATGACTTCATTTAAAGGTACCATGGAATTGATTTTTTGTGTGAGTGGAAAGAGTGAGTGAAAAAAGCCTCATTTGTATACATGGATAGCGGGAAATTCCAAGACCACATATTGAAAAGATGGCCACTCCCCTCCATCCACTTGAGGTGCTAGCACATCTAGTATGATGTGTTTTATTCAAAACGCTGTGACTTTCTCATCAGTGACCTAGGACCCTAGAAGAGAGGGAGGGCGTATTTTACCATTAAGCTAGAATTAAGCAGACCAGCTGAAAAAAAACTGATATAATTTAATAATTGAAAAGGAGAAAGTCACACGACCGGATAAAGTTTCCTACGTCCAAAACCAGTGTGGCTAATGCAGCAAGAAGAGTGCAAAAGAGAGCAAGGGCAGCTGAATTCCCAGGTTTTCTTCCCTCGCCCCAGGCAGCCACACCCTAGCCAAAAGAGATTGGCCAAGCTTCCCTATCAAGAGAGCAACTTCCTCTGAATAGTGGTGACAGAAAAAGTTAACTCAGTCTCTTACCCATCGATAATATTCTTCATGCCTGAAGGTGACAGACATGTTTTCAGATAGAAAGAAAAGTAAGAGTCATGGGAACAAGAGGAATACACAAATATAAACAATCAGAAATTCTTCTGGTTAAAGAAAAAGACCAGAAACAACAATATCCTTTGGTGCAAATAAAGACCATCAGAAGGCTTGAATGTCATCCTAATACCAAGTTCCCTATTTCCACGTTTTTCTTTATAATACACACAGTGCCTGGCAAGATGGCCCAGTGCCTACACATGCCTGCGTCAAGCACAATGGCCTGAGTTCGACTCCATGGGTACAGTGAATAGAAAGAAGTGACTCTTAAAAGTAGCCTGCTACCTCCACTTGTATATTTTGGCAGGCATAAATACATGTGCACAAAATGTAAAATATATGTGAATGATAAAAAGCAAGTAATGATATTTTAGGTATGTTTAACATATATGCACATGAATTGACCACAGTGTATTGTAGAATAAAGAGCACTAGAACAGGGCAAATGAATTCCTATTGTTAAAAAGATTTACTTTTGAAATATGGTCTCACCCTGTAAACTATAATAAACTGAACCTCACCATGTGACCACTCCTGGCCTCAAATTCATGTCAAACCCTTTGATTCCACTTCTTGAGTCCTGGGATTACTCAAGGGGGATGTGAAAGAGAGATATGAGTGTGTGAGGAGAAAGTACGCAGACACTTGTTTGTCTGCCTCCATGATTTCCTGTAGTGGACAAGAACAAAGTCTACCTGTGAATGGAAATGTTGGCCCAGCCTTAGAAGAACAGAAAAGCTTCTCGCCAGTATCTCTGTCAATGTATAGTGGTCGAAGATGTGAATGACACCTCACTCGGAATGTGCCTGTGGGGTCCAGCTAGACTCACCCAGACTAGTGTACAGTTTCATCATCTTCTCTTTCCACTCAGCATGATTCTGGGAAGCCTGTGCTGGCTGTGGCTGGCTGCTTTCTGATGTGGGAGTGATTTCTTATTAATAAAGAAACTGCCTAGACCCATTTGATAGGCCAACCCTTAGGTAGGCGGAGTAAACAGAATGGAATGCTGGGAGAAAGAAGCTGAGTCAAGGAGTCGCCATGGTTCTCCCACTCCAGACAGACGCAGGTTAAGATCATTCCTGGTAAGCCAGCTTGTGGGCTGCACAGATTAATAGAAATGGGTTAGATCAATATGTAAAAGCTAGCCAATAAGAAACTGAAACTAATGGGTCAGGCAGTGTTTAAAAGAATACAGTTTCTGTGTAATTATTTTGGGTAAAGCTAGCCGTTCAGGCGGCCGGGTGAGGGGACTCAGCCCACCGCTCCTACTACTACAGCTTTCTTCTCTGAGAGCTGGTGCACTGCCCCAAATGAGCTGAGGAATAACCAAGATCTGAGTCAGATGTCCGGACACCAGACTGTCTCCATTGTGCTGAAGGAAAGAGACTAAAAAGACCTAGGATTTGAGTATGATGGCAGTTGACAGTGAAGCTATTAGGCATAAGGTTAGCTCTGGGAGGACCTACAGACCACATACAATGGGTAGGCAGCCTGGGGTCCTGACATGCCTTGAAGATAATGGTGGTGACCTACCTGGGGTCAAGAGAGAAGGAGAAGGGCAGTGGGAGATTCTGGAAGAGTCAGCTCAGGTCCTTCAAATAGGATGTGACCACCAATGGGGGCGGTGGTCCATAATAGCTGAATCAGATTAAAACAGCCTCAAAACTTCCTCTGCAGGGTGGCATCTAGAATACCCTAACCCTTTCCACTAGTAAACTTTCAATTTAGCTATAATCTTTCTTTCTTTCTTTCTTTCTTTCTTTCTTTCTTTCTTTCTTTCTTTCTTCCTTCCATCCTGCCTTCCTTCCTTCGTTTCTTCCTTTCTTTTTTTGTTCCTTCCTTCTGTTTCTTCCTTGCTTCCATCCTTCCTTCTTTGTTTCCTTCCTTCTTTCTTGTTTATCTGAGTTTCTCTGTGTAGCCCTGGCTGTTCTGAATCATTAGCTCCAAACCAGACTGGCCAACAACTCAGAGATTCATCTGCCTCTGCCTCCAGAGTTCTGAGGTTAAAGGTGTGCACCACCATGCCTGGCACATCAGCTGTTCCTTAAACTTCTATACATATTCTTACATCTTATACATGTACTTGCTTATAACAGATTGAATTCTAGGTAAGCTGGGCTTCTGAGAAAAGCACAGCTTTTCCAAGGAGTATCTATTCTAGGGAGAGCACAAAGGAGACATGGATAGTGAGAAGAAAAATTGAGGCCCTGTGCCCATGATAATTGGGGTTGCTGTATCTCAACTTGGGCAGTTTGCTTTGCCTCCGTGATTGCTCTGCTGACACTCTTTAGTACTTGTCCAACCACTGCATCCTATCTGAATTCTTCTCTTTTGAGAACAAGAAGGATCAAATAAACAAATGAATGAAAGAAAGACAGACAGAAAGAAGAAAGGAAGGAAGGAAGGAAGGAAGGAAGGAAGGAAGGAAAGAAGAGACTGCTCCTAAAGTCAAGACCAGAGAAAAACAGAGATCCTCTCCACTTAAAAAGAAAAACCAAAAAAAAAAAAAAAACCAAAAAAAAATTTAAAAAAAAAGAAAAAAGAAAAGAAAAAAGAAAAACCAGAGAGGTAACTGGAAGTAGGAGTCAGGAGGCCGGAATTAGGTTGGGTAGTATCACCCAAAAGTTGGCAAAGCAGCCAACCCCTAGAGAGACTTTTTCCTCTACCAAGTGTTCATATTCAAAGGGCGAGGTCCTGTCACTAGGAATGCTCACACTCCACACTCCAGTGAGCTCCTGTTTCTTCCCATTTATATTCCTCACTCTGTGCAGAATGTTGCTCCTGTCTCCAACTCAAAGTGATGGGATTAAAAGTGTGTGATCCCAAACACTGAGATTAAAGGTGTGAACCACCACCACCTGGATGTGTTTCTGGATCAATTTTGTATAGCCCAGGATAGCCTGGAACACACAGAGATTTGCCTGACTCTGTCTTCCAAGTCCTGGGATTAAAGGGGTGTGCTACCTTCCCCCCCTTGTCCTGTATAGCTGAGGAGTGTGGCTGCTTTGCCCGCTGATCTTCAGGCAAGCTTTATTCATTTAAACACAAATATACCAGTATACAGAGGCCATGGCAGGAATGCTGCTTACTGCCTTGCTTTCCATGGCTTACTCAGCTTCCCTGTTATACACCCTACCACCACCTGCCTGCTGAAGTTTCTTTATACAAGACTTGGGGCCGGTGTCATTAGACTCTCACCTGAGATTCCAGCCTCACCTTGAAGCATCTCCTTTTCAGCTGTGTGAGATTCTGTCCCAGTTACATGTGGTTCTGTAGCCTCTGGAGACACTAGAGTACTAGGAGTGTAGAAGGTCGATTGACAGGGCAGGCACTTCCATCTATCCAGCTACAGAGAAGGAATCCTTCCATGCTACAGTCAGTCGCTGCTCTGCACCTGTAAGTAATCCCTCATCAATTAGCTGTAAGTTTTAAACTCTGGCTCACCAAGTTGGGTTTTGGTGGAATAATACCTTGGTCTGTTGGAGGCCTAGCTGATTTCGGAAACAGTTAACTCTCAGGGTTTAAGTCAATCATTTCAGAATATACCCATTTTTTTTAATACATGCACTTTTTTTTAGTACATCCACTTTTAAAAAAAACTACATTTCTGATTATCTTGTATCCCAACTAAACACTTCATCCTAGATGTGAGGAAATAGCTCAGTTAGCAAGGGGCTCTCTTTGCAAGCACGAGGTCACAAATTCAACTGCCAGAATCTAAATGAAAACTCTAGTTCTCGTAGCCTGTACTTGAAATGCCAGCACAAAATTATGCAGATGTAATGATCCTGGGGTTTACTGGTGAGAAGGTTAACCCTATTTTGTGAGCTTCAGGCCAATGAAAGACTCTGTCTCAGGAAAAAAAAAAAGTGAATAGCACCTGAGAATACACACCCAAAGCTGTCCTTAGGCATCTACCAAAAGTGTGCACAGATACCCACACCCACATCAACCCACCGAAACCGCCCCCAACACACACACGCATACATACACACACACCTACATTTGATCACCTGGTGTAGAGATTCTTTTCCCTGGATACCCTGTGAAATCATACTAGGAGCTTACATACCCCACACGCCACTACAACCTGACAACACCCTCTGCAACCACACACAGAGGGATGGAGAGAGAGAGATAGAGAGTGACTTATGGACCTTATGTCCAAAGGCTAATTTGATTAGCCTGAAAGGAGGTCCAGGTATCAGTACTAAGAAATCAGGTGATACTATCCAACCTAATTCCGGCTTTTGAATCTTACTTTTAGTTACCTCACTGGTCTTCTTACTAAGTGCAGAGGATCTCTATTTCTCTCTGGTCTTGACCTTAACAGCAGTTTCCTTCCTTTCATCTTTCTGACTGTCCTTCTTTCATTCATTTGTTCATTTGATCCACTTGTTCTCAAAAGAGAAGAATTCTGATAGGATGCAGTAGTTGGTCAAGTACTCAAGAGTGTAAGCAGAGCATTCATGGAGGCAAAGCAAACTGGCCAAGTCGAGATGCAGCAACCTAGACTCTAGTGGGCCCAGGGCCTAAATTTCTCTTCTCACTGTCCATGTCTCCTTTGTCCTCCCCCAAGAATGGATACTTCTGGGAAAAGGCTGTGCTTTTCTCAGAAGCCCAGCTTATCTAGAATTCAATCTGTTATAAGTAAGTAGGTGTATAAGATGCAAGAATATGTAAAGAAGTTTAAGAAACAGCTGAAGTTCACTGGGCATGGTGGTGCACGCCTTTAATCCCAGTACTTTGGAGGCAGAGGTAGATGAATCTGAGTTCGTGGACAGTCTGGTTTATAGAGAAAGTTCCAGGACAGCCAGGGCTACACAGAGAAACTCATATACACAAGAAGGAAAAAAGGAAGGAAGGAAGGAAGGAAGGAAGGAAGGAAAGAAAAGACAACCAAAGACCTAGGAAAGTTTACTAGGGGAAAGGGTTAGAGCATTCAGCATGACACCCTACAGAGGAAGTATTGAGGCTGTTGTAATCTGATCCAGCTAATATGAAGCACCGTCCCCCATTTTTGATCATATCTCGTTTGGACCTTCCTGACGCTCCCACTGCCATGCTTCTACTTGACCAAAGGTAGGCCACCACCATTATCTGATATATATAGTTTGGGCTGAGGAACCATTTTTAGACTTTTAGAGAAAAAGAAACGTTAGTGTGTTGCATCCTTCCCTCCTGTCTTTACCTCAGTGGAATCACATTTGGGAAGAGCATGTGTACATTTGACCATGATGAGGCTTCCATAAGAAGTTCTTCTCTGAAGTAGATCACCTCCGTCATGCTTACAGAGAACATCAAGTTCTTCATGTTGTATATTGTTCATTTTATAAAAGCTCCCGCCAGAAATGGAAGCCTCACAGACATGGTGGCAGTCCTAGTTTTATTGTCTATCTAACACAGTGTCAGCTGAGAGGGTAGCATCTAATGAGAAACTGCCTACATCAGATGAGGAGGTTGGTCTTTGGACACATCTGTGTGTGGTTTCCTTGATTATTAACTCACATAAGAAGTCCCAGTCCACTGTAGGCAATAGCATTCCTAGGGAGGAGGCTCTGGGTTAGATAAATGTACCAGCAAAACATGAAACTATGACCAAGCTAGAGAAGGGACAAGCTAACAGCACTCTTCCTTCCAGGTTCCTCCCTTGAGTTCCTGCCCCGATTTCCCCAGGGATGAACTGTGACTTGGAAGCCTGTGCCAAATGAACCCTTTCTTCTCTAAGCTCATTTTGTGTTGGAGCATTTTAGAACAGTGCCAGAAACTGCTACTGTGACAGACCCTGTTGGCAGACACAGGCAAGGGAAGGCACATTCCAGACTAGTCTGGGCTACATAATGAAACACTGAATCAAAAAGTAAAAACAAAACCATACTGATAACCACAAAATGAAAGTGTAAATCCACTCTTAGGAATACAGGTCGTTGAACAACAGTATTCTTCTCTGTCATGGTATGCCAATGCCTGTTTCTAATGTTCATTCTCTCATCTCAGAGACATCGAAGTCTTCCCGTCTCTTGGGCTTTCTCTAACACTACTGCAGGGGTGAGATGAATTGATCTACCATGCCTTCCTTTAAAGGGACCATGAAATTGATTTTTCCTGTGTGTGGAAAGAGTGAGAGAGGAGGACACCTCATTTGTATTCATGGATAGCTGGAAATCCCAAGACCACGTAATAAAAAGATGGCCACTCCCCTCCATACACTTGAGGTGCTAGCATATCAAGCATGAAGGGTTTTATTCAAAAAGCTGTGACTTTCTCATCAGTGACCTTGGACCCTAGAAGAGAGTGGTGGCGTTTTCGATTGGTATGATACAATTAACCAGACCAGCTCAAAACAACAAATATAACTTAATAATTGAAAACAAGGAAACTCACAGGACCTGGGTAAATGTTCAGATTCCATAATGGGTTTGGCGAGCACAGTGCAAAGAGAGTAAGTGCACCTGGATTCCCAGATTTTCTTTCCTGGCCCTAGGATGCCACACTCTAGCCAAATGTGATTGGCTGAGCTTCCCCATCATCTCCCCCTTTTGTATAAACAAGATCAAATCATACCCAATACAACTATATACAATAGGAACAAATACCAAATATGAAATTACAAGCAACAAACAATATTAAGAAACACATAACAAAAGGTTTACTAAGCATTTTATTTCAAGGAGTCTAAATAACTTGAAATTAAGTTTAGCTAAATCATGAGTAGGGTAACTACAATTCTCTAATCTTCAACTCCATCAAAATTCTGAGAAGGGAAGTAATATTATTTGAGCAACCAGGAAGTACAAACGAGAAACTTCCAAAATGTGCCAAATGATAGAGACAACTGATGACCTGAGCAATCACCCAAAGTTTTATTTGCAATGTTGAGGCAACCAACTTTGGCTAAGGCCTAACGTAACTGACATACCATTTTGAAAGGCAAGAAACTTCAGAACTATCTTACCCTGTCTTGGCAGGATATGACAATCCTGTTTTTATCCATTTATGGATACTCTGTAGATCTGTCAGTGGTCAAGGAAAGGCTTTTCTTTGCCCAAAGGCCAGTTCTGCCAAGAAGTAGACAAGCTCCAAGTGGCATGTCTTTGGTGCTCAACATTCTCTCGGGAGTAGAACGGTGTTGCCAGGAGTGATTGTGTCTCACTACCACAGAACTCTAGGTTATATTAAAGGCCATTTTCTACAGCTCTTTGAAAAAGTTGAAGATTCTACTATCTATACTAAATATAATCTCTGTGTATATAAAGAACCTGATTAGCCTAAACATAAATAGGATAAACATAGATGACTATTGATCTATAATTCTCGATGCCTATCTAACTTAAAGACTAAGAGAATTAACAACTGTGTAATGAATGAGGACAATGACCTCGAAATGTAAACAATATATATCATTACATAAACACTATGTAAGTACCTTAATCAGAGGTAGAAATGTACATTGCAACATGATATATATATATATATATATATATATATATATATATATATATATATCAATACATAAAAATGATTTAAACAGAGGTAGCAGACTCACATACAATATTCAATATAATTTAACTTTGTATCTATATACAAGAATCAATACCAATATAATTTTCTAAAAACAATAACTCACAAACACCAATCAATTATCCTATCACCAATTTTCCCTCTTTTTTTTTCAAGAATACCCATGAGCCTATGAAATACTTCCCCCATCCCTCAACCATATACCAATCATAAAGAACCCCAAAAGGATGTCCCTGAACCTGAAGGCAAACTCTGCTGCGAGAGGAGAGGTTATCCCCTAAAATTGCTTCCAGCTGTCATGGGGGTGACGTTCTTCTTAGGGGGTCCTGTGAAAGTAAATACGGTAAAATTTCAAGATTAATATTTGGTCTGGGAAAATTGCAAATAGTGTCTGAGTGTTTTGAGGAGGTCTGGCCAGGGTGTTGTAAAAGATGTGCACCATTTGGAACTGTCTTGTGCAGTTGGTACCAAAAATCAGGTCTTGTAGTAGCACTAGCAACATGATGATGTCTTATTAGCCAGGTGGAATCGATATTGTGTGTCCCCATCTTCTTCCTAGAAACTTCAAAGTTCACGTCAAAAAAATTTATTATTTTTTCTGGGAAACTAAGCATTATATATAAAGACATATACAGACATATATATTCAATGAAAGGTATAATAAAGACAGAAACAGATATGAGGAAAGGCAAAGAAAGTTTATAAATTATTATTATCATCATTATTATTATTATTATGTCCCATATCAAGGCTCTGGACATGAGACAGAGACTCTGCGATATCTCTTATGAACAGATAAGCCCATGTAAAATAAGAAGACATACACGCGCACACACAGACATACACACAAACACACACACACATAAACACACACTTTCTCCACATATCTGTACATTTATATATTTACTTCACTATTAGTGTGACTCCATATCACAAGCATTGTTGCCATCCACATTTTATACAAGAAACAAAAGGCCCAGAGAGACTGAATAAGTAGCTCCCATGTCACAGAGCAACTAAGATGTTACCCATGATTAAGTCATGCCTCCTAGTCATCCTGATCATTGTGAGGTCAGGAGGCAACCTGGGCCCTCGGTGTTTAACCATATGAAGGAAGCAGTAGATACAGGAAACTGAGAAACACCCAAGATGGCACATTCATGGCTCATGTCCTAGGGTCTAGCCACTACTCAGTCTCAGCTCTATGATTTGGAAAAGGATCAGAAAGTCAAGGCAGGAGATCCCAGGTGGGCCAGACACTGGTTGTCAGACTTTATTCACTGGAAGGGGTATATGAAAGAGAGATATGAGTGTGTGAGGGGAAAGTATGCGGACACTTGTTTGTCTGCCTTCCTAATTTCCTGCAGTGGACCAGGAGAAAATCTACCTGTGATTGGAAATGGTGGCCCAGCCTGAAAAGAACAGAAAAGCTTCTCGCCAGTATCTCTGTCAATAATCAGAAAATGAAAGTGTAAATCCACTCTTAGGAATACACTTCACGGAACAACAGTATTCTGCTGTGTCATGTTATGACAATGCCTGTTTCTGATGTTCATTCTCTACACTCAGAGCCATCGAAGTCCTCCTGTCTCTTGGGCTTTCTCTAATACTATTGCAGTATGAGGTGAATTGATCTACCATGATTTCCTTTAAAGGGACCATGTAATTGATTTTTCATGTGTGTCGAGTGAGAGAGGAGGAAAGCCTCACTTGTATACAGGGATAGCCGGAAATCCCAAGACCACGTATTGAAAAGATGTCCAATCCCCTCCATATACTTGAGTTGCTAGCATATCACACAAGACATGTTTTATTCAAAAAGCTCTGACTTTCTCATCAGTGACCTTGGAGGCTATTAGAGACTGGTGGTGCATTTGACTGGTATGCTAGGATTAATCAGACCAGCTCAAAACAGCAGATAAAATTTAATAATTGAAAAAGGAGAAACTCAACACTACCGGGGTAAAGGTTCCCATGTCCAAAACCAGTCTGTGAACACTGTGAACACTGCACTAAGAGAGGCAGAGGGAGCTAGGGCACCTGGATTACCAGGTTTTCTTCCCTGCTCCCAGGCAGCCACACCATAGCCGAATGTGATTGGCTGAGCTTCCCATCAAGAGAGAAACTTCCTCTAAAATGTAGTGACAGAAAAACTTAACTCAAGCAGGGCAGTGGTGGCGCATGCCTTTAATCCCAGCACTCGGGAGGCAGAGGCAGGCTAATCTCTGTGAGTTCTAGGCCAGCCTGGTCTACAAGAGCTAGTTCCAGGACAGGCTCCAAAGCCACAGAGAAACCCTGTCTCGAAAAAACCAAAAAAAAAAAAAAAAAGAAAAAGAAAAACTTAACTCAGTCTCTTATCCATTGATAACATTCTTCCTGACAGAAAAAATTAACTCAGTCTCTTATCCATTGATAACATTCTTCCTGCCTGAAGGTGATTTAGATGTTTTCAAAAAGAACGAAAAGTAAGAGTCGTGGGAACAAGGAGAAATATATAAATATAAACATTCAGAAAAAGAATACCACAGATAACAACATCTTTTGGTGCAAATTAAGCCCATCAGAAGGCTTGAATGTTATCTTAATACCAAGTTCCCTATCTATACTTTTTCCTCTAAAATACACACAGGGCCTGGCAAGATGGTCCAGTGCATACAGATGCTTGTGACCACGATGATGGCCTCAATTTGCCTCCCTGTGTACACTGAAGAAAGAAGTGACTCCTAAAAGTTGTCTGCTACCTACACGTGCATATTGTGACACACACGCATAAACACATGTGCACAAAATGTAAAATATATTAAATGCTTAAGAGCAAATAATCATATTTTAGGTATTTTTAACATATACGCACATGAATTAACTACAGTGTAATGTAGAATAAAGAGCACTAGAAAATGGAAAAAGAGTTTCTATTGTTTAAAAGTTTTACTTTTGAAATACGATCTTACCGTGTATCCCATACTGGCCTGAACCTCACTATGTGGGCCCAGCTGGCCTCAAACTCATGTCAAACCCTTGGCTTCCACTTCTTGAGTCCTGGGATTACAGGTATGAGGCACCACACCTACCATCAGGATTTACACTCGGGAGAAAGTGGTCAAAAAGCAATACCGTGTAGACTATAAAATAGTAAGGACATATAATTTATAATCTCTAAAACATATCAGAAAGGCTGATGAGAAATGAGAGAGTTCTAAAGCTAAAACATTAAAAATAAGAAATAGAGAAACAAAATATGAGCGGATAAGAGTAAAAATGATAAAGAATAGAAGGTCACAACAGATACATTAGCTATTAATCTATCAAACACAACAAATAAAGGAGGAATATTTTCTGAACAGATACAGAAGCAATAACAGTAATACCTTATCAGTAAGATAGAGACTTGACCCTAGAGGGGCTCCCAGGTGCCCAACTGAGGTCCCTAGTAAGTTCCTTGGGGAGCTGAGGATAGGGAACCTGAAATGACCCTATCCTAGAATAATACTGACGAATATCTTGCATATCATCCTAGAACTTTCATCTGGCGATGGATGGAGATAGAGACAGAGACCCACACTGGAGCACTAGACTGAGCTCCCAACGTCCCAATGAGGAGCAGAAGGAGGGAGAACATGACCAAAGAAGTGGGGACCACGAGGGGTGCACCCACCCACTGAGACAGTGGAGCTGATCTACTGGGAGCTCACCAAGGCCAGCTGGACTGTTACCAAAAAAGCATGGGATAAAACCGGACTCTCTGAACATGGCGAACAATGAGGGCTGATGAGACGCCAAGGACAATGGCACGCGGTTTTGATCCTACGCAATGTGCTGGATTTGTGGGAGCCTAGCCAGTTTGTATGTTCACCTTCCTAGATATGGACGGAGGGGGGAGGACCTAGGACTTACCACAGGGCAGGGAAACCTGACTGCTCTTTGGACTGGAGAGGGAGGGGGAGAGGAGTGGGGGGAAGGGGAGGGAAATGGGAGGCTGGGAGGAGGTGGAAATTTGTTTTTTTTTCTTTTCTTTATTCTCCTATTATCAATAAAAAAAGAATGATTAAATATGTTGACCTATATTGAAAAAAAAAAGATAGAGAGATTAAGAAGTGTGTTTGAGGGCTGGGAGGATAGCTCGACAGTTAGCATCACTGACTGCTGTTCCAAAGGACCTGGGTTCAATTCCCAGTACCCGCATGGCAGCTCGCAGCTGGCTTTCACTTCAATTCCAGGGGAACCAGCACCCTTACACAGGCCAATATCATGCAGGTCAAACAGTAACCCACATAAAATAAAACTAAGTAATTCTCTTTAATGTAGATGAATAAGATGCTGGAGACAGTGGTGAAAATGTCACTGCCTTTGGAATCATTTTCTGCTCATTTAGTAAGGGCTGGTTGCTGGGAATAGCTTCTGCCCTCAGTTCAGTTTAGTCTACTTAGATTGTTGGTGGGGTTTGCAAGTTTGCTGTTTAAGCACTTAGCCCCCAGCAGGTGGCACTGTTGGAGGACTGTGGGGAGCATCCCAGGCCTGTAGCATGAGGGCAGGGCCTTTAAGGCTGTTACACTTACCACTCACTGAATCTGATCTATAAGCTTTGCATCCTGTCCATTGCCACATGAGGAGTCTCCACCATGTGCCACGGTCCCCATTAACAGCACTGTGATGGCATTGTGTGACACTCTTCCTGGGTAGGGAACCTATGCCAGACCAAATTGTGGGCGAGGACTTTACACAACAAGTGTGATTCTAAAGCACTTGCATCACTAAAAGCCCACTCTATCACGGGTGAGGACTCACATAGTCTGCATCTATCTGAATCTCCGGAGGTGGTGCATGACTCCTCTTATAAAGACATATACAGACATATATATTCAATGAAAGGTATGATAAAGACAGAAACAGATATGAGGAAAGGCAAAGAAAGTTTATAAATTTTTATTATTCTCATTATTATTATTATTCTGTCCCATATCATAGCTCTTAACATGAGATAGAAGCTCTGGGATATCTCTTATGAACAGGCTTGGAATTGGAGAGGGACTGAGCCAGAGTCCAACTCCAAAACCAGCTCTCTATATTTATAAAAAATTGCACATTAACACATATTTAAAAATATGTTTATTATAATTTATTTACTGAACCTATTCAGTTTTCTTGCTGATCCTTATTGGGTTATAAATAGTTTCCATCTGTCAGTATTCAAATATCCAGGGTCCCTTTAATACTTTGAAGATGAGTGTTTTTTTGGGGAGATAAGCAGAGAACCCTACCCCCATCCTATATGTTGTTCTTACCATCAGTATGATTATCATCATTGTGGATGAGCTGTCATTTCTTCTTTCTAAGAGATTCCTCCTCTTCAAACTGAACCTTTATTAATTTTGATAGTATCCACAATTTTTCTTCTCCAGTGGAAACAAGAGCAAAACCACCTCCCCAACACAGCACATATCCTGGCATCCATTGCAAGGTCAACACATCTTTTAAATAAGCTGGTTGATTTAATTCAGCAGACTTTTCCATTATCCAATGACTTTCTGCAGCCATTGTCCCCTTTTCATGAGCTTTTAGAAAACTCAAGGTTAATAAAGCATTATGAGTGAGCAGAGCTGGGAGCTGGGAGCCAATGGCTGGGTGCTCAGAACAGTTGAGGTCCAGACCTGGGGCACTAGCCCACGACATAGCACCAAGTGCGGCCGCTGGTGCAGGCACAAGCTCCTTGCTCTCAGGTCCCCTCACTCTCGGCGGGGATGTGGGAGAAAGCTGCCTGCAGTGAGGGCATGAGATGGTGCGGATATCAATGAACAAATGGATGTGGTGTGGCCTCAACTGGCCAGAGCCTTAAAGAGCTCCAAAAAGCCCCAAGGACGGGCACCAAGTGATGATACATTCGATCGGCATGCTAGAATTAACCAGACCAGCTGAAAACAACAGATATAATTTAATAATTGAAAACGGGGAAACTCACACGACCTGGGTAAAGGTTCCCATGTCCAAAACAGTTCTGAAGAACACCATGCAAAGAGAGACAAAGAGAGCTAATTCACCTGGATTCCCAGGTTTTCTTCCCTGGCCCCAGGCAGCTGCACCCTAGCCAAATGTGATTGGCTGAGCTTCCCTATCCAGAGAGCAACTTCCTCTAAAGGGTGGTGACAGAAAAAGTTAACTCAGTCTCTTAGCCATTGAAAACATTCTTCATGCCTGAAGGTGACATAGATGTTTTCAGAAATAAAGAAAAGTAAGAGTCCTGAGAACAAGCAGAAATACACAAATATAAACAATCAGAAATTGTCCAGGCTGAAGAAAAAAATACCAGAAACAACAACATCCTTTGTTGCAAATAAAGACCATCAGAAGGCTTGAATGTCTTCTTAATGCCAAGTTCCCTATTTCCACTTTTTTCCTTTAAAATACACACAGGGCCTGGCAAGATGGCCCAGTTCCAACAGATGTTTGTGTGGAGCAGGATGTCCTGAGTTTGCCTCCCTGGGTACAGTAAAAAGAAAGAAGTGACTCCTAAAAGTCGCCTGCTACCTCCACGTGTATATTGTGACACAAATGAATAAATACATGCAGTCAGATGAAATATAAAATATATGTGAATGCTTAAAAGCACGATAATATTTTATGTGTGTTTAACACATCTGCACATGGATTATCTATAGGGTATTGTAGAATAAAAGCACTAGAAAACAGCAAATGTATTTCTATTGTTAAATGTTTTACTTTTGAAATATGATTTCACCCTAAACCCATACTAAACTTAACTTCACGATGTGTCCCTGGCTGGCCTCAAACTCATGTCAAACCCTTTGCTTCCACTTCTTGATCCCTGGGATTACAGGTGTGAGGTACCACACCTAACATCATGATTTACACTCTGGAGAAAGTGGTGAAAAAGCAATACTGTGTAGACTATAAAATAGTAAGGACATATAATTTATAATCACTAAAACATATCAGAAACGCTGATGAGAAATGAGAATGCTCTAAAGCTAAAACAATAAAAAAAAGAATTAGAAAAACAAAATATGAGCAGATAAGAGTGCAAATGATAAGTAGTAGAACGTCACAACAGATATATTAGCTATTAATGCATCAAACACTACAAATAAAGGATAAATATTTTCTGAACAGTTACAAAAGCAAGAACATTACTACCTTATCAGTAAGATAGAGAGATTAATAAGTGTGTTTGAGGGCTGGAGAGATGGCTCAGCGGTTAAGAGCATTGCTTGTTCTTCCAATAGTCCTGAGTTCAAATCCCAGCAACCACATGGTGGCTCACAAGCATCTGTAATGAGGTCTGGTGCCCTCGTCTGGCCTGCAGACAGAACATTGTATACATAATAAATAAATAAATAAATATTTTTAAAAAAGTGTGTTTGAGGGCTGGGTAAATGGCACAGCAGTTAGCATCACTGACAGCTCTTCCAGAGGAACCGGGTTCAATTCCCAGCACCCACATGGCAACTCACAGCTGTCTGTCACTACAATTCCAGGGGACCTGGCACCCTTACACAGGCCCATATCATGCAGGTCAAACACAAAAACACATAAAATAAAAATAAGTAATTCTCGTTAAATTGAAGAAAAAGATGCTGTCGACAATTGTGAACCTGTCACTGCCTTTAGCATCATTTACTGCTAGTTGCTGGGAACAGCTTCTGTTCTCAGTTCAGTTTAGTCTACTTAGATTGTTGGTGGGGTTTGCAAATCTGCTGTTTGAGCTCTTAGCCCCCAGCAGGTGGCACTGTTGGAGGACTGTGGGGAGCATCCCAGGCCTGTAGCATGAGGGCAGGGCCTTTGAAGGCTGTTACACTTAGCACTCACTGAATCTGATCTGTAAGCTTTGCATCCTGTCCATTGCCACATGAGGAATCTAAACCATGTGCTGCGGTCCCCACTAACAGCACCTTGATGGCATTGGTGAAACTTTTCCTGGGTAGGGAACCCATGTCAGACCAAATTGTGGGTGAGGAGTTTACATAAACAGGGGTGACTCTAAAGCACTTGCATCACTAAAAGCCCACTCTCTCACGGGTGAGGACTCATGGATGCTGCATCTATCTGAATCTCCGGAGGTGGTGGAGGAATCCAAAGTAACATCGTTCTCCAGACCCAACAGAGCTGATGCACATAGGACCTCACAGAGACTGTCACATCACTCACGAGATCTGCAAGAGCTCAAGCCAGATAACATCCCAGCATGGAGGAGGGGAAGTGGCCACAAAGCCCTACACCTAGCAAGTAGCTGTTTGTGATGTATAGCTGCTTTCTTAATTTAGTGACACTGGGTATGGCAAAGAAACCCGAGAACAGGCCACATGCACAGTTGTTTACAGTATAAATAGGACTCCACAGTTTTGTTGTTGACTTATAAAAGGACTGTTTTGTTTGTTTTAAGCAAGAGAAACAGCATAAAGTTAAGTTGGGAAGAGTTGGGGAAGGTGGGAAATATGTTAAATATGTAAAATTTAAAAATAAGGAAAAATTAAAAGAAAAATATATATGATGAGAAGGTGCTGAGGAGGTGGCTCTTACAGAGGACCTGACTTCAGTCCCAAGACCCCAAATGGTGGCTCACAACTGCATGTTATTCCAGTTCCATGGGATATGACAGTGACTTATGACCTCAGTGGGGAAATCCACAGACACCCACGCAAGGAAAATATCCATACCCATAAAATTAAAATAAACAAAACCTGAAATAATAATAAGATATATCTTTTGATCTGGATAGTGCTCTTAGCCAGAGGACCTGAGATCAGTTTACAGAAACTACTAACAGCCATCTGTGACTGTGAGGCCACCCTGGGCTATTCAACCCATGTTACATAGCAAGACACACACACACACACACACACACACAGACACACACGTGATCCACATAGTCTGTTCATTTATATATTTACTTCACCATTAGAGTGACTCCATGTCATAAGTATTGTTGCCATTTACATTGTACATAAGAAGCAAAATGCTCAGAGAGGCTAAATAAGTAGCTCCCAAGTCACAGAGCAACTAAGATGTTACCCATGATTAAGTCATGCCTCCTAGTCATCCTGATCATTGTGAGGTCAGGAGGCAACATGGCCCGTCACTATGTATCCATATGAAGGAGGCAGTAGATACAGGAGACTGAGAAACACCCAAAATGGCACATTCACAGCTCATTTCCTAGACTCTGGCAACTACTCACTCTCAGCTCTATGATTTGGAAAAAAGATCAGAAAGTCAAGCCAGGGGATCCCAGGTGGGCCAGATACTAGTTCTCAGACTTTATTCACTGGAAGGGGTATATGAAAGAGAGAGATGAGTGTGTGAGGGGAAAGTACGCGGACACTTGTTTGTCTGCCTCCCTAATTTCCTGTGGTGGACCAGAACAAAATCTACCTGAAATTTGATATGTTGGCCCAGCCTGAAAAGAACAGAAAAGCTTCTCACCAGTATCTCTGTGGACATCTAGTGGTTGTAGATGTGAACGGCACCTCACACAATATGTTCCTGTGGGTCCCAACAGTGAGGACAGGAAGGACCATGAGCAGAAGGGGAGAAGAGGCAGGGCTATGAGAACAAGACACAGCCAGTCACTGGGAGGAGCTGCTCTGATGTGTTTCCTGGCAACTGTTGTCACATTATCCACAGTGGGCGCTATGTTACAGAAAACTGATGTCACAAAGCTCCTGAAAGTAAAGCTGGATTCATGAATTCATGTGTTCCAGGTAGAGACCAAGTCTCCACCCATCTAGCCTTGGTCTTGGCGGAGATAGGAACCACAGAAAGGGCCTTAGCCCTGTTATTCCTGCTTTCTATTCTAGGAGGCTTTCGGACTCGAGATGGGCACCTCTGGGAGTCAGAGAATCTTACAGGACCTGCTCTGTAGGGACCATCTCCTTTCCTTGGCCAGCAGGGATTGGTAGTACAACCTGCTGCTCTCCCCTCTGTTCAGCATCCCTGGGGCCATTCTCAGGCCTGACTAACCCCTCATTCTTACCTTCCAGGTTTAAGGTCTGAGGATTCTGCCTCCTCCCCAGGCTGAAGCCATCCATCAACTACTGCAGTCGACTTCAGTGCCCTTCCCGACCATGGCCAGACCAACTCATTTGGTCCCAATGGTCCTAGGTATGCTGAGTTGCCCACTCCTGCCTAAAATGCTTTTGTTGGTCAGGCCTGAAACATGAGCAAGAAAGTAACTTCCAGATGGCTAGACTCATCCTGACTGGTGTACAGTTTCATCATCTTCTCTTTCCGATCAGCATGATTTGGGGAATCCTGTGCTGGCTGTGGCTGGCTGTTTTCTTCTCTGAGAGCTGGTGCACTGCCCTAAATGAGCTAAGGAATATGAAGGTTTGAGCCAGATATCCGGACACCAGACTGTCTCCAATGTGCTGAAGGAAAAACGCAAAAAGACTTAGGATTTGGAGTATCGTGGCAGTTGCCAGTGAAGCTATTAGGCATAATGTGAGCTCTGGGAGGAACAACAGACCACAAAAGACATGCCATAGAACAATGGGTAGGCAGCCTAGGGTCCTAAGTGACATAAAGTTAATGTGGTGGCCTACCTGGGGTCAAGAGAGTAGGAGAATGGCAGTGGGAGACTAGAGATGGCCCAGCTCAGGACCTTCTAAACAGGATGTGACCAACAATGGGTGTGGTGGTCCATAATAGCTGGATCAGATTAAAATAGTCTCAAGACTTCCTCTGCAGGGTGACATGCAGAATTTTCTAACCCTTTGCCCTAATAAATTTTAAACTTAGCTTTGTTCTCTCTCTCTCTCTCTCTCTCTCTCTCTCTCTCTCTCTCTCTCTCTCTCTCTCTCTTTGTCTCTCTCTCCCTTCCTTCCTTTCTTCATTTTTTTGATTTCTACCTTCCTTCTTTTTTTTCTGAGTTTCTCTGTGTAGCACTGAATACCCTGGAACATTCTATTTAAACCCGACTGGCCAAGAACTCAGAGATTCATGTGTCTCTTCCTTCAGAGTGCTAGGATTAATGGCGTGTACCACCATAACTGACAAACTTCAGCTGTTTCTTAAACTTCTTTACATATTCTTGCATCTTATACACCTACTTACTTATAACAGATTGAATTTTAAGTAAGCTGGACTTCTCAGAAAAGCACAATGCTTTTCTAGATGTAGCCATCCTAGGGGGAGCACAACGGAGAGAAGGACAGTAAGAAGAGAATTTTAGGTCATGTGCACACTAGAATCTAGGATGCTGCATCTCAACTTGGCCAGTTTGCTTTGCCTCCTTTATTCCTGTGCTTACACTCTTGAGTACTTGACCAACTACTGCATCCTATCAGAATTCTTCCCTTTTGAGAACAAGAAGGATCAAATGAACAAATGAATGAAAGAAAGACACAGAAAGATGAAAGGAAGAAAGAGAGAAAGGAAGGAAGAGACTGCTGGTAAGGTCAAGAGCAGAGAAAAAGAGAGATCCTCTCCACTTAGTAAGAAAACCCGCAAGGAAACTGGAAGTAGGAGTCAGGAGGGCGGAATTAGGTTGAACAGTGTCACCTGATTTCTTAACACTGATACCTGGACTGGACCTCCTTTCAGGATAATCAAATTAAGCCTTGGGCATAAGGTACATAATTCATTCTCTCTCTCTCTCTCTCTCTCTCTCTCTCTCTCTCTCTCTCTCTCTCTCTCTCTTCATCCTCTGCGTGTTGGGAGGAGGTTGTTTTGAGGTTGTAGTGATGTGTGGGATATGTAAGCTCCTAGTATGATGTCGCAGCGTATCCAAGAAAGAGAATAACCACACCGGTGATCAAATATAGGTGTGTGTGTGGCAGTGGTGTGCGTGGGTGGGTGTGGGTTTCAGTGCACACTTCTGGTAGATGCCTAAGGAAAGGTATGGGTGTGTTTTCGCAGGTGCTGTCTCTTTTTTTCTGAGACAGTGTCTTTATTGGCC
Source organism: Microtus pennsylvanicus (assembly GCF_037038515.1). Taxonomy (NCBI): domain Eukaryota; kingdom Metazoa; phylum Chordata; class Mammalia; order Rodentia; family Cricetidae; genus Microtus; species Microtus pennsylvanicus. The sequence continues at coordinate 65,935,180 of NC_134601.1, forward strand.
TGAAGCTGACAAAATGGGGTAAGTGGTCTGACTGGTAAACCCAAGGAACATTACGACTGCACAGTTTTGTGCTGGATTTTATGTACAGACTATCAGAACTGGAATTTTTTTACTTAGATTCTGGGGGTGGAATTTGTGTCCTCGTGCTTGCAAAGAGAGCACCTTGCTAACTGAGCTATTCTTCAGATGCTAGGATGAAGTTTAATTTGGGATACAAGATAATCAGACATGCAGTTTTTTAAAAAGTGGATTACTAAAAAAAGTGGCTATATTCTGAAAACATTAACATAGACCCTGAGAGTTAAGTGGTTCCCAAATCAGCTAGGCCTTCAACAGACCAAGGTATTATTCCACCAAAACCCCACTTGGTGAGCCAGAGTTTAAAACTTGCAGCTAACGGATGAGGGATTACTTACAGGTGCAGAGCAGCGACTGACTGGCGTGGAAGAAGGAGTCCTTCTCCATAGCTGGATAGATGGAAGTGCCTGCCCCATCAATTGACCTTCTACACTCTCGGTTCTCTAGTGTCTCCAGAGGCTACGGAACCACATGTAACTGGGACACAATCACACACAGCTGAAAAGGAAAAGCCTCAAGAGAGACTGGAATCTCAGGTGAGAGTCTAATGACACCTGCCCAAAGCCTTGTATAAAGAAACTTCAGCAGGCAGGTGGTGGTCGCATGTATAACAGGGAAGGTGAGTAAGCAATGGAAAGCAAGGCAGTAAGCAGCATTCCCGCAATGGCCACTGTATACTGGTATATTTGTGTTTAAATGAATAATGCTTGCCTGAAGATCAGCGGGCAAAGTAGCCACACTCCTTAGCTCTATGGGACAGGGCAGGGGGTGGGGGGGCACACACCTATCATCCTAGAACTCGGAAGAACTCGCAGGCAAATTTCTGTGAGTTCCAGGCTATCCTGGAATATACAAGATTAATACAGAAACAGATACAAGTGGTGTTGGTTTACACCTTTAATCTCAGTGTTTGGGAGTCACACACTTTTAATCCCAGCGCTAGGGAGTTGGAGACAGGAACAATATGCTGAGCAGAGGGATGAATATAAAGGAGAAGAGACGGGAACTCACTGGAGTATGGAGTGTGAGGATTCATGGTGACAAGACCTTGCCCTTTGAGTCTGAACACAAGGTAGAGTAAAATGTCTCTCTAGTGTTTGCTGCTTTGCTTTTCTGATCTTCAGCTTGGACCCCAATACCTGTCTCTGGGTTTGTATTATTCTGATACACCTCTGCTTTGATTCCTGCTTTGAGATTCCTTCCTTGAGTTCCTTTCACAAAGGACTACAACTGTAAACTTAAATAAATCTTTTCAACTTGACTTTGAACACAGTGATTACAATTTAAAACTAAGACAGCATATTCCCAAGTGGGGGATGAATCAGACACCTTAAACCTCACATTTGAGCCATCCATAATCTTTAGCATGACACATACCCTGCATTCAAAACCTCTAACCACCATAAGGCCACTTCCTTTTAAGAATTTTTTTTTTAATTTTAGAGATTTATATTTTACGGAAATGTTGCAAAAAAAAAGAGAGAATATTCACAAATGCCATGCAGCTGGTTGATTCGTTTGTTACTACTTTGAGTAGATGTGTCAAAACTGAGCCAATCAAGGCATTCCTAATTACTGAATCCATGGTTTATTGAGATTTCCTTAACTTTTACCATTACTCTTTACCATTGTCCATTACAAAATCCCGCGAGCAGCCTAATTCATAAACACATGGCTTTCCTGTAAGACCATGTCGTGTGTGTGTGTGTGTGTGTGTGTGTGTGTGTGTGTTTGTATATACACAAATTTAAACAATCAGAAATTCTTCTGGTTGAAGAAAAAGACCAGAAACAAGAATATCCTTTGGTGCAAATAAAGACCATCAGAACGCATGAATGTCATCTTAATACCAAGTTCCCGATTTCCATGTTTTTCTTTATAATACACGCAGTGCCTGGCAAGATGGCCCTGTGCCTACAGATACTTGAGCCAAGCACAATGGCCTGAGTTTGCCTTCCTGGGTACAGTGAAAAGAAAGAAGTGACTCCTAAAAGTAGCCTGCTAACTCCACGTGTATATTGTGAAACACGTGCATAAATACATGTGGACAACATGTAAAATATATGTGAATGCTAAAAAGCAAATGATGATATTTTATGTGTGTTTAACACATATGCACGTGGATTATCTACAGGGTTTTGTAGAATAAAGAGCTCTAAAAATTGGCAAATGTATTTCTATTGTTAAATATTTTACTTTTAAAATATAATTTCACCCTGAAACGCATACTTTACTGAACCTCACCATGTGTCCCCCACTGGCCTCAAACTCATGTCAAACCCTTTGCTTCCACTTCCTGAGCCCTGGGAATACAGGTGTGAGGTACCACACCTAACATCAGGATTTACTCTCTGGAGAAAGGGGGCAAAAAGCAATACTGTGTAGACTATAAAATAGTAAGGACATATAAGTTATAATCACTAAAACATATCAGAAAGGCTGATGAGAAATGAGAATGCTCTAAAGCTAAAATATTAAAAATAAGAATTACATAAACAAAATATGAGGGGGATAAGAGTGCAAATGATAAAGAATAGAACATAACAACAGATACATTAGCTGTTAATACATCAAACACTATAAATAAAGGATGAATATTTTCTGAACAGTTACAAAAGCAAGAACAGTAATACCTTATCAGTAAGATAGAGAGATCAAGAAGTGTGTTTGAGGGCTGGGAGGATGGCTCAGCAGTCAGCATCACTGTCTGCTTTTCCAGAAGACCCGGGTTCAATTCCCAGCACCCACAAGGCAGCTCACAGCCGGCTGTCACTAAAATTCCAGAGGACCTGGAACCAGTACACAGGCCTATATCATGCACGTCAAATTCTAACACACATAAAATAAAAATAAGCAATTCTCTTTAAAGTAGAAGAAAAAGATGCTGGTGACAGTTGTGAACCAGTCACTGCCTTTAGAATCATTTACTGCTAGATGCTGGGAACAGTTTCTGTTCTCAGTTCAGTTTAGTCCTCTTAGATTGTTGGTGGGGTTTGCAAGTCTGCTGTTTGAGCACTTAGCCCGCAGCAGGTGGCACTGTTGGAGGACTGTGGGGAGCATCCCAGGCCTGTAGCATGAGGGCAGGGACTTTAAGGCTGTTACACTTACCACTCACTGAATCTGATCTATAAGCTTTGCATCCTGTCCATTGCCACATGAGGAGTCTCACCATGTGCCGCGGTCCCCATTAACAGCACCGTGATGGCATTGGTGACACTTTTCCTGGGTAGGGAACCCATGTCAGACCAAATTGTGGGTGAGGAGTTTATAGAAACAGGGGTGATTCTAAAGCACTTGCATCACTCAAAGCCCACTCTCTCACGGTTGAGGACCTACGGAGTCTGCATCTATCTGAATCTCCGGAGGTGGTGGATGACTACAAAGCGGCATCAATCTCCTGACCAAACAGAGCTGATGCACATAGGACCTCACATAGACTGTGACATCACTGACGAGATCTGCAGGACCTCAAGCCAGATAAAATCCCAGCATGGAGGAGGGGAAGTGGCCTTAAAGCCTTACACCTAGCCAATAGCTTTTGTGATTGATAGCTGCTTCCTCAATGGAGTGACACTGGGTATGGCAAACACACCCCAGAACAGGCCCCATGTGCCGTAGTTTCCAGTATTAATAGAACTCAATGGTTTTGTTTTTGACTTACAAACAGACTGTTTTGTTTAAGCAAGAGAGAGAGCATGATGTTTAGTTGAAAGAAGTTATGGAAGGGGAAAATATAAATATAAACAAAAATTTTAAAAAGAAAGAAAACTTTAAAGTAAAATAAATATGCTGAGGCAAGGCTGAGGGAATGGCTCTTCCAGAAGACCTAACTTCAGTCCCCAGACCACAAATGGTGGTTCATAACTGCCTGTTATTCCAATTTCAAGGGATCTGACACCATCTTTTGACCTCCGAGGGAAAATCCACAGACTCACAGGCAGGTAAAAAACCCATACACATAAAATTAAAATAAACAAAACCTGAAATAATATGATATACCTGTTTGCCTTGATAGTGCTCTTATCCAGAGGACCTGAGTTCAGCTTCAGTACCTATAACAGACATCTGTAACTGTGAGGCCACCCTGGGCTATTTAGCCCATGTTTCCTTAGTCCTTGTTACATAGCAAGACATACACACATATACCGACACACAAACACACGTTCTCCACATAGTCTGTACATTTATATATTTATTTCACTATTATCATGATTCTATATGATAAGTATTGTGGCCATCCACGTTGTACACAAAAAGCAAAAGGCCAAGAGAGCCTAAATAAGTAGCGCCCAAGTCACAGAGCAACTAAGATGTTATCCATGATTAAGTCATGCCTCCTAGTCATCGTGATCATTGTGAGGTCAGGAGGCAACCTGGGCCCTCACCTTGTAACCATACGAAGGAGGCAGTAGATACAGGAAACTGAGAAACACCAAAATAGCACATTCCCGGCTCATTTCCTAGACTCTGGCAACTACTCACTCTTGCTCTATGATTTGGAAAAGGATCTGAAAGTAAAGGCTGGGTAACCCAGGTGGGCCAGATACTGGTTCTCAGACTTTATTCACTGGAAGGGGTGTATGAAAGAGAGAGATATAAATGTGTGATGGGAAAGAGTGAGAAGGCTAGTTTGTCTGCTTCCCTGATTTCCTGCTGTGGACCAGTACAAAGTCTACCTGTAATTGGAAATTTTGGCCCAGCATGAAAAGAACAGAAAAGATGCTCGCCAGAATCTCTGTCAACATCTAGTGGTCGTTAATGTGAATGACACGTGACATGGAATGTGCATGTGGGGCCCAGCAGTAAGGACACTAAGGACCAGGAGCAAAGAGGAGAAGAGCCAGAGCTGTGAGAAGAAGAGACCCAGTCACTGTGAGGAGCTGCTCTGATGCGTTTCCTGGCAACTGTTGTCACGTTATCCACAGTGGGCGCTATGATGCATAAAAGTGATGTCACAAAGCTCCTGAAACCAGAGCTGGAGCCATGAATTCATGTGTTTTGGGTGGAGACCAATTCTCCACACATCTACCAATGGTCTTGTGGAGATAGGAACCAAAGGCAGTGCCTTTGTCTTGTAATTCTTGCATTCTATTCTGGAGAATTTACTGGCACAAGATGGGCACCCCTGGGAGTCAGAAAATCTGACAGGACCTGCTCTGTAGGGACCTTCTCATTCCTTGGCCAGAGGGACTGGCAATACACCCTGCCGCTCTCCCCTCTGTTCAGCATCCCTCGGGTCTTTCTCAGGCCTGACAAACCCCTCATTCTTACATTCCAGGTTTAAGATCTGAGATTCTGCCTCCTCCCCAGACTGAAGCCGCCCATCTACTACTGCAGTTGGCATCAGTGCCCTTCGTGGCCAAAGTCAGAACAGCTCGTTCTCTTTCCATGGTCTCAAGTAGGCTGAGTTGCCCATTCTTGCTTAAAAGACTTTATTGTTGCTCAGGCCTGAAACATGAGCAAGAAAGTCACTTCCAGATGGCTAGACTCACCCTGACTGGTGTAGAGATTCATCATCTTCTCTTTCCACTCAGCATGATTCTGGGAAGCCTGCGCTGGCTGTTTCTGGCTGTTTTCTTCTCTGAGAGCTGGTGCACTGCCCCAAATGAGCTGAGGAATAACCAAGATCTGAGCCAGATGTCCGGACACCAGCCTGTCTCCATTGTACTGAAGGAAAGAGACTAAAAAGACCTAGGATTTGGAGTATGATGGCAGTTGACAGTGAAGCTATTAGGCATAAGGTGAGCTCTGGGAAGGACCAACAGACCACAAACACATGCCATAGAACAATGGGTAGGCAGCCTAAGGTCCTGAGATGCTATAAAGATAATGGGGGTGGCCTACCTGGGGTCCAGAGAGAAGGAGAATGGCAGTGGGAGACTTGGGATGGAGTCAATTTATGTCTTTCCAATCAGGATGTGACTGACAAAGGGGATGGTGGTCCATATTACCTGGATCAGATTAAAACAGTCTCAAGACGTCCTCTACATTGTGGCTTCCAGAGTGTGCTGACTCTTTCCCCTAGTATAATTTCAACTTAGGTCTGTTCTTTTTTTCTCTTTCTTTCTTTCTTTCTTTCTTTCTTTCTTTCTTTCTTTCTTTCTTTCTTTCTTTCTTTTTTCCTTCCTTTCCTTCCTTCCTTCTTTCCTTCTTTCCTTTCTCTTTCCTTCCTTCCTTTGTTCCTACCTTCCTTCTTTCCTTCCTTCCTTCTTGTTTATCTGAGTTTCTCTGTGTAGCCATGGCTGTCCGGAATATTCTCTATAAACCAGATTGGCCAAAAACTCAGAGATTCATCTGCCTCTGCCTCCAGAGTACTAGGATTAAAGGTATGCACCACTATGCCTGCCAAACTTCAGCTGTTTCTTAAACTTCATTATATATTCTTGCATCTTATACACCTACTTACTTATAACAGATTGAATTCTAGGTAAGCCGTGCTTCTGGGTAAAGCACAGTCTTTTCCTAGAAGTATCCATTCTATGGAGAGCACAAAGGAGACATGGACAGTGAGAAAAGAAATTTAAGCCTTGTGCCTACCAGGATCTAGTTTGCTGCATCTCGACTTGGCCAGTTTGCTTTGCCTCCTTGATTGCTCTGCTAACACTCTTGAGTACTTGACCAATTACTGCATCCTATCAGAATTCTTCCCTTTCGAGAAGAAGGATCAAATGAACAAATGAATGAAAAATGGACAGAAAGTAGGAAAGAAGGAAGGAAGAGAGGAAGGGAGGAAGGAAGGATGAGACTGCTGGTAAGGTCAGGACCAGAGAAAAACAGAGGTCCTCTCCACTTAATAAGAAAAACCAGTGAGGTACCTGGAAGTAGGAGTCAGGAGGCCGGAGTTAGATAGGGTAACATCACCTGATTTTTTAGCACTGATACCTAGACCTCCATTCAGGCAAATCAAATTATCCTTTGGGCATAAGGTCCAAAATTCAATCAGTCTCTCGCCCACCATTTGTGTGTGTGTGTGTGTGTGTGTGTGTGTGTGTGAGTGGGATGGTATGTTTTGAGGTTGTAGTGGTGTGTGTGATATGTAAGCTCTTAGTATGATTTCGTGAGGTATCCGGGGAGGAGAACTTCCACACCAGATGATCTAATGTAGGGATGTGTGTGTGTGTGTGTGTGTGTGTGTGGCCCCGAGCAAAGGTGTCTTTGCACACTTGTGTTGGATGCCAAAGGACAGCTTTGGGTGTTTCCTCAGGTGCTGTCCACTTTTTTTCTCAGACAGAGTCTTTCATTGGCCTGAAGCTCACAAAATAGGGTAAGCTGTCTGATCACTAATCCCCAGGAATATTATGCCTCCACAGATTTTGCGGGGATTCCACAACTGGAGTATTATGTAGATTCTGGGGATTGCAAATAAAGCATCTTCTTAACTGAGATATCCTTTCATATCTGACAATGAAGTTTTTAATTGGGATACACGATAATCAGAATTATAGTTTTTAAAAAAGTAGATGTATTTTTAAAAAAAATGTGGGTATATTTTGAATACATTGACTAAGACCCTGAGAGATAAGTGTTTCCCAAATCAGCTAGGACTCCAACAGACCAAGGTATTATTCCTCCAAAACCCAACTTGGTGAGCCAAAGAGTTTAAAACTTACAGCTAACAGAGGAGGGATTACTTACAGGAGCAAAGCAACGACTGACTGCTGCGTGGAAGAAGGATTCCTTCTCTGTAGCTGGATAGATGGAAGTGCCTCCCCCATCAGTCGACCTTCTACACTCTCAGTACTCTAGAGTCTCCAGAGGCTACGGAACCACATGTAACTGGGGCACAATCACACACAGCTGAAAAGGACATGCCTCACAGAGAGGCTATAATCACAGGTGAGAGTCTAATGACACCTGCCCAAAGCCCAACACCTTTGCATAAAGAGACTTCAGTAGGCAGATGGAGATAGGGTGTATAACAAGGAAGGTGAGAGAGCCATGGAAAGCAAGCCAGTAAGCAGCATTCCCGCCATGACCTCTGTATGCTGGTATATCTGTGTTTAAATGTATAAAGCTTGCCTGAAGATCAGCGGGCAAAGCAGCCACACTCGTCAGCTACACAGGAATGGGGGGGGGTGGCAGACACCTTTAATCCCAGGACTCGGGAGACACAGGCAGGCAAATCTCGGTGATTTCAAGGCTGTCCTGGGCTATACAAGATTGATCCAGAAACAGATCCAGATGGGGATGGTTTACACCTTTAATCTCTGTTTGGGAGTCACACACTTTAATCCCAGCACTAGGGAGTTGGAGACAGGAGCAATATGCTGGGAAGAGAGAGGAATATAAAGGGGAAGAGACAGGAACTCACTGGAGTTTGGAGACTGAGGGATCGTGGAGACAGGATCTCGCCCTTTGAGTCTGAACACTTGGTAGAGGTAAAAGGTCTCTCTAGTGTTTGCTGCTTTGCCTTTCTGACCTTCAGCTTGGACCCCAATAACTGTATCTGGGTTTGCATTATTCTGCTACACCTCTGCTTTGATTCCTGCTTCAAGATTCCTTCCTTTATTTCCTTACACAATGGACTACATCTGTAAAGTTAAATGAACTCTTTCATCTTGACTTTTACCACAGTGATTACAATTTAAACTAAGACAGCATATTCCCTAGTGGGGGATAAACCAGAAAACCTTAAACATGACATTTGAACCATCCATAATCTTCAGCGTGACACATACCCTCCATTCAGAGCCCCAAACCACCATAAGATCACTTGTTTTTAAGAAATTTTTTTTTAATTTAGAAATTTGTATTTCACGGAGAAGTTGCAAAAATAGGACAGAATATTTCCAAATGCCCTGCTCCTAGTTGATTCTTTTGGTACTACTTTGAGTGGATGTATCACAATTGTTGAGCCAATCAAGACATTTCTAATTACTAAAACCACGGTTTATTGAGATTTCCTTACCTTTTACCATTACTCTTTACCATTGTCCATTACAAAATCCCGTGAAAAGCCTAATTCATACAACAGTGGTTTTCATTCCTTTCCTGTAAGACCATGTCGTGTGGTTGTGTGTGTGTGTGTGTGTGTGTGTGTGTGTGTCTGTGTCTACTTTGTGCTGAGGAATCATTTCTTAGATTTCTAGGGTAAAATGAAACATTAGTGTGTTGCATCCTTCCCTCCTGTCTTTATCTCAATGGAGTCACCTTTGGGAAGGGCATGTGCACATTAGACCATGATGAGGCTTCCATGAGAAGTTCTTTTCTGAAGTAGATCACCTCCGTCAAGGTTGCAGAGAACATCAACTTCTTCATGCTGTATATTGTTCATTTTATAAAAGCTCCCTCCAGAAATGGAAGCCTCACAGACATGGTGGCTGTCCCAGTTTTATTGTCTACCTAACACAGTGTCAGCTGAGAGGGAAGCGTCTACTGAGAAACTGCCTACATCAGATTAGGAGGTTGTTCTTTGGACACATGTATGTGTGGTTTCCTTGATTATTAACTCACATAAGAGGTCCCGACCGCTGTAGGCAATACTATTCCTAGGGAGGAGGCTCTGGTTTATATAAAAGTACTACGGAAGCATGAGCCTATGACCAAGCTAGAGAAGGGACAAGCAAACAGTACTCTTTCTTCTAGGCTTCATTCTTAAAGGTTCCTACCTTGAGATCCTGCCCCAATTTCCCCAGGGATGAACTGTGACTTGAAAGCCTGTACCAAATAAATCCTTTCATCTCTAAGCTGATTTTCTGTTGGAGTGTTTTATAACAGCACCAGAAACTCCTACTGTGGACCACCCTGTTGGCAGGCACAGGCAAGGAAAGGCACATTCCAGACTAGTATGGGCTACATAATGAAACACCGAATCAAAAAGTAAAACCCAAACCATAGGGATAATGACAAAGTGAAAGTGAAAATCCACTCTTAGGAATACAGGTCGCTGAACAACAGTATTCTTCTCTGTCATGGTATGCCAATGCCTGTCTCTAATGTTCATTCTCTCCTCTCAGAGCCACGAAAGTCCTCCTGTCTCTTTGGCTTTCTCTAATACTACTGCATGTATGAGATGGATTGATATACCATGTCTTCTTTTAAAGGGACAATGGAATGATTTTTCTTTATATATATATATATATATATATTTATTATGTATACAATATTCTGTCTGTGAGTATACCTGCAGGCCAGAAGAGGGCACCAGAACCCATTACAGATGGTTGTGAGCCACCATGTGGTTGTCGGGAATTGAACTCAGGACCTTTGGAAGAGCAGACAATGCTCTTAACCTCTGAGCCATCTCTCCAGCCCCCTGGAATGATTTTTCATGTGTGTGGAAAGAGTGAGAGAGGAGGAAACCTCATTTGTATACATGGATGGCTGGAAATCCCAAGACCACGTATTGAAAACATGGCCAATAGGGAGACACACAAATTCTACTTCCAAAAACAATAAGAATATCCGGCATAAAAAACCACTGGTCATTAATATCACTTAATATTAATGGTCTCAATTCACCTATAAAACGGCACAGGCTAAGAGATTGGATACGAAAACAGGATCCAACATTCTGCTGTTTGCAAGAAACTCATCTCAACCACAAAGACAGGCATCTACTCAGAGTAAAGGGTTGGGAAAAGGTCTTTCAAGCAAATGGTTCTAAGAAAAAAGCAGGTGTGGCCATATTTATTTCTAACAAAACTGATTTCAAACTAACATCAATCAGAAGAGATCAAGAGGGACACTTCATACTCATAACAGGAACAATTTGTCAGGATGACGTCTCAATCTTGAATATTTACACCCCTAATATAAAAGCACCCACGTATGTAAAAGAAATATTACTAAAACTCAAGGCAGATATCAAACCACACACACTAGTAGTAGGAGACTTCAATATACCTCTCTCAGCAATGGACAGGTCAATCAGACAGAAACCTAATAGAGAAGTAAGAGAACTACGGGAGGGGTAATGAAGCAAATGGACTTAACAGACATCTATAGAACATTCCAGCCAAATAGGAAAGAATATACCTTCTTCTCTGCAGCCCATGGAACCTTCTCGAAAACTGACCACATACTCGGAAACAAAGGAAACCTCCACAGATACAAAAATATATCAGTGTCCACCTGTGTCCTATCAGATCACCATGGATTAAAGTTAGAATTCAACAACAATCCTACCTCCAGAAAGCCGACAAACTCATGGAAACTGAACAGTCAACTACTGAACCACACCTGGGTCAAGGAAGAAATCAAGAAAGAAATTAAAGTCTTCCTTTAATTTAATGAAAATAAAGGTACAACATACTCAAACCTATGGGACACTATGAAATCAGTGCTAAGAGGAAAGTTCATAGCACTAAGTGCCCACTTAAAGAAAACAGAGAAAGCATACATCAGAGACTTAACAGCACACCTGAAAGCTTTAGAAAAAAAAGAAGCAGACACGCCCAGGAGGAGTAGAAAACTGGAAATAATCAAACTGTGGGCAGAAATCAACAAAATAGAAACGCAGAAAACAGTCCAAAGAATCAATGAAACAAAAAGTTGGTTCTTGGAGAAAATCAACAAGATCGACAAACCCCTATCCAAACTAATTAAACGACAGAGAGAGAACACGCAAATAAATAAGATCAGAAATGAAAAGGGGGACATAACCACAGACACAGAGGAAATTCAGAGACTCATTAGATCTTACTACAAAAGCCTGTATGCCACAAAACTAGAAAATGCAAAAGAAATGGACATTTTTTTAGATAAGTGCCAAATACCAAAGCTAAACCAAAACCAGGTGAACGATCTAAATAGACCTGTTAGTCGCGAAGAACTAGAAACCGCTATCAAAAATCTACCTTCCAAAAAAAGCCCAGGACCAGATGGTTTCAATGCAGAATTCTACCAGAACTTCCAAGAAGAGCTAATACCTATACTCCTTAATGTATTTCACAATATAGAAACAAATGAGTCATTGCCAAATTCCTTTTATGAAGCTACAGTTACCCTGATACCAAAACCACACAAAGACCCAACCAAGAAAGAGAATTACAGGCCTATCTCACTCATGAATATCGACGCAAAAATTCTCAATAAAATACTGGCAAACCGAATCCAAGAACACATTAGAAAAATTATCCATTATGATCAAGTAGGCTTCATCCCAGAGATGCAGGGCTGGTTCAACATACGCACATCTATCTATCAATGTAATCCAGCATATAGATAAACTAAAAGAAAAACCATATGATCATTTCATTAGATGCTGAAAAAGCATTTGACATAATTCAACACCCCTTTATGATAAAAGTCTTGGAGAGATTAGGGATACAAGGGTCATACCTAAATATAATAAAAGCTATTTACAGCAAGCCGTCGGCTAACATTAAATTAAACGGAGAAAAACTCAAAGCCATCCCACTAAAATCAGGAACACGACAAGGCTGTCCACTCTCTCCATACCTCTTCAATATAGTGCTTGAAGTTCTAGCAATAGCAATAAGACAACATAAAGGGATCAAGGGGATTCGTATCGGAAAAGAAGAAGTTAAGCTCTCGTTATTTGCAGATGATATGATAGTATACATAAGCGACCCCAAAAACTCTACCAAAGAACTCCTACAGCTGATAAACACCTTTAGTAATGTGGCAGGATACAAGATCAACTCCAAAAAATCAGTGGCCTTCCTATACACTAAGGATAAGGAAACAGAGAGGGAAATTAGAGAAGCATCACCTTTCACGATAGCCACAAATAGCATAAAATATCTTGGGGTAACTCTGACCAAGGATGTGAAAGATCTATTTGACAAGAAATTTAAGTCTTTGAAGAAAGAAATTGAAGAGGACACCAGAAAATGGAAAGATCTTCCTTGCTCCTGGATTGGGAGGATCAACATAGTAAAAATGGCAATTCTACCAAAAGAATCTACTATAGATTCAATGCAATCCCCATCAAAATCCCATCAAAATTCTTCGAAGATCTGGAGAAGACAATAATCAACTTTATTTGGAAGAACAAAAAACCCAGGATAGCCAAAACAATCTTATACAACAAAGGATTGTCTGGAGGCATTACCATCCCTGACTTCAAACTCTACTACAGAGCTACAGTATTGAAAACAGCTTGGTATTGGCATAAAAACAGAGAAGTCGACCAATGGAATCGAATAGAAGACCCTGACATTAACCCTCAAACCTATGAACACCTGATTTTCGATAAAGGAGCTAAAAGTATACAATGGAAAAAAGAGAGCATCTTCAACAAATTGTGCTGGCAAAACTGGATGTCAACCTGTAGAAAAATGAAAATAGACCCATATCTATCACCGTGCACAAAACTCAAGTCCAAATGGATTAAAGACCTCAATATCAGCCCGAAAACACTGAACCTGATAGAAGAGAAAGTGGGAAATACCCTACAACAGATGGGCACAGGTGATCACTTCTTAGGTATAACCCCAGAAGCACAGACATTAAGGGCAACATTGAATAAATAGGACCTACTAAAACTGAGAAGCTTCTGTAAAGCAAAGGACACTGTCACTAAGACACAAAGGCAACCTGCTGACTGGGAGAAGATCTTCACCAACCCCACAACAGACAAAGGTCTGCTCTCCAAAATATATAGAGAACTCAAGAAACTAGACTTTAAAATGCTAATTAACCCAATTAAAAAATGGGGCACTGAACTGAACAGAGAATTCTCAACAGAAGAAGTTCAAATGGCCAAAAGACACTTAAGGTCGTGCTCAATCTCCTTAGCAATCAGGGAAATGCAAATCAAAACAACTTTGAGATATCATCTTACACCTGTCAGAATGGCTAAAGTCAAAAACACCAAGGATAGCCTTTGCTGGAGAGGCTGTGGAGGAAGGGGTACACTCATCCATTGCTGGTGGGAATGCAGTCTTGTGCAACCACTGTGGAAGTCAGTGTTTCGGTTTCTCAGGAAATTCGGGATCAACCTACCCCTCGACCCAGCAATACCACTCTTGGGAATTTACCCAAGAGATGCTCTAACATATGTCAAAAGCATTTGTTCAACTATGTTCATAGCAGTATTATTTGTAATAGCCAGAACCTGGAAACAACCTAGATGCCCTTCAATGGAAGAATGGATGAAGAAAGTATGGAATATATACACATTAGAGTACTACGCTGTGGTAAAAAACAATGACTTCTCGAATTTTGCATGCAAATGGATGGAAATAGAAAACACTATCCTGAGTGAGGTATCCCAGACCCAAAAAGATGAACATGGGATGTACTCACTCATAATTGGTATCTAGCCAAAAATAGGGGTCACGGAGTCTACAATAGGTGAATCTAAAGAAGCTAAGTAAGAAGGTGAACCCAAGGAAAAACATATAGTTATCCTCTTGGATAAGGGAAGTAGACAAAATTGCTGGGGAGAAAAGTGGGATGTTGGGGGTGGGGTGGGATGGGGGTAAGGGGAGATGGGGAGAGAAAAGGTAGAAGGAAAGGAGGGGGGACTTGGGGAAACAAGAGGATCGGGATAAAGGAAGGTTGGATAGGGGAGCACGGAACCCCATTTCTTAGTTAAAGGACCCACTTTAGGATGGGGAGGAGACTTGACCCTAGAGGGGCTCCCAGGTGCCCAAGCTGAGGCCCCCAGTTAGTTCCTTGGGCAGCTGAGGATAGGGAACCTGAAATGACCCTATCCTAGAGCAATACTGACGAATATCATGCATATCATCCTAGAACTTTCATCTGGCGATGGATGGAGATAGAGAAAGAGACCCACACTGGAACACTTGATAGAGCTCCCAAGGTCCCAAGGAGGAGCAGAAGGAGGGAGAACATGAGCAAAGAAGTCAGGACCACGAGGGGTGCACCCACCCACTGAGACAGTGGAGCTGATATACTGGGAGCTCACCAAGGCCAGCTGGACTGTTACCAAAAAAAAAAAACATGGAACAAAACTGGAGTCTCTGAACATGACGAACAATGAGGGCTGATGAGACGCCAAGGACAATGGCACACGGTTTTGATCCAACGCAATGTACTGACTTGGTGGGAGCCTAGCCAGTTTGTATGTTCACCTTCCTAGATATGGACGGAGGGGGGAGGACCTAGGACTTACCACAGGGCAGGGAACCCTGACTGCTCTTTGGACTGGAGAGGGAGGGGGAGAAAAGTTGGGGGAAAGGGAGAGGGGTGGGAGGAGGGGGAGAAGAATGGGAGGAGGGGGAGGGAAATGGGAGGCTGGGAGGAGGTGGAAATTTGTTTTTTTTTCTCTCTTTTCTTTATCCTCCTTTTATCAATAAAAAAAGAACATAGATGAATAAATTATAAATATAAACAAACTTAAAAAAAAGATAATGATGGTGGCCTACCTGGGGTCAAGAGAAAAGGATAATGGCAGTGAGAGACTCTGGAAGAGCCAGCTCAGGACCTTCCTAACAAGATGTGACCAACAATGGGGGATGGTGGTCCATATTAGCTGGATCAGATAAAAACAGCCTCAAGACTTCCTCTGCAGGGTGGCATGCAGAGTGCTCTAACCCTTTCCCCAGTAAACTTTGAACTTATGTTTGTCCTTTCTTTCTTTATCTCTTTCTATCTATCTATCTATCTATCTATCTATCTATCTATCTATCTATCTATCTATTTATCTTTCTTTCTTTTTTTATCTCTCTCTCTCATACTTTCTTTCTCAGGTTCTAAGTCAATGTTTTCAGACTATACCCACCTTCTTTTTTGGTACAGCTACTTTTTTAAAAAAAAATTCGTTTCTGATTATCTTGTATCCCAGCTACACACTTCATCCTAGATCTGAGGGGATAGCTCAGTTAGCAAGGTGCTTGCTTTTCTAGCACGAGGACACAAATTCAACTGTCAGAATCTAAATTTAAACTCTAGTTCTGGTAGGCTGTACTTGAAATCCCAGCAAAAAACTGTGCAGATGTAATGTTCCTGGGGTTTACTGATGAGAAGGCTTACCCTATTTTGTCAGCTTCAGGCCAATGAAAGACTGTCTCAGAAAAAAAAGAGGACCGCAGCTGAGAAAACACACTCAAAGCTGTCCTTAGGCATCTACCACAAGTGTGCACAGATACCCAGACCCACACCAACCCACCGACCCCCCCCCACACACAATCAAACACATACCTACATTTGATCACCTGGTATGGATATTCTCATCCCTGGATACCCGATGAAATCATATTAGGAGCTTACATACCACACACACCACTACAACCTGACAACACCCTCTGCCACCACACACAGAGGGATGGAGAGAGAGAGAGTGAATTATGTACCTTATGCCCAAGGTCTAATTTGATTTGCCTGAAAGGAGGTCCAGGTATCAGTGTTAAGAAATCAGGTGACAAGCAGATCTCTGTGAGTTCGAGACCAGCCTGGTCTACAGAGCTAGTTCCAGGACAGGCTCCAAAACCACAGAGAAACCCTGTCTCGAAAAACCAAAAAAAAAAAAAACAAGAAATCAAGTGACACTACCCAACCTAATTCCGGCCTTCTGAATCCTACTTTTAGTTACCTCACTGGTTTTCTTACCAAGTGCAGAGGATCTCTATTTTTCTCTGGTCTTGACCTGAACAGCAGTTTCCCTCCTTTCTTCATTCCTTTCATCTTTCTGTCTGACTTTGTTTCATTCATTTGTTCATTTGATCTTTTTTGTTCTCAAAAGGGAATAATTCTGATAGGATGCAGTAGCTGGTCAAGTACTTAAGAGTGTAAGTAGAACAATCGAGGATGCAAAGCATACTGGCCCAGTCGAGATGCAACAAACTAGATCCTGGTAGGCACAGTGCCTAACTTGCTCCTCTAACAGTCCATCTCTCCTTTGTCCTCCCCCTAGAATGGATACTTCTGGGAAAAGGCTGTGCTTTTCTCACAAGCCCAGCTTATCTAGAATTCAATCTGTTATAAGTAAGTAGGTGTATAAGATGCAAGAATATGTAAAGAAGTTTAAGAAACAGCTGAAGTTCACCAGGCATGGTGGTGCACGTCTTTAATCCCACTATTCTGGAGGCAGAGGTAGATAAATCTCTGAGTTCTTGGACAGTCTGGTTTATAGAGAAAGTTCCAGAACAGCCAGGGCTACACAGAGATACTCAGATACACAAGAAGGAAAAAGGAAGGAAGGAAGGAAGGAAGAAAGGAAAGAGAAAGAAAGAAAGAAAGAAAGAATAAGTAAGAAAGAAAGGACAAGAAGAGACAAAGGAACGTTTTAGGGAAAGGGTTAGAGCACTCTGCATACTACCCTACAGAGGAAGTATTGAGGATGTTTTAATCTGATCCAACTAATATGAACCACCGTCCCCCATTGTTGATCACATCTTGTTTGGAATGTCCTAAGCTGGTCCTTCCTGAATCTCCCACTGCCATTCCCCTTCTCTCTTGAACCCAGGTAGGCTACCACCATTATCTAATATAGGTAGTTTGTGCTGAGGAATCATTTATTATACTTCTATGGTAAAATGAAATGTTAGTGTATAGAAGGGGCAGCGGGCTGCATTCCTGCCACCCAGCTCCTGACTGCCTGGCTAGCTTATACCCCGAAATAACAACAGACAAACTGTATTCATTTAAATACTGCCTGGCCTATTTCTATTAATGTGTGTAGCACCACGAGGTGTGCTTACTGGGAAGATTCTAGCCTACGGCCATCTTGGGTCAGAGCTTCATTGCTTCTCCCTCAGAGAGGAGAGCTATGGCGTGTGTCTGAGATGTCTTACCTTACTGCCTCTTCCTCCCAGCATTCTGTTCTATTTACACCACCCACCTATGTTCTGACCTATCGGACCAAGCAGTTTATTAATTAACCAATGATCTTCTGACATGATTAGTGTGTTGCATCCTTCCCTCCTGTCTTTATCTCAATGGAGTCAACTTTGGGAAGTCATGTGCACACTAGACCATGATGAGGCTTCCATAAGAAGTTCTTTTCTGAAGTAGATCACCTCCGTCAAGGTTGCAGAAAACATCAAGTTCTTCATGGTGTATATTGTTCATTTTATAAAAGCTCCATCCACAAATGCAAGCCTCACAGACATGGTGGCAGTCCTAGTTTTATTGTCTACCTAACACAGAGTCAACTGAGAGGAAAGCGTCTAATGGGAAACTGCCTACATCAGATGAGGAGGTTTGTCTTTGGGCACATCTGTGTGTCGTTTCCTTGATTATTAAGTCACATAAGAGGTCCCGGTCTGCTGTAGGAAATACCATTCTTAGGCAGGAAGCTCTGAATTACATAAAAGTACCAGGGAAGCATGAGCCTATGACCAAGCTAGAGAAGGGACAAAGAAACAGCGCTCTTCCTTCCAGGCTTCCCTCCTCCAGGTTCCTGCCTTGAGTTCCTGCCCGCATTTCCCCAGTGATGAACTGTGACTTGGAAGCCTGTGCAAATAAACCCTTTCTTCTCTAAGCTGACTTTGTGTTGGAGTGGTTTATAACAGCCCGAGAAACTGCTACGGTAACAGACTCTGTTGTCAGGCACGGGCAAGGGAAGGCACATCCCAGACTAGTCTGGGCTACATAACGAAACACTGAATCAAAAAGTAAAACCGAAACCATAGTAATAACCCCAAAATAAAAGTGTAAATCCACTCTTAGGAATACTGGTCGCTGACCAACATTATTAGCTATGTCATGAAATTCCAATGCCTGACTCTGATGAATCAGAAATTCTTCAGGTTGAAGAAAAAGAATATTGAAATAAAAACATCCTTCGCTGCAAATAAAGACCATCAGGAGGCTTGAATGTCATCTTAATGCCAAGTTTCCTATTTCCACTTTTTTCCTTTAAAATATGTACAGTGGGGGGAGGGGAGGGAAATGGGAGGCGGTGGCGGGGAGGAGGCAGAAATCCTTAATAAATAAAGAAATTTAAAAAAATAAAAAAAAATATGTACAGTGACTGGCAAGATGGCCCAGAGCGTACAGATGCTTGCACCGAGCATGATGGCCTGAGTTTGCCACCCTGGATACAGCAAAAAGAAAGAAGTGACTCCTAAAAGTAGCCTGCAACATCCATGTGTATATTGTGACACACATGCATCAACACATAAACACAGATAAAACATAAAATATATGTGAATGCTTAAAAGCAAGTAATGATATTTTATATGTTTTTAACACATATGCACGTGTATTGTAGAATATGGAACAGTAAAAAATCTCAAGGGGTTTCTATTGTTAAAAAGTTTTACTTTTGAAATGCGATCTCACTCTGTAACACATATTGGCCTTAACCTCACCATGTGTCCCCCACTGGCCTCAAATTCATGTCAAACCCTTTGCTTCCACTTCTTGAGTCCTGGGATTACAGGAATGAGGCACCACACCTAACATCAGGATTTACTTTCTGGAGAAAGTGGTCAAAAAGCAATACTGTGTAGACTATAAAATTGTAAGGCCATATAATTTCTAATCACTAAAACATATCAGAAAGGCTGATGAGAAATGAATGTGTTCTAAAGCTAAAACATTAAAAATAAGAATTAGAGAAACAAAATATGAGGGGGTAAGAGTGCAAATGACACAGAGTAGAACGTCACAACAGATACATTACCTATTAATGCATCAAACACTGCAAATATAGGATAAATATTTTCTGAACAGATACAAAAGCAAGAACAGTAATACCTTGTCCGTAAGCTAGAGAGTTTAATAAGTGTGTTTGAGGGCTGGGAGGATGGCTCAGCACTTAGCATCACTGACTGCTCTTCCAGAGGACCCGGGTTCAATTCCCAGAACCCAAATGGCAGCTCACACCTGGCTGTCACTACAATTCCAGGGGACCTGGCAAACTTATACAGGCCTGTATCATGCAGGCCAAACACTCACGCACGTAAAATAAAAATAAGTAATTCTCTTTAAAGTTGAAGAAAAAGATGCTGGCGACAGTGGTGATGCTGTCACAGCCTTTAGAATCATTTACTGCTCATTTAGTCAGGGCTGGTTGCTGGGAATAGCTGCTGCCCTCAGTTCAGTTTAGTCTACTTAGATTGTTGGTGGGGTTTGCTAGTATGCTGTTTGAGCACTTAGCCCCCAGCAGGTGGCACTGTTGGAGGACTGTGGGGAGCATCCCAGGCCTGTAGAATGAGGGCAGGGCCTTTGAAGTCTATTACACTTAGCACTCATTGAATCTGATCTGTTAGCTTTGCATCCTGTCCATTGCCACATAAGGAGTCTCCACCATGCGCCGCAGTCCCCATTAACAGCACCGTGATGGCATTGATGACACTTTTCTTGGGCAGAGAACCCATGCCAGACCAAATTGTGGGTGTGGACTTTACACAGCAGGGGTGATTCTAAAGAACTTGCATCACTAAAAGCCCACTAGGTCACTGGTGATGACTCATGGAGTCTGAATCTATCTGAATATCGGGAGGTGGTGGATGACTCCAAAGTAACATCTTTCTCCAGACCCAACAGAGCTGATGCACATAGGACCTCACAGAAACTGTGAGATCACTCACAAGATCGGCAGGAGCTCAAGCCAGATAAAAGCCCTGCATGGAGGAGGGGAAGTGGCTACAAAGCCCTACACCTAGCCAAGTAGCTATATGTGATGGATAGCTGCTTTCTCAATGGAGTGACACTCGAATAGCAAACACACCCCAGAACAGGCACCATGCCCAGTAGTTTGCAGTATAAATAGGACTCCATGGTTTTGTTATTGACTTATACACAGGCTGTTTTGTTTGTTTTAAGCAAGATAAAGACCATGACGTTGAGTTAGGGGTAGTTTAGGAAAAGTGAAATATGATAAAAAATAAATGAAAAATTTAAAAATACAGACAAAATTAAAATAAAATATATATGTTGCGGGGAGGCTGAGGGGATGGCTCTTCCAGAGTCTTATTCTTAAAAAATATCCCTGGGGTCAGTCCGCACCATAGCAAACTCGGCGGGTCCCAGCAGTGCCGGGCGCCAGTGCACCTGAGCAAGCAGCTACAGTCGGCAGCGGTGGCGGCGGGTCAGACATATAAACACAGGAAATAGCTATAAATGTTTATTAATAAAGGGGGGGAGAGAAGAAGGGAGAGAGAGAAGAAGAAAGAGAGGGAAAGAAGGAGAGAGAGAGGAGGAGGAGGAGAGAAGAAGGGAGAGAGAGGAGGAGAGAGGCAGAGCCCCGTGTCTACACAGGGGGAGAACACAGGGAGAGAGCAATGGCCGGCGGAGGGCAGAGGTTAAAAAGGAGTGGGCTGCCACATGGCCCGCCATCACTGCTCTGAGACCAGCAGCTGTCTCTGCCTGGGACTGGCTGCTCCAGGGCCTGCTGTCTGAGGCCACATGGCCCGCCACCACCACTGCCCGGCTGCTGCTCTGGACTGGGAACCAACCACTGCTCCAAGACCAGCAGCTGTCTCTGCCTGGGATTGGCTGCTCCCACAGCCCGCTGTCTGCAGCCACATGGCCCGCCACCACCACCACCACCGCTCAGGCCACCACTCTGGGACCAGCAGCCATTTCTGCCTGGGACTGGCTGCTCCCAGCGCCCGTTGCTTGCCACCACATGGCCCGCCGCCACCATTTGGGACCTACAGCATTGCTGCTGCCTACTGCCGCAGTGATCTTGGAGCATTTTTAAAAAAGAACAACACAGAGGACCTGACTTCAGTCCCCAGACCCCAAATGGTGGCTCACAACTGCCTGTTATTATGGTTCCAAGGGATATGACACCATCTTATCAGCTCCGTGGGAGAACCAAAGACACAAACGCAAGTAAAATACCCATACACATGAAATTAAAATAAACAAAACCTGAAATAATAATAAGATACATACTTTGGTCTGGATGGTGCTCTTAACCAGCAGACCTGAGTTCAGGTTGCAGTACTTACTAACAGCAATCTATAACTGTGAGGCCTCCCTGGGTTATTTTGCCCATGTTTATGTAGCCCATGTTACATAGCAATACATACATACATACACACACACACACAGGCACACACATTCACACTTTCTCCACATAGTCTGTACATTTATATATTTATTTCACCATTACAGTGATTCCACATCACAAGTCTTGTTGCCAACCACATTGTACACAAGAAGCGAAACGCCCAGAGAGGCTGAATAAGTAGCTCCCAAGTCACAGAGCAACTAAGATGTTACCCATGATTAAGTCATGCCACCTAGTCATACTGATCATTGTAAGGTCAGGAGGCAACCCAGGCACTCAGTGTATAACCATATGAAGGAGGCAGTACATACAGGAAACTGAGAAACTCCCAAGATGGCACATTCACGCCTCATGTCCTAGACTCTGGCAACTGCTTGCTCTCAGCTCTATGATTTGGCAAAGGATCAGAAAGTCAAGGCTGGGTAACCCAGGTGGGCCAGACACTGGTTCTCAGACTTTATTCACTGGAAGGGGTATATGAAAGAGACATATGATTGTGTGAGGAAAAGTATGAGGACACAATTTTGTGGGCCTCCCTACTTTCCTGCAGTGGACCAGGTTAAAGTCTACCTGTGCTTAGAAATGATGGCCCAGCCTGAACAGAACAGAAAAGTTTCTCACCAGGATCTCTGTTGACATCCAATGGTCAAGGATGTGGGGGCCAGCAGTGAAGAGAGTAAGGACCATGAGCAGAAGAGGAGAAGAGCCAGGGCTGTGAGAACAAGACACCCAGTCACTGGGAGGAGCTGCTCTGATGCGTTTCCCAGCAATTGTTGTCACGTTATCCACAGTGGGTGCTATGTTGCAGAAAACTGATGTCACAAAGCTCCTGAAACTAGAGCTGGAGCCATGAATTCATGTGTTCCAGGTAGAGACCAAGTCTCCACCCATCTAGCCTTGGTCTTGTGAAGATAGGAACCACAGAAAGGGCCTTAGCCCTGTGCTTCCTGCTTTCTATACTGGAGGGCTTCCGTGCTCGAGATGGGCACCCCTGGGAGTCAGAGAATCTTACAAGACCTGCTCTGTAGGGACCATCGCCTTTCCTTGGCCAGCAGGAACTGGTAGTACAGCCTGCTGCTCTCCCCTCTGTTCAGCATCCCTGGGGCCTTTCTCAGGCCTGACTAACCCCTCATTCTTACCTTCCAGGTTTAAGGTCTGAGGATTTTGCCTCCTCCCCAGGCTGAAGCCGTCCATCTACTACTGCAGTCAGCTTCAGTGCCCTTCCTGACCACGGCCAGACCAACTCGTTCTGTCCCAATGGTCCTAGGTAGGCTGTGTTGCCCACTTTTGCTTAAAATGCTTTTGTTGGTCAGGCCTGAAACATGAGCAAGAAAGTAACTTCCAGATGGCTAGACTCACCCTGACTGGTGTACAGTTTCATCATCTTCTCTTTCGACTCAGCATGATTCTGGAAAGCCTGTGCTGGCTGTGGCTGGCTGCTTTCTTCTCTGAGAGCTGCTGCACTACCCCAAATGAGCTGAGGAATAACCAAGATCTGAGCCAGATGTCCGGACACCAGCCTGTCTCCATTGTGCTGAAGGAAAAGCACTAAAAAGACCTAGGATTTGAGTATGATGGCAGTTGCCACTGAAGCTATCAGGCATAACGTGAGTTCTGGGAGGACCAAGAGACCACAAAAGATAGGCCATAGAACAATGGGTAGGCAGCCTAGGGTCCTAAGTGACATAAAGTTAATGTGGTGGCCTACCTGGGGTCAGGAGAGTGGGGGAGTGGCAGTGGGAGACTAGGGATGGCCCAGCTCAGGTCCTTCCAAACAGGATGTGACCAACAATGGGTGCGGTGGTCCATAATAGCTGGATCAGATTAAAGTAGTCTCAAGACTTCCTCTGCAGGGTGGCATGCAAAGTGTTCTAACCACATGCCCTAGTAAACTTTCAACTTAGCTTTGTTCTCTCTCTCTCTCTCTCTCTCTCTCTCTCTCTCTCTCTCTCTCTCTGTGTGTGTGTGTGTGTGTGTGTCTCTTTGTCTCTCTTTCCCTTCCTTCCTTTCTTCATTTTTTTGATTTCTACCTTCCTTCTTTTTTTTCTGAGTTTCTCTATGTAGCCATGGCTGTCCTGGAACTTTCTCTATGAACCAGACTGGCCAAGAACTCAGAGATTCATGTGTTTCTGCCTTCAGAGTGCTAGGATTAATGACGTGCACCACCATAACTGACAAACTTCAGCTGTTTCTTAAACTTCTTTACATATTCTTGTATCTTATACACCTACTTACTTATAACAGATTGAATTTTAAGTAAGCTGGACTTCTCAGAAAAACACAATGTTTTTCTAGAAGTATCCATCCTAGGGGGAGCACAACGGAGAGATGGACAGTGAGAAGATAAATTTAGGCAATGTGCCCACTAGAATCCAGGTTGCTGCATCTCAACTTGGCCAGTTTGCTTTGCCTCCTTCATTGCTGTGCTTACACTCGAGTACTTGACCAACTACTGCATCCTATCCGAATTCTTCTCTTTTGAGAACAAGAAGGATCGAATGAACAAATGAATGAAAGGGAGACAGAAAGAAGAAAGGAAAGAAGAGAGAAAGGAAGAGGCTGCTGCTAAGATCAAGACCAGAGAAAAAGAGAGATCCTCTCCACTTAATAAGAAAACCCGCAAGGCAACTGGAAGTAGGAGTCAGGAGACCGGAATTAGGTTGAGTAGTGTCACCTGATTTGTTAGCACTGATACCTGGACCTCCTTTCAGGCTAATCAAATTAGACCTTGGGCATAAGGTACATAATTCATTCTCTCTCTCTCTCTCTCTCTCTCTCTCTCTCTCTCTCTCTCTCTTCCTCTCCCTCTCCATCCTCTGCATGTTGGGGTGAGGTTATTGTGAGGTTGTAGTGATGTGTGGGATAGGTTAGCTCCTAGTATGATGTCACAGCGTATCCAGGGAAGAGAATTACCACACAGCGTGATCAAATATAGCTGTGTGTGTGGCAGTGGTGTGCGTGGGTGGGTGTGGGTTTCTGTGCACACTTCTGGTAGATGCCTAAGGAAAGGTATGGGAGTGTTTTCGCGGGTACTGTCTATTTTTTTCTGAGACAGTGTCTTTATTGGCCTGAAGTTGACAAAATAAGGTAAGTGGTCTGACTGGTAAACCCAAGGAACATTATGACTGCACAGTTTTGTGCTGGATTTTAAGTACAGACTACCAGAACTGGAGTTTTTACTTATATTCTGGGAGTGGAATTTGTATCCTCGTGCTTGCAAAGAGAGCACCTTGCTAACTGAGCTATCCTTCAGATGGTAAAATGAAGTTTTATTTGGGATACAAGATAATCAGACATGTAGTTTTTTAAAAAGTAGATGTACTAAAAAAAAGTGGCTACATTCTGAAAATTTTAACTTAGACCCTGAGAGTTAAGTGTTTCCCAAATCAGCTAGGCCTCCAACAGACAAAGGTATTATTCCACAAAAACCCAACTTGGTGAGCCAAAGAGTTTAAAACTTATAGCTAAAGGATGAGGGATTACTTACAGGTGCAGAGCAGCTACTGACTGTGGCATGGAAGAAGGAGTCCTCTGTAGCTGGATAGATGGAAGTGCCTGCCCTGTCAATCAACCTTCCACACTCTCGGTACTCTAGAGTCTCCAGAGGCTACAGAACCACATGTAACTGGGACAGAATCTCACACAGCTGAAAAGGAGATGCTTCAAGGACAGGCGGGAATCTCAGGTGAGAGTCTAATGACACCTGCCCCAAGTCTTGTATAAAGAAACTTCAGCAGGCAGGTGGTGGTAGGGTGTATAACAGGGAAGCTGAGTAAGCCATGGAAAGCAGGCCAGTAAGCAGCATTCCCGCCATGGCCTCTGTATACTGGTATATTTGTGTTTAAATGAATAAAGCTTGCCTGAAGATCAGCGGGCAAAGCAGCCACAATCCTCAGCTATACGGGACAGGGCGGGGGGTGGGGTGGCACACACCTATCATCCTAGAACTGGAAGACAGAGGCAATCAAATTTCTGTGAGTTCCAGGCTATCCTGGAATATACAAGATTAGTACAGAAACAGATACAAGTGGTGTTGGTTTACACCTTTAATCTCAGTGTTTGGGAGTCACACACTTTTAATCCCAGCACTAGAGAGTTGGAGACAGGAGCAATATGCTGAGCAGAGGGATGAATATAAAGGGGAAGAAACAGGAACTCACTGGAGTGTGGAGTCTGAGGATTCTTGGAGTCAGGACCTTGCCCTTTGAGTCTGAACACTTGGTAGGGTAAGAGGTCTCTCTAGTGGTTTGCTGCTTTGCTTTTCTGATCTTCACCTTGGACCCCAATACTTGTCTCTGGGTTTGTATTATTCTGCTACACCTCTGCTTTGATTCCTGCTTCGAGATTCCTTCCTTGAGTTCCTTTCACATAAGACTACAACTGTAAACTTAAATAAATGTTTTCAACTTGACTTTGAACACAGTGATTACAATTTAAAAATAAGACAGCATATTCCCAAGTGGGGGATAAACCAGACACCTTAAACCTCACATTTGAGCCATCCATAATCTTCAGTGCGTCACATACCCTGCATTCAGAGTCTCTAACCACCATAAGGCCACATCCTTTTAAGAAATTTTCTTTTAATTTTAGAGATTTATATTTAACAGAAAAGTTGCAAAAAAAGGCAGAATAGTCACAAATGCTATGCAGCTGGTTGATTCTTTTGTTACTACTTTGAGTAGATGTGTCAAAACTGAGCCAATCAAGGCATTCCTAATTACTGAATCCATGGTTTATTGAGATTTCCTTACCTTGTACCATTACTCTTTACCATTGTCCATTACAAAATCCCGCGAGGAGCCTAATTCATACAACAGTGGTTCACATGGCTTTCTGTAAGACCATGTCGTGTGTGTGTGTGTGTGTGTGTGTGTGTGTGTGTGTGTGTGTGTAGTTTGTGCTGAGGAATCATTTCTTAGACTTCTAGGATAAAATGAAACGTTAGTGTGTTGCATCCTTCCCTCCTGTCTTTATCTCAATGGAGTCACCTTTGGGAAGAGCATGCACACACTACACCTTGATGAGGCTTCCATAAGAAGTTCTTCTCTGATGTAGATCACCTCCCTCAAGGTTGCAGAGAACATCAAGTTCTTCATGTTGTATATTGTTCATTTTATTAAAGCTCCCTCCAGAAATGGAAGCCTCACAGACATGGTGGCATTACTAGTTATTTGTTGACCTACCACAATATCTACTGAGAGGGAATCCTCTAATGAGAAACTGCCTACATCAGATTAGGAGGTTGGTCTTTAAGCACATCTGTGTGTGGTTTCCTTAATTATTAACTCACATAAGAGGTCCCGACCACTGTAGGCAATACCATTCCTAGGGAGGAGGCTCTGGGTTAGATAAAAGTCCCAGGGAAGCATGAGCCTATGAGCAAGCCAGAGAAGGGACAAAGAAACAGTGCTCTTCCTTCTAGGCTTCCCTCCTCCAGGTTCCTGCCTTGAGTTCCTGCCCGCATTTCCCCAGTGATGAACTGTGACTTTGAAGCCTGTGCAAATAAACCCTTTCTTCTCTAAGCTGATTTTGTGTTGGAGTGTTTTATAACAGCACCAGAAACTCCTACTGTGGCCCACCCTGTTGGCAGGCACGGACAAGCGAAGGCACATGCCGGACTAGTCTTGGCTACATAATGAAACATTGAATCAAAAATTAAAGACAAAACATAATGATAAACACAAAATGAAAGTGTAAATCCACTCTTAGGAATACAGGTCGCTGAACAACAGTATTCTGCTGAGTCATGGTAGGCCAATGCCTGTCTCTAATGTTCATTCTCTCCTCTCAGAGCCACCAAAGTCCTCCCGTCTCTTGGGCTTTCTAATACTACTGCAGGTATGAGATGAATTGATCTACCATGATTTCCTTTAAAGGGACCAAGGAATTGATTTTTCATGTGTGTGGAAAAGTGAGAGAGGAGAAAAGCCTAATTTGTATACATGGATAGCCGGAAATCCCAAGACCACGTATTGAAAAGGTGGACAATCCCCTTCATACACTTGAGGTGCTAGCATATCAAGCATGACGGCTTTTATTCAAAAAGCTGTGACTTTCTCATCAGTAACCTTGGACCCTAGAAGAGAGTGAGGGCGTATTTTACCAATAAGCTAGAATTAAGCAGACCAGCTAAAAAAAACAGATATAATTTAATAATTGAAAAGGATTAACTCACCCGACCTAGTAAAGTTTCTCAAGTCCAAAACTGGTCTGGCCAATGCAGCAAGAAGAGTGCAAAAGAGAGCAAGGGTAGCTGGATACCAAGGTTTTCTTCCCTGGCCGCAGGCAGCCATACCCTAGCCAAAAGTGATTGGCCGAGCTACCCTATCAAGAGAGCAACTTCCTCTAAAAGGTGGTGACAGAAAAAGTTAACTCAGTCTTTTTTTTTTAGAGGAGTTTTTCATTTTTTTTTAAATTTATTTATTTATTAAGGATTTCTGCCTCCTCCCCGCAACCGCCTCCCATTTCCCTCCCCCTCCTCCGATCAAGTCACCCTCCCTCATCTGCTCAAAGAGCAATCAGGGTTCCCTGACCTGTGGGAAGCCCAAGGACCGCCCACCTCTATCCAGGTCTCCTAAGGTGAGCATCCAAACTGCCTAGGCTCCCCCAAAGCCAGTATGTGTCTCTTATCCATTGATTACATTCTCCATGCCTGAAGGTGACAGAGATGTTTTCAGAAAGAAAGAAAAGTAAGAGTCCTGGGAACAAGCACAAATACACAAATATAAACAATCAGAAATTCTTCTGGTTGAAGAAAAGGGCCAGAAACGACAATATCCTTTGGTGCAAATAAAGACCATCAGAACGCATGATTGTCATCTTAATACCAAGTTCCCTATTTCCACGTTTTTCTTTATAATACACACAGTGCCTGGCAAGATGGCCCTGTGCCTACAGATGCTTGTGCCAAGCACAATGGCCTGAGTTGGCCTTCCTGGGTACAGTGTAAAGAAAGAAGTGACTCCTAAAAGTAGCCTGCTAACTCGACGTGTATATTGTGACACACATGCATAAATACATGTGGACAAATTGTAAAATATATGTGAATGCTAAAAAGCAAACGATGATATTTTATGTGTGTTAACACATATGCACGTAGATTATCTATAGGGTTTTGTAGAATAAAGAGCTCTAAAAAACGGCAAAAGTGTTTCTATTGTTAAATATTTTACTTTTAAAATATGATTTGACCCTGAAATCCATACTGTACTGAACCTCACCATGTGTCCCTGGCCGGCCTCAAACTCATGTCAAACCCTTTGCTTCCACTTCCTGAGCCCTGGGATTAAAGGTGTGAGGCACCACACCTAACATCAGGGTTTACTTTCTGGGGAAAGGGGACACAAAGAAATACTGTGTAGACTATAAAATAGTAACGACATGTAATTTATAATCACTAAAACATATCAGAAAGGCTGATGAGAAATGAGAATGCTCTAAAGCTAAAATATTAAAAATAAGAATTACAGAAACAAAATGTGGGGGGATACATTTGCAAATGATAAAGAATAGAACATAACAACAGATCCATTAGCTATTAATGCATCAAACACTACAAATAAAGGATAAATATTTTCTGAACAGTTACAAAAGCAAAAACAGTAATACCTTATCAGTAAGATAGAGAGATTAAGAAGTGTGTTTGAGGGCTGGGTGGATAGCTCAGCAGTCAGCATCACTGACTGCTCTTCCAGAGGATCCGGGTTCAATTCCTGGTGACATTGTGACATTGGTGACACTTTTCGTGGGTAGGGAACCCATGTCAGACCAAATAGTGGGTGAGGAGTTTACAGAAACAGGGGTGATTCTAAAGCACTTGCATCACTAAAAGCCCACTCTCTCACGGTTGAGGAATCATGGATGCTGCATCTATCTGAATCTCCGGAGGTGGTGGATGACTCCAAAGTAACATCGTTTTCCAGACCCAACAGAGCTGACGCACATAGGACCTCACAGAGACTGTGACACAACTGACGAGATCTGCAGGAGCTCAAGCCAGATAAAATCCCAACATGGAAGTGGGAAGTGGCCACAAAGCCCTAGACCTAGCCAAGTAGCTATTTGTGATTGATAGCTGCTTGGAGAGGGAAAACAATTTTCTCAATGAAGTGAAACTGGGTATAGCAAACACAGCCCAGAACAGGCCCCATGCCCAGTTGCTTCCAGTATAACTAGGATGCCATGGTTTTGTTTTTGACGTATAAAAGGACTGTTTTGTTTGTTTTAAGCAAAAGAAAGAGCATAATGTTAAGTTGGGAAAAGTTAGGGAAGGGAGAAAATATGATAAAAATGAATGAAAAATTTAAAAATAAGGAAAAATGAAAAGTAAAATATATATGTTGAGGCAAGGCTGAGGGGATGGCTCTTGCAAAGACCAGACTTAGGTTCCCAGACGCCAAATGGTGACTCACAATTGCCTGTTACCTAGTTCCAAGCAATCTGACACCATCTTATGACCTATGTGGGCAAATCCACAAAGACACATGGAGATAAAATTAAAATGAACAAAACCTGAAATAATAAGATACAACTATTGGTTTCGATACTGCTCTTAGTCATAGGACCTGAGTTCAGTTTGCAGAACCTACTAACATCCATCTGTAATGTGAGGTCACCCTGGGCTATTAAGCCCATGTAAAATAGCAAGACATGCACACGCGCACACACACTCACACACATAAACACACACAAACATATTCTCCACATATCTGTACATTTATATATTTACTTCACTATTAGTGTGATTCCCTATCATAAGTATTGTTGCCATCGACATTGTACACAAGAAACGAAAGGCCCAGAGAGGCTGAATAATTAGCTCCCAAGTCACAGAGCAACTAAGATGTTACCCATGATTTAGTCATGCCTCCTAGTCATCCTGATCTTTGTGAGGTCAGGAGGCAACCTGGGCCCTCAGTGTTTAACCATATGAAGGAG
Organism: Microtus pennsylvanicus; assembly: GCF_037038515.1. NCBI lineage: Eukaryota > Metazoa > Chordata > Mammalia > Rodentia > Cricetidae > Microtus > Microtus pennsylvanicus. The sequence continues at coordinate 65,966,039 of NC_134601.1, forward strand.
GCAATAGATACAGGAAACTAAGAAACACCCAAGATGGCACATTCACGGCTCATGTCCTAGGATCTGGCAACTACTCACTCTCAGCTCTATGATTTGGAAAAAGAACAGAAAGTCAAGGCAGGAGATCCCAGGTATGCTTAAAGGCAAATAACGATATTTTAGGTATTTTTAACATATATGCACATGAATTAACTACAGTGTATTATAGAAAAAAGAGCACTAGAAAAAGGCAAAAGATTTTCTATTGTTAAAAAGGTTTACTTTTGAAATACGATCTTAACATGTAACCAATACTGGCCTGAACCTCACTATCTTGCCGCAGCTGGCCTCAAATTCATGTCAAACCCTTGGCTTCCACTTCTTGAGTCCTGGGATTACAGGTGTGAGGCACCACACCTACCATTAGGATTTATTGTCTGGAGAAGGGACATAAATAAAATAGTAAGGACATATAATTTATAATCTCTATAACATATCAGAAAAGCTGATGAGAAATTATAGAGTTCTAAAGCTAAAACATTAAAAATAAGAATTAGAGAAACAAAATATGAGGGGGTAAGAGTGCAAATGACACAGAGTAGAACGTCACAACAGATACATTAGCTATTAATGGATCAAACACTGCAAATAGAGGATAAATATTTTTTGAACAGATGCAAAAGTAAGAGCAGTAATACCTTGTCCTTAAGCTAGAGAGTTTAAGAAGTGTGTGAGGGCTGGGAGGATGGCACAGCAGTTAGCATCACTTTCTGCTCTTCCAGAGGACCCGGGTTAAATTCCCAGCACCCACATGGCACCTCACAGCTGGCTGTCACTACAATTCTAGGGGACCAGGCACCCTCACACATGCCTATATCATGCAGGCCAAACACTAACACACCTAAAATAAAAATAAGTAATTCTCTTTAAAGTTGAAGAAAAAGATGCTGGCGACAGTGGTGAAGCTGTCACTGCCTTTAGGATCATTTACTGCTCATTTAGTCAGAGCTGGTTGCTGAGAATAGCTGCTGCCCTCAGTTCAGTTTAGACTACTTAGATTGTTGGTGGGGTTTGCAAGTTTGCTGTTTGAGCACTTAGCCCCCAGCAGGTGGCACTGTTGGAGGACTGTGGGGAGCATCCCAGGCCTGTAGCATGAGGGCAGGGCCTTTGAAGGCTGTTACAATTAGCACTCACTGAATCTGATCTGTAAGCTTTGCAACCTGTCCATTGCCACATGAGGAGTCTCCACCATGTGCCGCGGTCCCCATTAACAGCACCTTGATGGCATTGGTGGCACTTTTCCTGGGTAAGGAACCCATGGCAGACCAAATTTTGGGTGAGGACTTTACACAACAGGGGTGATTCTAAAGCACTTGCATCACTAAAAGCCCACTCGGTCATGGGTGATGACTCATGGAGTCTGCATCTATCTGTATCTCCGGAGGTGGTGGATGACTCCAAAGTAACATCATTGTCCAGACCCAACAAGGCTGATGCACATAGGACTTCACAGAGACTGTGAGATCACTCACATGATCGGCAGGAAGTCAAGCCAGATAAAATCCCTGAATAGAGAAGAGGAAGTGGCCACCAAGCCCTAAACCTAGCCAAGTAGCTATATGTGATGGATTGCTGCTTTCTCAATGGAGTGACACTGAGTACAGCAAACACTCTCCAGAATGCCCAGTAGTTTCCAGTATAAATAGGACTCCATGGTTTTGTTTTTGACATATAAACAGACTGTATTGTTTGTTTTAAGCAAGAGAAAGAGCATGACGTAGAGTTAAGGATAGTTAGGGAAGAGTGAAATATGATAAAAATAAATGAAAAATTTAAAAATACGGAAAACATTAAAAGTGAAATATCTATGTTTCGGCGAAGATGAGGGGATGGCTCTTCCAGAGGCCCTGACTTCAGTCCCCAGACCCCAAATGGCATCTCACAACTGCCTGTTATTCCATTTCCAAGGGATCTGACACCATCTTACGAGCTCCGTGGGCAAATCAACAGGCACAAACGCAAGTAAAATACCCATAAACATGAAATTAAAATAAACAAAACCTGAAATAATAAGATATACCGGTTGTTCTGTATAGTGCTCTTAGCCAGAGGACCTGAGTTCAGTTTGCAGTACCTACTGACAGCCATCTGTAACTGTGAGAGGCCACTCTGGGCTATTTAGCCTATGTTTATTTAGACCATGGTACATAGCAGGACACACATACATACATACATACATACATACACACACAAACACATTGTCTACATAGTCTATACATTTATATATTTCCTTCACCATTATAGTGATTCCATATCACAAGTATTGTTGCAATCCACAACACAATTTTGTGTTCCTCCCTACTTTCCTGCTGTGGACCACTACAAATTCTACCTGTGCTTAGAAATGTTGGCCCAGGCTGAACAGAACAGAAAAGCTTCTCACCAGGATCTCTGTCGACATCCAGTGGTCAAGGATGTGGGGGCCAGCAATGAAGACAGTAAGGACCATGAGCAGAAGAGGAGAAGTGCCAGGGCTGTGAGAACAAGACACCCAGTCACTGTGAGGAGCAGCTCTGATGCGTTTCCCAGCAATTGTTGTCACGTTATCCACAGTGGGCAATATGATGCATAAAAGTGATGTCACAAAGCTCCTGAAACCAGAGTGGAGCCATGAATTCATGTATTCCCGGGAGAGACCAAGTCTCGACTCTTCTAGCCTAGGGAATCATGAGGCTATTACCAAGCTAGAGAAGGGACAAGCTAACAGCGCTCCTCCTTCCAGGCTTCCTTCTGGGAGGTGCCTGCCTTGAGTTCCTGCCCTGATTTCCCCAGGGATGAACTGTGACTTGGAAGCTTGTGCCAAATAAACCCTTTCTTCTCAAAGCTGATTTTGTGTTGGAGTGTTCTAGAACAGTCCCAGAAACTGCTACTGTGGCCCACCCTGTTGGCAGGCACAGGCAAGGGAAGGCACATTCCAGACTAGTGTGGGCTACACAATGAAACATTGAATCAAAAACTAAAACCCAAACCGTAGTGATAACCACAAAATGAAAGTGTAAATCCACTCTTAGGAATACAGGTTGCTGAACAACAGTATTCTGCTGTGTCATGGTATGCCAATGCCTGTCTCTGATGTTCATTCTCTCCTCTCAGAGTCATCGAAGTCCTCCCGTTGCTTGGGCTTTCTCTAATACTAGTGCAATATGAGATGAATTGATCTACCATGATTTCCTTTAAAGGGACCAAAGAATTGATTTTTCATGTGTGTGGAAAAGTGAGAGACGAGGAAAGGCTAATTTGTAAACATGGATAGCCGGAAATACTAAGCCCACGTATTGAAAAGGTGGACAATCCCCTTCATACACTTGAGGTGCTAGCATATCAAGCATGACAGGTTTTATTCAAAAAGCTGTGACTTTCTCATCAGTGACCTTGGACCCTAGAAGAGAGTGGTGGCATATTCGACCGGTACGCTAGAATTAACCAGACCAGCTTAAAACAACAGATATAATTTAATAATTGAAAACGGGGAAACTCACACGACCAGATAAAGGTTCCTATGTCCAAAACAGGTCTGGAGAACACAGCAAGAAGAGTGCAAAAGAGAGCAAGGGCAGCTGGATTCCTAGGTTTTCTCCTCTGGCCCTAGGCAGCCACACCCTAGTCAAATGTGATTGGCTGAGTTTCCCCTTCAAGAGAGCAACTTCCTGGAAAAGGTGGTGACAGAAAAAGTTACTCAGTCTCTTATTTATTGAAAACATTCTTCATGCCTGAAGGTGACAGAGATGTTTTCAGAAAGAAAGAAAAGTAAGAGTCCTGGGAACAAGCACAAATACACAAATATAAACAATCAGAAATTCTTCAAGTTGAAGAAAAAGTATACCAGAAACAAGAAAATCCTATGGTGCAAATAAAGACCATCAGAAGGCTTAATGTCATCTTAATACCAAGTTCCCTATTTCCACTTTTTTCCTTTAAAATACACAAGGGCCTCGAAGATGGCCAAGCGCCTACAGATGCTTGAGTCCACCATGATGGCCTGAGTTTGCCTCCGTGGGTACACTGAAAAGGGAGAACTGACTCCTAAAATTTGCCTGCTACCACCACGTGTATATTGTGACACACATGCATAAATACATATGCACAAAATGTAAAATATATGTGAATGTTTAAAAGCAAGTTTTGATATTTTAGGTATGTTTAACACGTATACACATGAATTAACTATAGTGTATTGTAGAATAAAGAGCACTAGAAAATGGCAAATGACTTTCTATTGTTAAAAAGTTTTACTTTTGAAATATGATCTCACCCTGTCTCCCATACTGGACTGAACCTCACTATGTGGCCCAGGCTGGCCTCAAATTTATATGAAACCCTCTTGAGTCCTGGGATTACAGGGGTGAGGCACCAAACCTACCAACAGGATTTACTTTCTGGAGAAAGGGGTAAAAAAGCAATACTGTGCACACTATAAAATAGTAAGGACATATAATTTATAATCTCTAAAACATATCAGAAAGGCTGATGAGAAATTATAGAGTTCTAAAGCTAAAACATTAACAAAAAGAATTAGAGAAACAATATATGAGGGGGACAAGAGTGCAAATGACACAGAGTAGAACGTCACAACAGATACATTAGCTATTAATGGATCAAACACTGCAAATAAAGACTAAATATTTTCTGAACAGATACAAAAGCAAGAACAATAATACCTTATCTGTAGGATAGAGAGTTTAATAAGTGTGTTTGAGGGCTGGGAGGATGGCTAAGCAGTTAGCATCACTGTCTACTCTTCCAGGGGACCAAGGTTCAATTCCCAGCACACACATGACAGCTTGCAACTGGCAGTCACATGAGGAGTCTCCACCATGTACCGCGGTCACCATTAACAGCACCATTGTGGCATTGTGTGACATTATTACTGGGTAGGGAACCCATGCCAAACCAAACTGTGAATGAAGAGTTTACACAAACAGGGGTGACTCTAAAGCACTTACATCACTAAAAGGCCACTCCGTCATGGGTGATGACTCATGAAGTCTGCATCTATCTGAATCTCCAGAGGTTGTGGATGACTACAAAGGAACATCGTTCTCCAGACCCAACAGAGCTGATGCACATAGAACCTCACAGAGACTGTGAGATCACTCACGAGATCTGCAGGAGCTCAAGCCAGATAAAATCCCAGCCTGGAGGAGGGGAATTGGCCACAAAGCCCTACACCTAGCAAGTAGCTGTTTCAATGGATAGCTGCTTTCTCAATGGAGTGACACTGGGTATGGCAAAGAAACCCGAGAACCGGCAACATGCACAGTAGTTTCCAGTATAAATAGGACTCCATGGTTTTGTTGTTGACTTATAAAAGGACTGTTTGTTTGTTTTAAGCAAGAGAAAGAGCATAATGTTAAGTTGGGAAGAGTTGGGGAAAGCAGAAAATAAATGTAAAATTTAGAAATAAAGAAAAATATATATGATGAGGAGGTGCTGAGGAGATGGCTCTTGCAGAGGACCTGACTTCAGTCCCAAGACCCTAAATGGTGGCTCACAACTGCATGTTATTCCAGTTCCATGGGATATGACAGCGACTTATGACCTCAGTCGGCAAATCCACAGACACCCAGGCAGGGAAAATATCCATACACATAAAATTAAAATAAACAAAACCTGAAATAATAATAATAATAAGATATATCTTTTGATCTGGATAGTGCTCTTAGCCAGAGGACCTGAGATCAGTTTGCAGAAACTACTAACAGCCATCTGTAATGTGAGGCCACCCTGGGCTATTTAACCCATGTTACATAGCAAGACATACATACACACAAACACACAAACACACAAACACACACACACACACACACACGTTCTCCACATAGTCTGTACATTTATATATTTATTCACCATTAGAGTGACTCAATATCATAAGTATTGTTGCCATCCACGTTTCCACCGGAAACTGAGAAACACCCAAAATGGCACATTCACAGCTCATTTCCTAGACTTCCTAGACTCTGGAAACTACTAACTCTCAGCTCTATGACTTGGAAAAGGATCAGAAAGTCGAGTCAGGGGATCCCAGGTTGTCAGACTTTATTCACTGGAAGGGGTATATGAAAGAGAAATATGAGTGTGTGAGGGGAAAGGGCACAGACACTCCTTTGTCTTTCTCCCTAATTTCCTGCGGTGGACCAGAACAAAATCTACCTGTGATTGGAAATGTTGGCCCAGCCTGAAAAGAACAGAAAAGCTTCTCACCAGTATCTCTGAGGACATTTAGTGGTTGTAGATGTGAATGACACCTCATACAAAATGTTCCTGTGGGGCCCAACAGTGAGGACAGGAAGGACCATGAGCAGAAGAGGAGAAGAGCCAGAGCTGTGAGAACAAGACACAGCCAGTCACTGGGAGGAGCTGCTCTGATGCATTTCCTGGCAACTGTTGTCACGTTATCCACAGTGGGCACTATGTCGCAGAAAACTGACATCACAAAGCTCCTGAAACTAGAGCTGGATTCATGAATTCATGTGTTCCAGGTAGAGACCAAGTCTCCACCCATCTAGCCTTGGTCTTGTGAAGACAGGAACCACAAAAAGGGCCTTAGCCCTGTTCTCCTGCTTTCTATTCTGGAGGAATTCCGGGCTCGAGATGGGCACCCCTGGGAGTCAGAGAATCTTACAGGACCTGCTCTGTAGGGACCATCTCCTTTCCTTGGACAGCAGGGACAGGTAGTACAACCTGCTGCTCTCCCCTCTGTTCAGCATCCCTGTGTTCTTTCTCAGGCCTGACTAAGGCCTCATCCTTACTTTCCAGGTTTAAGGTCTGAGGATTCTGCCTTCTCCCCAGGCTGAAGATGTCCATCAACTACTGCAGTCGGCTTCAGTGCCCTTCCCGAAAACGGCCAGACCAATCTCTCTGTCCCAATGGTCCCAGGTAGGCTGTGTTGCCCACTCTTGCTTAAAATGCTTTTGTTGGTCAGGCCTGAAACATGAGCAAGAAAGTAACTTCCAGATGGCTAGATTCACCCGGACTGGTGTACAGTTTCATCATCTTCTCTTTCCACTCAGCATGATTCTGGAAAGCCTGTGCTGGCTGTCGCTGGCTGCTTTCTTCTCTGAGAGCTGGTACACTGCCCCAAATGAGCTGAGGAATAACAAGGTTTGAGCCATATGTCCGTTCACCAGCCTGTCTCCAATGTGCTGAAGGAAAGGAACTAAAAAGACCTAGGATTTGGAGTATGATGGCAGTTGACAGTGAAGCTATTAGGCATAAGGTGAGCTCTGGGAGGACCAACAGACCACAAAAGACATGCCATAGAACAATGGGTAGGCAGCCTAGGGTCCTAAGTGATATAAAGTTAATGTGGTGGCCTACCTGGGGTCAGGAGAGTGGGAGAGTGGCAGTGGGAGACTAGGGATGGCCCAGCTCAGGTCCTTCCAAACAGGATGTGACCAACAATGGGTGCGTTGCTCCATATTAGCTGGATCAGATTAAAGCAGTCTCAAGACTTCCTCTGCAGGGTAGCATGCAGAGTGTTCTAACCACATGCCCTAGTAAACTTTCAACTTAGCTTTGTTCTCTCTCTCTCTCTCTCTCTCTCTCTCTCTCTCTCTCTCTCTCTCTCTGTCTCTCTCTGTGTCTCTCTCTTTTTTTCTCTCTCTCTCCCTTCCTTCCTTTTTCATTTTTTTTTGATTTCTACCTTCCTTCTTTTTTTCTCAGTTTCTCTGTGTAGCCCTGAATATCCTGGAACATTCTCTATAAACCAGACTGGACAAGAACTCAGAGATTCATGTGTCTCTGCCTTCAGAGTGCTAGGATTAGTGACGTGTACCACCATAACTGACAAACTTCAGCTGTTTCTTAAACTTCTTTACATATTCTTGCATCTTATAACAGATAGAATTTTAAGTAAGCTGGACTTCTCAGAACAGCACAACATTTTTCTAGAAGTATCCATCCTAGGGGGAGCACAATGGAGAGAAGGACAGTAAGACGAGAATTTTAGGTCATGTGCACACTAGAATCTAGGATGCTGCATCTCAACTTGGCCAGTTTGCTTTGCCTCCTTCATTGCTGTGATTACACTCTTGAGTACTTAACCAACTACTGCATCCTATCAGAATTATTCACTTTTGAGAACAAGAAGCATTAAATGAACAAATGAATGAAAGAAAGACACAGAAAGATGAAAGGAAGAAAGAGAGAGAAAGGAAGAGACTGCTGGTAAGGTCAAGAGCAGAGAAAAAGAGAGATCCTCTCCACTTAGTAAAAACCAGTGAGGTAACTGGAAGTAGGATTCAGGAGGGCAGAATTAGGTTGAGCAGTGTCACCTGATTTCTTAGCACTGATACCTGGACCTCCTTTCAGGCTAATCAAATTAGACCTTGGGCATAAGGTACATAATTCATTCTCCCTCTCCCTCTCCCTCTCCCTCTCCCTCTCCCTCTCCCTCTCCCTCTCCCTCTCCCTCTCCCTCTCTCTCCATCCTCTGAGTGTTGGGGGGAGGTTGTTGTGAGGTTGTAGTGATGTGTGGGATAGGTAAGCTCCTAGTGTGATTTCACAGCGTATCCAGGGAAAAGAATAACCACACCGGGTGATCAAATATAGGTGTGTGTGTGTGGCAGTGGTGTGCATGAGTGGGTGTGGGTTTCTGTGCACACTTCTGGTAGATGCCTAAGGAAAGGTATGGGTGTGTTTTTTCCGGGTACTGTCTCTTTTTTTCTTAGACAAGGTCTTTATTGGCCTAAAGCTGACAAAATGGGGTAAGTGTTCTGACTGGTAAAATCAAGGAACATTATGACTTCACAGTTTTGTGCTGGATTTTAAGTACAGACTACCAGAACTGGAGTTTTTACTTATAATCTGGGAGTGGAATTTGTGTCCTCGTGCTTGCAAAGAGAGCACCTTGCTAACTGAGCTATCCTTCAGATGCTAGGATGAAGTTTAATTTGGTATACAAGATAATCAGACATGTAGTTTTTTAAAAAGTGGATGTATTAAAAAAAAAGTGGCTATATTCTGAAAACAATAACTTAGACCCTGAGAGTTAAGTATTTCTCAAATCAGCTAGGCCTCCAACAGACCAAGGTATTATTCCACCAAAATCAACTTGTTGAGTCAGAGTTTAAAACTTACAGCTAACGGATGAGGGATTACTTACAAGTGCAGAGCAGCTACTGACTGGCGTGGAAGAAGAATTCCTTCTCTGTAGCTGCATAGATGGAAGTGACTGCCCTGTCAATCAACGTTCAAAAATTTTGGTACTCTAGAGTCTCCAGAGGCTACAGAACCACATGTAACTGGGACAGAATCTCACACAGCTGAAAAGGAGATGCTTCAAGGAGAGGCTGGAATCTCAGGTGAGAGTCTAATGACACCTGCCCCAAGTCTTGTATAAAGAAACTTCAGCAGGAAGGTGGTGGTCGCATGTATAACAGGGAAGCTGAGTAAGCCATGGAAAGCAAGGCAGTAAGCAGCATTCCCGCACTGGCCTCTGTATACTGGTATATTTGTGTTTAAATGAATAAAGCTTGCCTGAAGATCAGCGGGCAAAGCAGCCACACTCCTCAGCTATACGGGACAGGGCAGGGGATGGGGTGGCACACACCTATAATCCTAGAACTGGAAGACAGAGGCAGGCAAATTTCTGTGAGTTCCAGGCTATCCTGGAATATACAAGATTAGTACAGAAACAGATACAAGTGGTGTTGGTTTACACCTTTAATCTCAGTGTTTGGGTGTCACACACTTTTAATCCCAGCACTAGAGAGTTGGAGACAGGAGCAATATGCTGAGCAGAGGGATGAATATAAAGGGGAAGAGACAGGAACTCACTAGAGTGTGGAGTCTGAGGATTCGTGTAGAGAAGACCTTGCCCTTTGAGTCTGATCACAAGGTAGAGGTAAAAGTTCTCTCTAGTGTTTGCTACTTTGCTTTTCTGACCTTCAGCTTGGACCCCAATACTTGTCTCTGGGTTTGTATTATTCTGCTACACCTCTGCTTTGATTCCTGCTTCGAGATTCCTTCCTTGAGTTCCTTTCACAAAGGACTACAACTGTAAAATTAAATAAATCTTTTCAACTTGCTTTTGAACATAGTGATTACAATTTAAAAATAAGACAGCATATTCCCAAGTGGGGAATAAACCAGACACCTTAAACATCACATTTGAGCCATCCATAATCTTCAGCGTGACACATACCCTGCATTCAGAGCCCCTAACCACCTTAAGGCCACTTATTTTTAAGAAAATTTACTTAATTTTAGAGATTTATATTTTATGGAAAAGTTGCAAAAAAAGGCAGAATATTCACAAATGCCATGCAGCTGGTTGATTCTTTTGTTACTACTTTGAGTAGATGTGTCAAAACTGAGCCAATCAAGGCATTCCTAATTACTGAATTCATGGTTTATTGAGATTTCCTTACCTTTTACCAATACTCTTTACCATTGTCCATTACAAAATCCTGCGAGGAGCCTAATTCACACAACAGTGTTTCACATGGCTTTCCTGTAAGACCATGTAGTGTGTGTGTGTGTGTGTGTGTGTGTGTGTGTGTGTGTGTTTGTGTTTAGTTTGTGCTGATGAATCATTTCTTAAGATTTCTAGGGTAAAATGAAACGTTAGTGTGTTGCATCCTTCCCTCCTGTCTTTATCTGTAGTAATAGGAGCAGTGGGGCTGCGTTCCCAGCACCGCAGCCACCTGGCTACCTCATGCCCCGAAATAACAACACACAAACTGTATTCATTTAAACACTGCCTGGCCCTTTAGCTCTATCCCTTACTGGCTAATTCTGATATCCTGATCAATACATCTCTAATAATCTGTGAGCACCCGTCATACCGGGAAGATTCTAGCCTATGTCCATCCTGGGTTTGAGCTTCATCGTGTGTGTCTGCCCTGGAGCTGGGCATGGCATCTCTCTGAGGCGTCTGCCCCCGAGAGGAGAGCTGTCAAATCTGAGCTCACTTCCTCCTCCCAGCATTCTGTTCTGTTTACTCCACCCACGTATGTTTTAACCTATGAGAGCCAGCCAAGCAGTTTTTTTTATTTTTTTAACCAATGAACTTCCTCCATCATTTATCTCAATGGACTCACCTTTGGCAAGAGCATGTGCACACTAGACCATGATGAGGCTTCCATAAGAAGTTCTTCTCTGAAGTAGATCACCTCCGTCATGCTTACAGAGAACATCAAGTTCTTCATGTTGTATATTGTTCATTTTATAAAAGCTCCCTCCAGAAATGGAAGCCTCACAGACACGGTGGCAGTCCTAGTTGTTTGTCGACCTACCGCAGTGTCTACTGAGAGGGAATCCTCTAATGAGAAACTTCCTACATCAGATTAGGAGATTGGTCTTTGGACACATCTATGTGTGGTTTCCTTGATTATTAACTCACATAAGAGGTCCCGGTCTGCTGTAGGCAATACCATTCTTGGGAGGAAGCTCTGGGTTAGATAAAAGTCCTAGGGAAGCATGAGATTATGAGCAAGCTAGAGAAGGGACAAACAAACAGCGATTTTCCTTCCATGCTTCCTTCTGGGAGGTGCCTGCCAGGAGTTCCTGCCTCCATTTCCCCAGTGATGAATTGTGACTTGGATGCCTGTGCCAAATAAACCCTTTATTCTCTAAGTTGATTTTGTGTTGGAGTTTTTTATAACAGCACCAGAAACTGCTACTGTAGCCTACCCTGTTGGCAAGCACGGGCAAGGGTAGGCACATTCCATACTAGTCTGGGCTACATAACGAAACACTGAATCAAAAAGTAAAACCAAAATCATAGTGATAACCACAAAATGAAAGTGTAAATCCACTCTTAGGAATACAGGTCGCTGAACAACAGTATTCTGCTGTGTCATGGTAGGCCAATGCCTGTCTCTAATGTTCATTCTCTCCTCTCAGAGCCACCAAAGTCCTCCCGTCTATTGGGCTTTCTCTAATACTAGTGCAGGTATGAGGTGAATTGATCTACCATGACTTCCTTTAAAGGGACAATGAAATTGATTTTTCGTGTGAGTGGAAAGAGTGAGAAAGGAAATCGTCTTTTGTATACATGGATAGCCGGAAATCCCAAGACCACGTATTAAAAAGATGGCCACTCCCCTCGATACACTTGAGGTGCTAGCATATCAAGCATGACATGTTTTATTCAAAAAGCTGTGACGTTCTCATCAGTGACCTTGGACCCTAGAAGAAAGTGAGTGCGTATTTTACCAATAAGCTAGAATTAAGCAGACCAGTTGAAAACAACAAAACACTATCCTGAGTGAGTTAAGCCAGACCCAAAAAGAGGAACATGGGATGTACTCACTCATATTTGGTTTCTAGCCATAAATAAAGGACATTGTTCATAGTTCATGTTCCTAGAGAAGCTAAATAAGAAGGTGAATCCAAAGACAAACACATAGGCATCCTCATGAATATTAACCTTCATAAGGCGATGAAAGGAGACAGAGACAGAGACCCACATGGGAGAACCAGACAGAATTCTCAAGGTCCAAATCAGGAGCAGAATGATACGGAGCACGAGCAAGAAACTCAGGACCACGAGGGGTTCACCCACACACTGAGACAATGGGGATGTTCTATCGGGAACTCCCCAAGGCCAGCTGGCCTAGGTCTGAAAAGGCATGGGATAAACCCGGACTAGCAGAACATAGCAGACAATGAGGAATACTGAGATCTCAAGAACAATCGCAGTGGGTTTTTTGATCCTACTGCACGCACTGGCTTTGTGGGAGCCTAGGCAGTTTGGATGCTCACCTTACAAGACCTGGATAGAGGTGGGCAGTCCTTGGGCTTCCCACAGGTCAGGGAACCCTGATTGCTTTTCGAGCAGATGAGGGAAGGGGCCTTGATCGGGGGAGGGGGAGGGAAATGGGAAGCAGTTGCGGGGAGGAGGCAGAAATCCTTAATAAATAAATAAATTTTAAAAAAACAAACAGAAAAAAAAGAAAAGGGGAACTTCCTGTTCTTCCAGCAGGGGCTATACTGCCCAATACCTCCTCTCTCTTCCTATCCCATCCAGCTTACATCCAGATCCCGCCACCCCCTGTCTTCCTCCCTCCCTCCCCTCTTTGGCGTCATAGCACCTCCCAGCTCAGCCTGCTTGGGCGCTGGGACCGAACCTGAATCGGGAGGGCAAAGGGGAGGACAGTAGTTCCACCTGCAGCAAGCAGAGTGGGCCCTTTGTTTGCGAGCTACCCAAGTAGCACGGAGTTTCGATCTGGGCACAGGGAGAGACTTCATTGAGGTGAGTGAGTGCGGCGGCTGCTGGGAACAGAGAACTCGGACGTTCCTCTTCCCTCCTATACTTCCTGGTCATCCTGCAGGGGCTATACTGCCCGATACCTCCTCTCTCTTCCCATCCCATCCAGCTTACATCCAGATCCTCCCACCCTCTGTCTCCCTCCCTCCCTCCCCTCTTTGGCGTCATAGCACCTCCCAGCTCAGCCTGCTTGGGCGCTGGGACCGAACCTGAATCGGGAGGACAAAGGGGAGGGTGGTAGTTCCTTTGTCTCCACAGCCTGCCTGCAGCAAGCAGGGTAGGCCCTTGGTTTGCGAGCTACACAAGCACCACAGAGATCCAATCTGGACACCAGGAGAAACATCACTAGGGAGTGGCATCACTGGGAAGGTACATCAGTGGGCAAGAAGAACTGATCCTGTAAGAGAAGATCCATAGGGGAGAACTCGGCGGAAAAGATGGGCAGGTGCCAATGCAAGAATTCACCCAACAATCTGAAAAACAACATGAAACCACCAACCACAAGCGACCTCACAACAGAAGGACATGAACACCTTAATCAAGAAGAAGTAGAAAAAACTGACTTTATGAAAGTGATAGAGGCCCTTAAACAGCATATAAAAAACACCCTTATAGAAATGGATGAGAAGTATAACAGAAAGTTTGAGGAATTGAATAAATCAGTGAATGATACCCTAGGAAACCAAGGAAAAACAATAAAGCAGATAATGGAAACAGTTCATGACTTGAAACCTGAAATGGAGGAAAAGAAGAAAACACAAACAGAGGGCCGGCTGGACATGGAAAATCTAGGTAAACGAATAGAGACAACAGAAACAAGCATAACCAGCAGAATACAAGAGAAAGAAGAAAGAATCTCAGATTCTGAAGATAACATAGAGAAAATAAACGCACTGATCAAAGAAAACAGCAAGTCCAACAAACTCTCATCACAAAACATTGAGGAAATATGGGACACAATAAAAAGACCAAACCTAAGAATAATTGGAGTAGAAGAAGGAGAAGAAGTGTAGCTCAACAGTCCAGAAAATATATTTAATAAAATTATAGAAGAAAACTTTCCCAACCTGAAGAAAGATGTACTTATGAAGGTTCAAGAAGCATACACAACACCGAATAGGCTGTATGAAAAAAAACAACCCCACAGACACAAAGGGAATTCAGAGAATCATCAGATCTTACTACAAAAGCCTGTATAACTGGAAAATGTAAAAGAAATGGATACTTTTTAGATAAATACCATATACCAAAGTTAAACCAGGACCAGGTGAACAATCTAAACAGATGTGTTCGTCGCGAAGAATTAGAAGCTGTTATCAAAAACCTCCCTACCAAAACCAGCCCAGGACCAGATGGTTTCAATGCGGAATTCTACCAGAACTTCCAAGAAGAGCTAATACCTATACTCCTTAATGTATTCCACAATATAGAAACAGAAGGGTCATTACCAAATTCCTTTTATGAAGCTACAGTTACTCTGATACCAAAACCAAACAAAGACTCAACCAGGAAAGAGAATTACAGGCCAATCTCACTCATGAACATCGACGCAAAAATCCTCAATAAAATACTGGCAAACCTAATCCAAGAACACACCCGAAAAATGATTCATTATGATCAAGTAGGCTTCATTCCAGAGATGCAGGGCTGGTTCAACATACGAAAATCTATCAATGTAATCCAGCATATAAATAAACTGAAAGAAAAAAACCATATGATCATTTCATTAGATGCTGAAAAAGCATTTGACAAAATTCAACATCCTTTTATGATAAAAGTATTGGAGAGATTAGGGATTCAAGGGTAATACCTAAATATAATAAAAGCTATATACAGCAAGCCAACAGCTAACATCAAATTAAACGGAGAGAAACTCAAAGCCATACCACTAAACTCAGGAACACGACAAGGATGTCCACTCTCGCCATACCTCTTCAATATAGTGCTTGAAGTTCTAGCAATAGCAATAAGACAACATAATGGGATCAAGGGGATTCGAATTGGAAAGGAAGAAGTTAAACTTTCATTATTTGCAGATGATATGATAGTGTACATAAGCGACCCCCAAAACTCCACCAAAGAACTTTTAGAGCTGATAAACACCTTTAGTAATGTGGCAGGATACAAGATCAACTCCAAAAAATCAGTCGCCCTCTTATACACAAAGGATATGGAAGCAGAGAGGGAAATCAGAGAAGCTTCATCATTCACGATAGGCACAAACAGCATAAAATATCTTGGGGTAAATCTAACCAAGGAAGTGAAAGATCTATTTGACAAGAACTTTAAGTCTTTGAAGAAAGAAATTGAAGAGGATACCAGAAAATGGAAGGACCTCCCTTGCTCTTGGATTGGGAGGATCAATATAGTAAAAATGGCAATTCTACCAAAGGAAATTTATAGATTCAATGCATTCCCCATCAAGATCCCATCAAAATTCTTCACAGATCTGGAGAGGACAATAATCAACTTTGTATGGAAAAACAAAAAACCCAGGATAGCCAAAACAATCCTATACAATAAAGGATCTTCTGGAGGCATTACCATCCCTGACTTCAAACTCTATTACAGAGCTACAGTAATGAAAACAGTGTGGTACTGGCATAAAAACAGAGAAGTCGACCAATGGAATCACATAGAAGACCCGATTTTAACCCAAAAACCTATGAACACCTCATTTTCTATAAAGGAGCTAAAAGTATACAATGGAAGAAAGAATGCATCTTCAACAAATGGTGCTGGCAGAAATGAATGTCAACCTGTAGAGGAATGAAAATAGACCTATATCTATCACCATGCACAAAACTCAAGTCCAAATGGATTAAAGACCTCAATATCAGCCCGAACACACTGAACCTGATAGAAGAGAAAGTGGGAAATACCCTACAACAGATGGGCACAGATGATCGCTTCCTAGGTATAACCCCAGCAGCACAGACATTAAGGGCAACACTGAATAAATGGGACCTACTAAAACTGAGAAGCTTCTGTAAAGCAAAGGACACTGTCACTAAGACACAAAGGCAACCTACTGACTGGGAGAAGATCTTCACCAACCCCGCAACAGACAAAGGTCTGATCTCCAAAATATATAGAGAACTTAAGAAACTAGACTTTAAAATGCTAATTAACCCAATTAAAAAATGGGGCACTGAACTGAACAGAGAATTCTCAACAGAAGAACTTCAAATGGCCAAAAGATACTTAAGGTCGTGCTCAATTTCCTTAGCAATCAGGAAAATGCAAATCAAAACAACTTTGAGATATCATCTTACACATGTCAGAATGGCTAAAGTCAAAAACACCAATGATAGCCTGTGCTGGAGAGGCTGTGGAGGAATGGGTACCCTCATCCATTGCTGGTGGGAATGCAATCTTGTGCAACTACTGTGGAAATCAGTGTTTCGGTTTCTCAGGAAATTCGGGATCAACCTACCCCTGGACCCAGCAATACCACTCCTGGGAATATACCCAAGAGATGCCCTATCATATGACAAGAGCATTTGTTCAACTATATTCATAGCAGTATTATTTGTAATAGCCAGAACCTGGAAACAACCTAGATGCCCTTCAATGGAAGAATGGATGAAGAAAGTATGGAATATATACACATTAGAGTACTACGCTGTGGTAAAAAACAATGACTTCTCAAATTTTGCATGCAAATGGATGGAAATAGAAAACACTATTCTGAGTGAGGTATCTTAGACCCAAAAAGATGAAAATGGGATGTACTCACTCATAATTGGTTTCTAGCCATAAATAAGGGTCACAGAGACTACAATTGGTGATCCTAAAGAAACTAAATAAGAAGGTGAACCTAAGGAAAAACATATAGTTATCCTCTTGGCTATGGGAAGTAGACAAAATTGCCGGGGAGAAAATTGGGATCTTGGGGGTGGAGTGGGATGGGGGTAAGGGGAGATGGGGAGAGAAAAGTTAGAAAGGAAGGAGGGGGGGAACTTGGGGAAACAGGAGGATTGGGAAAAAGGAAGGTTGGACAGGGGAGCACGGAACCACAATTCTTAGTTAAGGGAGCCACTTTTGGGTTGGCAAGAGACTTGACCCTAGAGTGGCTCCCAGGAGCCCATGGTGATGTCCCCAGTTAGTCCCTTGGGCAGCTGGGGATAGGCTACCTGAAATGACCCCATCCTATAGCAATACTGACGAACATCTTGCTTACCACCATAGAACCTTCATCTGGTGATGGATGGAGATAGAGACAGAGACCCACACTGGAGCACTGGTCTGAGCTCCCAAGGTCCCAATGAGGAGCAGAAGGAGGGAGAAGATGATCAAGGAAGTCGGGACCACGAATGGCATACCCACCCACTGAGACAAGGGGGCTGATCTAGTGGGAGATCAACAAGGCCAGCTGGACTGTGACTGAAAAAGCATGGGATAAAACCGGACTCTCTGAACATGGCAAACAATGAGGGCTGATGAGAAGCCAAGGACAATGACACGGGGTTTTGACCCTACTTCATGTTCTGGCTTTGTGGGAGCCTAGCCAGTTTGGTTGTTCACCTTCCTAGACATGGACGGAGGGGGGCGGTCCTTGGACTTTCCACAGGGCAGGGAACGCTGACTGCTCTATGGACTGGAGAGGGAGGGGGAGAGGAGTTTGGGGGAGAGGGAGAAGGGTGGAAGGAGGGGGAGGGAAATGGGAGGCTGAGAGGAGGCGGATATTTTTTTTTCCTTTTCTCAATAAAAAAAGATAAAGAAAAAAAACACAACTTAAAAAAAATAAAAAGAAAAAAGAAAAGGGGAAATTCACACTACCAGGGTATAGGTTCTCATGTCCAAAACGTTTCTGGAGAACACCCCACTAAGAGTGCAAAAGAGAGCAAGGGCAACTGGATTCCCAGGATTTCTTCCCTGGCCCAGGCAGCCACACCCTAGCCAAATGTGTTTGGCTGAGATTCCCCATCAAGAGAGCAACTTCCCCTAAAGGTAGTGAAGGAAAAAATTAAATCAGTCTCTTATCCATTGAAAACATTCTTCATGCCTGAAGATGACATACATGTTTTCAAAAAGAAAGAAAAGTAAGAGTCTTGGGAACAAGCACAAATACACAAATATAAACAATCAGAAATTCTTCAGGTTGAAGGAAAAGACCAGAAACAACAACATCCTTTAGTGCAAATAAAGACCATCAGAAGGCTTGAAGGTCATCTTAATACCAAGTTCCCTATTTCCACTTTTTTCCTTTATAATACACAAGGGCCTCCCAAGATGGCCCAGTGCCTACAGATGCTTGTGCCAAGATGATTGCCTGAGTTTGCCTTCCTTGGTACAGTAAAAAGAAACAATTAAATCCTAAATGTAGCCTGCTACCTCCAGGTGTATATTTGGACACACATGCAAAATACATGTGCACAAAAAATAAAATATATGTGATGCTAAAAAGCAAATTATGATATTTTAGGTATGTTTAACGCATATGCAAATAAATTAACTATAGTGTATTGTAGAATAAAGAACACTAGAAAATGGCAAATGAATTTGTATTCATAAAAAGTTTTACTTTTCAATTATGATCTCACCCTATAAACCATAATGGACCGAACCTCACTATGTGACCCGGGCTGGCATCAAATTCTTTTTTTTTTAAATCTTTTTTTATTATAGAGAAAATGAGAAAAAAAACAAGTTTCCACCTCCTCCCAGCCTCCCATTTCCCTCCCCCTTCTCCCCCTCCTCCCACTCTTCCCCCCTCCTCCCACCCTTCTCCCCCTCCCCCCACTCCTTTCCCCCTCCCTCCCCAGTCCAAAGAGCTGTCAGGGTTCCCTGCCCTGTGGTAAGTCCTAGGTCCTCTCCCCTCCGTCCATATCTAGGAAGGTGAACATCCAAACTGGCTAGGCTCCCACAAAGCCAGCACATTGCGTTGGATCAAAACCGCGTGCCATTGTCCTTGGCGTCTCATCAGCCCTCATTGTTCGTCATGTTCAGAGAGTCCAGTTTTATCCCATGCTTTTTTGGTAACAGTCCAGCTGGCCTTGGTGAGCTCCCAGTAGATCAGCTGCGCTGTCTCAGTGGGTGGGTGCACCCCTCGTGGTCCCGACTTCTTTGTTCTTGTTCTCCCTCCTTCTGCTCCTCATTGGGACCTTGGGAGCTCAGACCAGTGCTCCAGTGTGGGTCTCTGTCTCTATCTCCATCCATCACCAGATGAAGTTTCTATGATGATATGCAAGATGTTCGTCAGTATTGCTATAGGATAGGGTCATTTCAGGTTGCCTATCCCCAGCTGCCCAAGGAATTAACTGGGGACCTCGGCTTAGGCACCTGGGAGCCATTCTAGGTCCAAGTCTCTTGCCAACCCTAAGGTGGCTCCCTTAACTAAGAATTGTGCTTCTGTGCTCCCCTATCCAACCTTCCTTTATCCCAATCCTCCTTTTTCTCCAAGTTCCCCTTTTCCTCCCCTTCTCCCTTTTCTCTCCCCATCTCCCCTTACCCCCATCCCACCCCACACCCAAGATCTCAATTTTCTCTCCGGCAGCTTTGTCTACTTCCCATAGCCAAGAGGATAACTATATATTTTTCCTTTGGTTCACCTTCTTACTTAGCTTCTTTAGGATCACCAATTGTAGGCTCCATGTCCCTTATTTATGGCTAGAAACCAATTATGAGTGATTACATCCCATTTTCATCTTTTTGGGTCTGGGTTACCTCACTCAGGATAGTGTTTTCTATTTCCATCCATTTGCATGCAAAATTCGAGTCATTGTTTTTTACTGCAGCATAGTACTCTAATGTATAGATATTCCACACTTTCTTCAACCATTCTTCCATTGAAGGGCATCTAGGTTGTTTCCAGTTTCTGGATATTACAAATAATACTGCTATGAACATAGTTGAACAAATGCTCTTGTCATATGATAGGGCATCTCTTGAGTATATTACCAGGAGTGGTATTGCTGGGTCCAGGGGTAGGTTGATCCCAATTTCCTGAGAAACTGAAACACTGATTTCCAAAGTGGTTGCACAAGATTGCATTCCCACCAGCAATGGATGAGGGTACCCCGTCCTCCACAGCCTCTCCACAAAAGGCTATCATTGGAGTTTTTTTTATTTTAGCCATTCTGACAGGTGTAAGATGATATCTCAAAGTTGTTTTGATTTGCATTTCCCTGATTGCTAAGGAGGTTGAGCATGACCTACCTTAAGTGTCTTTTGGCCATTTGAACTTCCTCTGCTGAGAATTCTCTTTTCAGTTCAGTGCCCCATTTTTTACTTGGGTTAATTAGCATTTTAAAGTCTAGTTTCCTGAGTTCTCTATATACTTTGGAGATCAGACCTTTGTCTGTTGTGGGGTTGGTGAAAATCTTCTCCCAGTCAGTAGGTTGCCTTTTTGTCTTGGTGACAGTGTCCTTTGCTTTACAGAAGCTTCTCAGTTTTAGTAGGTCCCATTTATTCAATGCTGCCCTTAATGTCTGAGCTGTTGGGGTTACACATAGGAAGCGATCTCCTGTGCCCATCTGATGTAGGGTATTTCCCACTTTCTCTTCTATCAGGTTTAGTGTTTTGGGGCTGATATTGAGGTCTTTAATCCATTTGGACTTGAGTTTTGTGCATGGTGATAGATATGGGTCTATATTCATTCTTCTACAGTTGACATCCATTTATGCCAGCACCATTTGTTGAAGATGCATTCTTTCTTCCATTGTATACTTTTGCCTCCTTTATCAAAAATGAAGTGTTCATAGGTTTGTGGGTTAAAATTTGGGTCTTCTATATGATTCCATTGGTTGACTTCTCTGTTTTTATACCAGTACCACACTGTTTTCATCACTGTAGCTCTGTAATAGAGTTTGAAGTCAGGGATGGTAATGCCTCCAGACAATCCTTTATTGTATAGGATTGTTTTGGCTATCCTGGGTTTTTTGTTTTTCCATGTAAAGTTGATTATTGTCCTCTCCAGATCTGTGAAGAATTTTAATGGGACCTTAATGGGGATTGCATTGAATCTATAAATTGCCTTTGGTAGAATTGCCATTTTTACTATGTTGATCCTCCCAATCCAAGAGCAAGGGAGGTTCTTCTATTTTCTGGTATACTCCCCAGTTTCTTTCTTCAATGCCTTAAAGTTCTTGTCAAATAGATCTTTCTAGAAAACCAAGGAAAAACAATCAAACAGATAATGGGAACAGTTTAAGACTGGAAAACTGAAATCGAGGCAAAGAAGAAAACACGAACAGAGGGCCAGCTGGACATGGAAAATCTAGGTAAACTAATAGAGACTACAGAAACGAGCATAACCAACAGAATACCAGAGATAGAAGA
Source organism: Microtus pennsylvanicus (assembly GCF_037038515.1). Lineage (NCBI taxonomy): Eukaryota > Metazoa > Chordata > Mammalia > Rodentia > Cricetidae > Microtus > Microtus pennsylvanicus. The sequence continues at coordinate 65,987,574 of NC_134601.1, forward strand.
AAGACTCTCAGATTCTGAAGATACCATAGAGAAAATAAACACTATGATCAAAGAAAACAGCAAGTCCTACAAACTCTCATCACAAAATATTCAGGAAATATGGGACACAATAAAAAGAACAAACCTAAGAATAATAGGAGTAGAAGATGGCATCAAATTCTTGTCAAACCCTTTGCTTCCACTTCTTGAGTCCTGATATTATGGGTTTGAGGCACCACATCTAACATCAGGATTTACTTTCTGGAGAAAGTGGTCAAAAAGCAATACTGTATAGACTATAAAATAGTAAGGACATATAATTTCTAATCACTAAAACATATCAGAAAGGCTGATGAGAAATGAGAGTGTTCTAAAGGTAAAATATTAACAATAAGAATTAGAGAAACAAAATATGAGGGGGTAAGAGTGCAAATGACACAGAGTAGAACGTCACAACAGATACATTAGCTATTAAAGGATCAAACACTGCAAATAAAGACTAAATATTTTCTGAACAGATACAAAAGCAAGAACAGTAATACCTTATCAGTAAGATGGAGAGTTTAGAAGTGTGGGTGAGGGCTGGGAGGAGGGCACAGCAGTCAGCATCACTGTCTGCTCTTCCATAGGACCAGGGTTCAACTCCCAGCACCCACATGGCAGCTCACAGCTGGCTGTCACTACAACTCCAGGGAACCTGGCACCCTCACACAGGCCTATATCATGCAGATCAGACACTCACACACGTAAAATAAAAATAAGTAATTCTCTTTAAAGTAGAAGAAAAATATGCTGGCAACAGTGGTGAACCTGTCAATGCCTTTAGAATCATTTACTGCTCATTTAGGAAGGGCTTGTTGCTGGGAATATCTGCTGCCCTCAGTTCAGTTTAGTCTACTTAGATTGTTGGTGGGGTTTGCAAGTTTGCTGTTTGAGCACTTAGCCCCCAGCAGGTGGCACTGTTGGAGGACTGTGGGGAGCATCCCAGGCCTGTAGCATGAGGGCAGGGCCTTTGAAGGCTATTACACTTAGCACTCACTGAATCTGATCTGTAAACTTTACATCCTGGCCATTGCCACATGAGTCTCCACCATGTGCCGTGGTCCCCATTAAAAGCACCTTGATGGCATTGGGGACACTTTTCCTGGACAGAGAACCCATGTCAGACCAAATTGTGGGGGAGGACTTTACACAACAGGGGTGATTCTAAAGCACTTGCATCAGTGATAGCCTTCTCGGTCATGGGTGAGGACTCATGGATTCTGCATCTATCTGAATCTCGAGAGGTGGTGGATGACTACAAAGTAACATCGTTCTCCAGACCCAACAGAACTGATGCACATAGGACCTCACAGAGACTGTGAGATCACTCACAAGATCGGCAGGAGCTCAAGCCAGATAAAATCCCTGCATGGAGGAGGGGAAGTGGCCACAAAGCCCTACACCTAGCCAAGTAGCTATATGTGATGGATAGCTGCTTTCTCAATGGAGTGACACTCGAATAGCAAACACACCCCAGATCAGGCACCATGCCCAGTAGTTTCCAGTATAAATAGGACTCCATGGTTTTGTTATTAACTTATACACAGGCTGTTTTGTTTGTTTTAAGCAAGAGAAAGAGCATGATGTTGAGTTAGGGGTAGTTAGGGAAGAGTGAAATATGATAAAAAAATAAACGAAAAATTTAAAAATACAGAAAAAATTAAAATAAAATATATATGTTGCGGGGAGCCTGAGGGGATGGCTCTTCCAGACTCTTATTCTTAAAAAAATATCCCTGGGGTCCGGCCACACCATAGCAAACTCGGCGGGTCCCAGCAGTGCTGGGAACCGGTGCACCTGAGCAAGCAGCTACAGTCGGCGTCTGTGGCGGCGGGTCCGACATATAAACACAGGAAATAGTTATAAATGTTTATTAATAAAGGGGGGGAGAGAAGAAGGGAGAGAGAGAAGAAGAAGAAAAAGAGGGAAAGAAGGAGAGAAAGAGGAGGAGAGAGGCAGAGCCCCATGTGTACACCGGGGGAGAACACAGGGAGAGAGCAATGGCCGGCGGAGGGCAGAGATTAAAAAGGAGAGGGCTGCGACATGGCCAGCCATCACTGCTCTGAGACCAGCAGCTGTCTCTGCCTGGGACTGGCTGCTCCAGGGCCCACTGTCTGAGGCCACATGGCCCGCCACCACCACTGCCCGGCCTCTGTTCTGGACTGGGAACCAAACACTGCTCCAAGACCAGCAGCTGTCTCTGCCTGGGACTGGCTGCTCCCACAGCCCGCTGTCTGCAGCCACATGGCCCACCACCACCACCACTCGGGCCACAGCTCTGGGACCAGCAGCCATTTGGCCTGGGACTGGCTACTCCCAGGGTCCGCTGCCTGCCACCACATGGCCCGCCGCCACCATTTGGGACCTACAGCATTTCTGTTGCCTACTGCCGCAGGGATCTTGGAGCATTTTTAAAAAAGAACAACACAGAGGACCTGATTTCAGTCCCCAAACCCCAAATGGTGGCTCACAACTGCCTGTTATTCCTGTTCCAAGGGATATGACACCATCGTATGAGCTCCATGGGCAAATCCAAAGACAAAAACGCAAGTGAAACACCCATACACATGAAATTAAAATAAACAAAACCTGAAACAATAATAAGATACATACTTTGGTCTGGATAGTGCTCTTAACCAGCAGACCTGAGTTCAGGTTGCAGTAATTACTAATAGCAATCTATAACTGTGAGGCCTCCCTGCGTTATTTCGCCCATGTTTATGTAGCCCATGTTACATAGCAATACATACATACATACATACACACACACGCACACACACACGTTCTCCACATAGTCTGTGCATTTATATATTTACTTCACCATTACAGTGATTCCATATCACAAGTATTGTTGCCAACCACATTGTACACAAGAAGCGAAACGCCCAGAGAGGCTGAATAAGTAGCTCCCAAGTCTCAGAGCAACTAAGATATTACCCATGATTTAGTCATACCTCCTAGTCATACTGATCACTGTGAGGTCAGGAGGCAACCTGGGCCCTCAGTGTGTAACCATATGAAGGAGGCAATACATACAGGAAACTGAGAAACACCCAAGATGGCACATTCAGGGCTCATTTCCTAGACTCTGGCAACTACTCACTCTCAGCTCTATGATTTGGAAAAGGATCAGAAAGTCAAGGCAGGGGATCCCAGGTGGGCCAGATACTGGTTCTCAGACTTTATTCACCGGAAGGGGTATATGAAAGAGAGATATGATTGTGTGAGGAGAAAGTATGCGGACACAATTTTGTGGGCCTCCCTACTTTCCTGCAGTGGACCAGGACAAAGTCTACCTGTGCTTAGAAATGATGGCCGAGCCTGAACAGAACAGAAAAGCTTCTCACCAGGATCTCTGTCGACATCCCGTAGTCAAGGATGTGGGGGCCAGCAATGAAGACAGTAAAGACCATGAGCAGAAGAGGAGAAGAGCCAGGGCTGTGAGAACAAGACACCCAGTCACTGTGAGGAGCTGCTCTGATGTGTTTCCCAGCAATTGTTGCCATGTTACCCACAGTGGGCGCTATGATGCATAAAACTGATGTCACAAAGCTCCTGAAACCAGAGCTGGAGCCATGAATTCATGTGTTCCCGGGAGAGACCAACTCTCGACCCTTCTAGCCTAGGGAATCATGAAGCTATTACCAAGCTAGAGAAAAGACAAGCTAACAGAGCTCTTCCTTCCAGGCTTCCTTCTGGCAGGTGCCTGCCTTGAGTTCCTGCCCTGATTTCCCCAGGGATGAACTGTGACTTGGAAGCTTGTGCCAAATAAACCCGTTCTTCTCAAAGCTGATTTTGTGTTGGAGTGTTCTAGAACAGTCCCAGAAACTGCTACTGTGCCCCACCCTGTTGGCAGGGACAGGCAAGGGAAGGCACATTCCAGACTAGTGTGGGCTACATAATGAAACATTGAATCAAAAACTAAAACCCAAACCGTAGTGATAACCACAAAATGAAAGTGTAAATCCACTCTTAGGAATACAGGTCGCTGAACAACAGTATTCTGCTCTGTCATGGTATGCCAATGCCTGTCTCTGATGTTCATTCTCTCCTCTCAGAGTCATCGAAGTCCTCCTGTTGCTTGGGCTTTCTCTAATACTAGTGCAGTATGAGATGAATTGATCTACCATGATTTCCTTTAAAGGGACCAAGGAATTGATTTTTCATGTGTGTGGAAAAGTGAGAGAGGAGGAAAGGCTAATTTGTAAACATGGATAGCCGGAAAAACTAAGCCCACGTATTGAAAAGGTGGACAATCCCCTTCATACACTTGAGGTGCTAGCATATCAAGCATGATGGGTTTTATTCAAAAAGCTGTGACTTTCTCATCAGTGACCTTGGACCCTAGAAGAGAGTGGTGGCATATTCGACCGCTACGCTAGAATTAACAAGACCAGCTTAAAACAACAGATATAATTTAATAATTGAAAATGGAGAAACTTAAACGACCGGGTAAAGGTTCCTATGTCCAAAACAGGTCTGGAGAACACAGCAAGAAGAGTGCAAAAGAGAGCAAGGGCAGCTGGATTTCCAGATTTTCTTCCCTGGCCCTAGGCAGCCACACCCTAGTCAAATGTGATTGGCTGAGTTTCCCCATCAAGAGAGCAACTTCCTGTAAAAGGTGGTGACAGAAAAAGTTACTCAGTCTCTTATTCATTGAAAACATTCTTCATGCCTGAAGGTGACAGAGATGATTTCAGAAAGAAAGAAAAGTAAGAGTCCTGGGAACAAGCACAAATACACAAATATAAACAATCAGAAATTCTTCAAGTTGAAGAAAAAATATACCAGAAACAAAAAAAATCCTATGGTGCAAATAAAGACCATCAGAAGGCTTAATATCATCTTAATACCAAGTTCCCAATTTCCACTTTTTTCCTTTAAAATGCACGAGGGCCTCGAAGATGGCCAAGTCCACCATGATGGCCTGAGTTTGCCTCCGTAGGTACACTGAAAAGGGAGAACTGACTCCTAAAATTTTCCTGCTACCACCACGTGAATATTGTGCATAAATACATATGCACAAAATGTAAAATATATGTGAATGTTTAAAAGCAAGTTTTGATATTTTAGGTATGTTTAACACGTATGCATATGAATTAACTATAGTGTATTGTAGAATAAAGAGCACTAGAAAATGGCAAATGAATTTCTATTGTTAAAAAGTTTTACTTTTGAAATATGATCTCACCCTCTCTCCCATACTGGACTGAACCTTACTATATGGGCCCGGCTGGCCTCAAATTTATTTGAAACCCTCTTGAGTCCTGGGATTACAGGGGTGAGGCACCAAACCTACCAACAGGATTTACTTTATGGAGAAAGGGGTCAAAAAGCAAAACTGGGCACACTATAAAATAGTAAGGACATATAATTTATAATCTCTAAAACATATCAGAAAGGCTGAGGAGAAATGAGAGTGTTCTAAAGCTAAAATATGAAAAATAAGAATTAGAGAAACAAAATATGAGGGGGATAAGATTGCAAATGATAAAGAGTAGAACGTCACAACAGAAACATTAGCTATTAATGCATCAAACACTACAAATAAAGGATAAATATTTTCTGAACAGGTACAAAAGCAAGAACACTAATACCTTATCAGTAAGATAGAGAGTTTAGAAGTGTGTGAAGGCTGGGAGGATGGCACAGCAGTTAGCATCACTGTCCGCTCTTCCAGAGCACCCGGGTTCAATTCCCAGAACCCACATGGCAGCTCACAGCTGGCAGTCACTAAAATTCTAGGGGACCCGGCACCCACACATACACCTAAATCATGCAGGCCAAACACTAATACGCATAAAATATAAATAAGTAATTCTCTTTAAAGTAGAAGAAATGATGCTGGCCACAGTTGTGAACATGTCACTGACTTTATAATCATTTACTGATCATTTAGGAAGGGCTGGTTGCAGGGAACAGCTTCTGGCCTCAGTTGAGTTTAGTCTACTTAGATTGTTGGTAGGTTTTGCAAGTCTGCTGTTTGAGCACATAGCCCCCAGCAGGTGGCACTGTTGGAAGACTGTGGGGAGCATCCCAGGCCTGTAGCATGAGGGCAGGGCCTTTGAAGGCTGTTACACTTACCACTCACTGAATATGATCTGTAAGCTTTGCATCCTGGCCATTGCCACATGAGGAGTCTCCACCATGTGCCGCGGTCCCCATTAAGAGCACCGTGATTGCATTGTGTGACACTTTTCCTGGGTAGGGAACCCATGTCAGACCAAATTGTGGGTAAGGAGTTTATACAACAAGGGTGATTCTAAAGCACTTGTATCACTAAAAGCCCACTCTCTCACGGATCTGCGTCTATCTGAATCTCCGGAGGTGGTGGATGACTCCAAAGTAACATCGTTGTCCAGACCCAAAAGAGCTGATGCACATAGGACCTCACAGAGACTGTGACATCACTGACGAGATCTGCAGGAGCTCAAGCCAGATAAAATCCCAGCATGGAGGATGGGAAATGGCCACAAAGCCTTACACCTAGCCAATAGCTTTTGTGATTGATAGCCGCTTTCTCAATGGAGTGACATTGGGTATGGCAAACACACCCCAGAACAGGCCCCATGTGCAGTAGTTTCCAGTATAAATAGAACTCCATGGTTTTGCTTTTGACTTACAAACAGACTGTTTTGTTTAAGCAAGAGAAAGAGCATGATGTTTAGTTGAAAGGAGTTGGGGAAGGGGAAAATATAAAAATAAACAAAAATTTTAAAAAGAAAGAAAACTTTAAAGTAAAATAAATATATTGACTCAAGGCTGAGGGGATGGCTTTCCAGAGGACCTAACTTCAGCCCCCAGACCACAAATGGTGGTTCATAACTGACTGTTATTCCAATTCCAAGGGATCTTATGACCTCCGAGGTAAAATCCATAGAGTCACAGGTAGGTAAAATACCCATACACATAAAATTAAAATAAACAAAACCTGTAATAATATGATATACCCGTTGGCGTGGATAGTGCTCTTATCCAGAGGACCTGAGTTCAGTTTGCAGTACCTATAACAGCCGTCTGTAACTGTGAGGCCACCCTGGGCTATTTTAGCCCAAGTTTATTTAGTCCTTGTTACAAAGCAAGACATACACACATATACCGACACACAAAAACAAGTTCTCCACATAGTCTGTACATGTATATACTTATTTCACTATTAGTGTGAGTCCATATCTTAAGTATTGCTGCCATCCACGTTGTACACAAAAAGCAAAAGGCCCAGAGAGGCTAAATAAGTAGCGCCCAAGTCACAGAGCAACTAAGATGTTACCCATGATTAAGTCATGCCTCCTAGGCATCCTGATCATTGTGAGGTCAGGAGACAACCTGGGCACTCAGTGTGTAACCAAATGAAGGAGGCAGTAGATACAGGGAACTGAGAAACACCCAAGATGGCACATTCAGGGCTCATTTCCTAGACTCTGACAACTGGTCACTCTTGCTCTATGATTTGGAAAAGGATCGGAAAGTAAAAACTGGGGATCCCAGGTGGGCCAGATACTGGTTCTAGGCTTTCTTCACAGGAAGGGGTATATGAAAGAGAGAGATATAAATGTGTGATGGGAATGAGTGAGAAGGCTAGTTTGTCTGCTTCCCTGATTTCCTGCTGTGGACCAGTACAAAGTCTACCTGTAATTGGAAATTTTGGCCCAGCATGAAAAGAACAGAAAGGCTGCTCACCAGAATCTCTGTCGACAATTAGTGGTCGTTAATGTGAATGACACCTGACATAGAATGTGCATGTGGGGTCCAGCAGTGAGGACAGTAAGAACCAGGAGCAAAGTAGAAAAGAGACAGGGCTTTGAGAACAAAACACCAAGTCACTGTGAGGAGCTGCTCTGATGCGTTTCCTGGCAATTGTTGTCACGTTATCCACAGTGGGCACTATGATGCATAAAACTGATGTCACAAAGCTCCTGAAACCAGAGCTGGAGCCATGATTTCATGTGTTCCTGGAAGAGACCAAGACTCCACACATCTACCAGTGGTCTTGTGGAGATAGGAACCACAGGCAGGGCCTTGGGCTTGTGCTTCATGCTTTCTATTCTGGAGAACTTACTGGCACAAGATGGGCACCTCTGGGAGTCAGAAAATCTGACAGGACCTGCTCCGTAGGGACCATCTAGTTCCTTGGCCAGAAGGGATTGGCAATACACCCTGCAGCTCTCCCCTCTGTTCAGCATCCCTGGAGTCTATGTCAGGCCTGACAAACCCCTCATTCTTACCTTCCAGGTTTAAGGTCTGAGGATTCTGCCTCCTCTCCAGGCTGAAGAAGTCCATCTACTACTGCATTCGGCTTCAGTGCCCTTCCCGACCACAGCCAGAACAACTCGTTCTCTCCCCATGGTCCCAGGTAGCCTGAGTTGCCCACTCTTGCTTAAAATGCTTTATTGTTGGTCAGGCCTGAAACATGAGCAAGAAAGAAACTTCCACATGGCTAGACTCACCCTGACTGGTGTACAGTTTCATCATCTTCTGTTTCCACTCAGCATGATTCTGGAAAGCCTCTCCTGGCTGATGCTGGCTGCTTTCTTCTCTGAGAGCTGGTGCACTGCCCCAAATGAGCTGAGGATAACCAAGATCTGAGCCAGATGTCAGGACACCAGACTGTCTCCAATGAGCTGAAGGAAAAAGACTGAAAAGAGCTAGGATTTGGAGTATGATGGCAGTTGACATTGAAGCTATTAGGCATAAGGTGATGTCTGGGATGGAACAACAGACAACAAAGACAGGCCATAGAACAATGGGTAGGCAGCCTAAGGTCCTGAGATGGCATAACGATAATGGGGGTGGCCTACCTGGGGTCAAGAGAGAAGTAGAATGGCAGTGGGAGACTTGGAACGGAGCCAGTTTATGTCTTTCCAAACAGGATGTGACCGACAATGGGTATGGTGGTCCATATTACCTCGATCAGATTAAAACAGTCTCAAGAGGTCCTCTACACTGCGCCTTGTAGAGTGCGCTAACTCCTTCCCCTAGTATAATTTCAACTTAGGTCTGTTATTTCTTTCTGCCTCTGTCTCCAGAGTACTGGGATAAAAGGCATGCACCACCATGCCCGCAAACTTCAGCTGTTTCTTAAACTTCTTTATATATTCTTGCATCTTATACACGTACTTACTTATAACAGATTGAATTCTAGGTAAGCTGTGCTTCTGGGTAAAGCACAGCCTTTTCCTAGAAGTATCCATTCTAGGGAGAGCACAAAGGAGACATGGAGAGTTAGAAGAGAAATTTAAGCCCTGTGCCTACCATGATCTAAGTTGCTGAATCTCAACTTGGCCAGTCTGCTTTGCCTCCTTGATTGCTCTGCTTACATTCTTGAGTACTTGACCAACTACTGCATCCTATCAGAATTCTTCCCTTTTGAGAAGTAGGATCAAATGAACAAATGAATGAAAAATGGACAAAAAGTAGAAAGGAAGGAAGGAAGGAAGGAAGGAAGGAAGGAAGGAAGGAAGGAAGGATGAGACTGCTGGTAAGGTCAAGACCAGAGAAAAACAGAGGTCCTCTCCACTTAATAAGAAAAACCAGTGAGGTAACCGGAAGTAGGAGTCAGGAGGCCGGAATTAGATAGGGTAATATCACCTGATTTTTTATCACTGATACCTGAACCTCCTTTCAGGGAAATCAAATTATCCTTTGTGCATAAGTTCCAAAATTCACTCACACTCTCTCCTAACCTCTGTGTGTGTGTGTGTGTGTGTGTGTGTGTGTGTGTGTGTGTGTGAGTGAGTGAGTGAAAAAGTATGTTGTGAGGTTGTAATGGTGTGTTTGGTATGTAAGTTCCGAGTATGATTTCGTGAGGTATCCAGGGAGGAGAACCTCCACACCAGATGATCCAATGTAAGGATGTGTGTGTGTGTGTGAGCTCCCGAGCGAAGGTGTCTTTGCACACTTGTGGTGGATGCCAAAGGACAGCTTTAGTGTGTTTCCTCAGGTGCTGTACACTTTTTTTATCAGACAGAGTCTTTCATTGGCCTGAAGCTCACAAAATAGGGTAAGCTGTCTGACCGGTAAACCCAAGGAACATTACGTCTCCACAGTTTTGTGCTGGGATTCCACAACTGGAGTTTTATGTAGATTCTGGGGATTGCAACAAAAGCACCTTGTAAACTGAGATATCCCTTCAGACCTGACAATGAAGTTTTTAATTGGGATACAATATAATCAAAAATATAGTTTTTAAAAAAGTAGATATATTTTTAAAAGAATGGGTATATTCTGAATACATTGACTAAGATCTGAGAGATAAGTGTTTCCCAAACCAGGTAGGACTCCAACAGACCAAGGTATTATTCCTCCAAAACCCAACTTGGTGAGCCAAAGAATTTAAAACTTACAGCTAACAGATGAGGGATTACTTACAGGAACAAAACAACGACTGACTGCTGCGTGGAAGAAGGATTCCTTCTCTGTAGCTGGATAGATGGAAGTGCCTGCCCCATCAGTCGACCTTCTAACTCTCGGTACTCTAGTGTCTCCAGAGGCTATGGAACGACATGTAACTGGGACAGAATCTCACACAGCTGAAAAGGACATGCCTCACAGAGAGACTAGAATCTCAGGTGAGAGTCTAATGACACCTGCCCAATGCCCAACACCCTTGCTTAAAGAGACTTCAGCAGGCAGATGGAGGTAGGGTGTATAACAAGGAAGGTGAGAGAGCCATGGACAGCAAGCCAATAAGCAGCATTCCAGCCATGAGCTCTGTAGGCTGCTATATCTGTGTTTAAAGAGACAGGAACACACTGGAGTTTGGAGACTGAGGGATCATGGAGACAGGATCTCGCCCTTTGAGTCTGAACACTTGGCAGAGGTAAAAGGTATCTCTAGTGTTTGCTGCTTTGCCTTTCTGACCTTCAGCTTGGACCCCAATAACTGTATCTGGGTTTGCATTATTCTGCTACACCTCTGCTTTGATTCCTGCTTCAAGATTCCTTCCTTTATTTCCTTACACAATGGATTACATCTGTAAACTTAAATGAACCCTTTCATCTTGACTTTTACCACAGTGATTACAATTTAAACTAAGACAGCATATTCCCTAGTGGGGGATAAACCAGAAAACCTTGAACATGACATTTGAACCATCCATAATCTTCAGCATGACACATACCCTCCATTCAGAGCCCCAAACCACCATAAGATCACTTGTTTTTAAGAAATTTTTTTTTAAATTTAGAAATTTGTATTTAATGGAGAAGTTGCAAAAATAGGACAAAATATTTCCAAATGCCCTGCTCCTAGTTGATTCTTTTGGTACTACATTGAGTGGATGTATCACAATTGTTGAGCCACTCAAGACATTTCTAATTACTAAAACCATGGTTTATTGAGATTTCCTTACCTTTTACCATTACTCTTTACCATTGTCCATTACAAAATCCCGCGAGGAGCCTAATTCATACAAGAGTGGTTCACATGGCTTTCCTGTAAGACCATGTCATGTGTGTTGTGTGTGTGTGTGTGTGTGTGTGTGTGTGTGTGTAGTTTGTGCTGAGAAATCATTTCTTAGACTTCTAGGGTAAAATGAAATGTTAGTGTGTTGCATCCTTCCCTCCTCTCTTTATCTCAATGGAGTCACCTTTGGGAAGTCATGTGTACAATACACCATGATGAGACTTCCATAAGAAGTTCTTCTCTGAAGTAGATCATCTCCGTCAAGGTTGCAGAAAACATCAAGTTCTTTATGGTGTATATTGTTCATTTTATAAAAGCTCCCTCCAGAAATGGAAGCCTCACAGACATGGTGGCTGTCCTAGTTTTATTGTCTACCTAACACAGTGCCAGCTGAGAGGTAATCCTCTACTGATAAACTGCCTACATCAGATTAGGAGGTTGGTCTTTGGAAACATGTGTGTGTGGTTTCCTTGATTATTACCTCACATAAGAGGTCCCGACCGCTGTAGGCAATAGCATTCCTAGGTCGGAGGCTCTGGGTTAGATAAAAGTACCAGGGAAGCATGAGCCTATGAGCAAGCCAGAGAAGGGACAAAGAAACAGCGCTCTTCCTTCCAGGTTCCTGCCTTGATATCCTGCCCCGATTTCCCCAGGGATGAACTGTGACTTGGAAGCCTGTGCAAATAAACCCTTTCTTCTCTAAGCTGACTTTGTGTTGGAGTGTTTTATAACAGCCCCAGAAACTGCTACTGTGACAGACTCTATTGTCAGGCATGGGCAAGGGAAGGCACATCCCAGACTAGTCTGGGCTACATAACGAAACACTGAATCAAAAAGTAAAACAAAAACCATAGTGATAACCCCAAAATAAAAGTGTAAATCCACTTTTAGGAATACTGTTCGCTGACCAATATTATTAGCTGTGTCATGGAATTCCAATGCCTGTCTCTGATGCATCAGAAATTTTTCAGGTTGAAGAAAAAGAATACTAGAAATAAAAACGTCCTTTGCTGCAAAGAAAGAACATCAGGAGTCTTGAATGTCATCCTAATGCCAAGTTTCCTATTTCCACTTTTTTTCCTTTAAAATATGTACAGTGGGGGGAGGTGGAGGGAAATGGGAGGCGGTGGCGGGGAGGAGGCAGAAATCCTTAATAAATAAATAAATTAAAAATAAAAATAAAATAAAATATGGACAGTGCCTGGCAAGATGGCTCCGTGCGTACAGATGCTTGCACCGAGCATGATGGCCTGAGTGTGCCTTCCTGGATACAGCAAGAAGAAAGAAGTGACTCCTAAAAGTAGCCTGAAACATCCGTGTGTATATTGTACACACACGCATAAACACATAAACACAGATAAAATATAAAATATATGTGAATGCCTAAAAGCAAGTAATGATATTTTAAGTGTGTTTAACACATATGCACGTGTATTGTAGAATATGGAACACTAAAAAATCTCAAGGGGTTTCTATTGTTAAAAAGTTTTACTTTTGAAATGCGATCTCACTCTGTAACTCATATTGGCCTTAACCTCACCATGTGTCCCCCACTGGCCTCAAACTCATATCAAACCCTTTGCTTCCACTTTCTGAGAAGTGACTCCTAAAAATTGCCTGCTACCTCCACGTGTATATTGTGACACACATGCATAAACACATGTACACAAAATGTAAAATATATTAAATGCTTAAAAGCAAATACTGATATTTTAGGTATGTTTAACACATATTCATGTGGATTATCTATAGTGTATTGTAGAATAAAGACCACTAGAAAATGGCAAAAGTATTTCTATTGTTAAATATTTTACTTTTGAAACATGATTTCACCCTGCAACCCATACTGTACTGAACCTCACCATGTGTTCCCGGCTGGCCTCAATCTCATGTCAAACCCTTTGCTTCCACTTCCTGAGCCCTGGGATTACAGGTGTGAGGCACCACACCTACCATCAGGATTTACTTTCTGGGGAAAGGGGACAAAAAGAAATACTGTGTAGACTATAAAACAGTAAGGACATGTAATTTATAATCACTACAACATATAAGAAACGCTGATGAGAAATTATAGAGTTCTAAAGCTAAAACATTAACAATAAGAATTAGAGATGCAAAATATGAGGGGGATAAGAGGGCAAATGATAAAGAGGAGAACGTCACAACAGATACATTAGCTATTAATGGATCAAACACTACAAATAAAGGAGGAATATTTTCTGAACAGTTACAAACGCAAGAACAGTAATACCTTATCAGTAAGATAGAGAGTTTAATAAGTGTGTTTGAGGGCTGGGAGGATAGCTCAGCAGTTAGCATCACTGACTGCTGTTCCAGAGGCCCGTGTTCAATTCCCAGCACCCACATGGCAGCTGGCAGCTGGCTGTCACTACAATTCCAGGGGAACCAGCACTCTTAAACAGGCCTGTATTATGCAGGCCAAACACTAACACACGTAAAATAAAAATAAGTAATTCTCTTTAATGTACATGAAAAAGATGCTGGTGAAAGTGGTGAACCTGTCACTGCCTTTAGAATCATTTACTGCTCATTTAGTCAGGGCTGGTTGCTGGGAATAGCTGCTGCCCTCAGTTCAGTATAGTCTACTTAGATTGTTGGTGGGGTTTGCAAGTCTGCTGTTTAAGCACTTAGCCCCCACCAACAAGTTTAAGCACTGTTGGAGGACTGTGTGGAGCATCCCAGTCCTGCAGCATGAGGGCAGGGCCTTTAAAGGCTGTTACACTTAGCACTCACTGAATCTGATCTGTAAGCTTTGCATCCTGTCCATTGCCACATGAGGAGTCTCCACCATGTGCCGGGGTCATCATTAACAGCACTGTGATGGCATTGTGTGACACTCTTCTTGGGTAGGGAACCTATGCCAGACCAAATTGTGGGCGAGGACTTTACACAACAGGGGTGAATCTAAAGCACTTGTATCAGTGATAGCCCACTCTCTCACTGGTGATGACTCATGGAGTCTGCATCTATCTGAATCTCCGGATGTGGTGGATGACTCCAAAGTAACGTCGTTCTCCAGACCCAACAGAGCTGATGCACATAGGACCTCACAGAGACTGTGAGATCACTCACAAGATCGGCAGGATCTCAAGCCAGATAAAATTAAAGCATGGAGGAGGGGAAGTGGCCACAAAGCCCTACACCTAGCCATGTAGCTATATGTGATGGATAGCTGCTTTCTTAATGGAGTGACACTGCGTACAGCAAACACACCCTAGAACAGGCCCCATGCCCAGTAGTTTCCAGTATAAATAGGACTCCATGGTTTTGTTATTGACATATAAACAGACTGTTTTATTTGTTTTAAGCAAGAGAAAGAGCATGACATTGTGTTTGGGAGAGTTAGGGAAGAGTGAAATGTGATAAAAATAAATAAAAAAATTTAAAATACGGAAAAATTAAAAGTTAAATATCTATTTTGCGGCAAAGCTGAGGGGATGGCTCTTCCAGAGACCCTGACTTCAGTCCCCAGACCCCAAATGATGGCTCACAAGTTCCTGTTATTCCGGTTCCAAGGGATCTGACACCATCTTATGAGCTCCGTGGGCAAATCAACAGGCACAAACGCAAGTAAAATACCCATACACATGAAATTAAAATAAACAAAACCTGAAATAATAATAAGATATACCGGTTGATCGGCATAGTGCTCTTTGCCAGAGGACCTGAGTTCAGTTTGCAGTACCTACTGACAGCCATCTGTAACTTTGAGAGGCCACTCTGGGCTATTTAGCCCATGTTTATTTAGACCATGGTACATAGCAGGCCATACATACATACATACATACATACTTACATACAACACATTGTCTACATAGTCTATACATTTATACATTTACTTCACCATTATAGTGATTCCATATCACAAGTATTGTTGCCATCCACAACACAATTTTGTGTGCCTCCCTACTTTCCTGCAGTGGACCAGAACAAAGTCTACCTGTGCTGAGAAAGGTTGGCCCAGCCTGAACAGAACAGAAAAGCTTCTCATCAGGATCTTTATCAACATCCAGTGGTCAAGGATGTGGGGACCAGCAATGAAGACAGTAAGGACCATGAGCAGAAGGGGAGAAGAGCCAAGGCTGTGAGAACAAGACACCCAGTCACTGGGAGGAGCTGCTCTGATGTGTTTCCCAGCAATTGTTGTCACGTTATCCACAGTGGGCATTATGATGCATAAAAGTGATGTCACAAAGCTCCTGAAACCAGAGCTGGAGCCATGAATTCATGTGTTCCTGGAAGAGACCAAGTCTTGACCCTTCTAGCCATGGTTTTGTAGAGATAGGAACCACAGGCAGGGCCTTAGCCTTGTGTTCCTTGCTTTCTATTCTGGAGGACTTCCTGCCGCCCAATGGACACCCCTGGGACTCAGAGAATCTGAAGGACCTGCTCTGTAGGGACCATCTCCTTTCCTTGGCCAGAGGGACTGGCAGTACACCCTGACACTCTCCTCTCTGTTCAGTATCCCTGGGGCCCTACTGAGGCCTGACTAACCCCTCATTCTTACCTTACAGGTTTAAGGTCTGAGGATTCTGTCTCCTCCCCAGGATGAAGCAGTGCCTTTCCCGACCACAGCCAGAACAACTCATTCTGTGTCCATGGTCCCAGGTAGGATGAGATGCCCATTCTTGCTTAAAAGGCTTTATTGTTGGTCAGCCCTGAAACATGAGCAAAAAAGAATCTTCCAGATGGCTAGACTCACCCTGACTCGTGGACAGTTTCATCATCTTCTGTTTCCACTCAGCATGATTCTGGGAAGCCTGTGCTGGCTGTCACTGGCTGCTTTCTTCTCTGAGAGGTGCTGCACTGCCCCAAATGAGCTGAGGAATAACCAAGATCTGAGCCAGATGTCCGGACACCAGCCTGTCTCCATTGTGCTGAAGGAAAAACACAAAAAGACCTAAGATTTGAGTATGATGGCAGTTGACAGTGAAGCTATTAGGCATAAGGTGAGCTCTGGGAGGACCAACAGACCACAAAGACAGGCCATAGAAGAATGGGTAGGCAGCCAAAGGTCCTGAAGTGGTATAAAGATAATTTGGTGGCCTACCTGGGGTCAAGAGAGAAGGCAAATGGCAATGGGAGACTCAGGATGGAGATACTGCAGGAACTTCCAAACAGAATGTGACCAACAATGGGGGACAGTGGTCCATATGAGCTGAATCAGATTAAAACAGCCTCAAGACTTCCTCTGCAGGGAGGCATGCAGAGTGCTCTAAACCTTTCCCCTAGTAAATGTTCAACTTTGCTTTGCCCTTTCTTTCTTTCTTTCTTTCTTTCTTTCTTTCTTTCTTTCTTTCTTTCTTTCTTTCTTTCTTTCCTCTCTCTGTCTTTCTTTCTTTTTCCTTTTGTTCTTTCTTTCTTCCTTCCTTCCTTTCTGTTTCTTTCTTTCTTTCCTTCCTCCCTCCCTCCCTCCCCCTCCCTCCCTCCCTCCTTTCCTTCCTTCCTTCCTTCCTTCCTTCCTTCCTTCCTTCCTTCCGTCTTATTATTCTGAGTTTCTCTGTGTAGCATCGGCTGTCCTGGAACATTCTATATAAACCAGACTGGCCAAGAACTCAGAGATTCATGTGCCTCGTCCTTCAGAGTGCTAGGATTTTTGGCATGCACCACCATAACTGACAAAGTTCATTTGTTTCTTAACTTCTTTACATATTCGTGCATCTTATACACCTACTTACCTATAACAGATTGAATTCTAGGTAAGCTGGGCTTCTGAGGAAAGCACACACTTTTTCTATGAGTATCCATTCTAGGGCGAGCACAAAGGAGAGATTGACAGTGAGAAGAGAAATTTAGGTCCTATGCCCACTAGAATCTAGGTTGCTGCATCTTGACTTGGCCAGGTTGCTTTGCCTCCTTGATTGCTCTGCTTACAGTCTTTAGTACTTGACCAACTACTGCATCCTACCAGAATTCTTCCCTTTTGAAAACAAGAAGGATCACATGAAAAATGAATGAAAGTAAGACAGACAGGAAGAATGAAGGACGGGAGAGAGAAAGGAAGGAAGAGACTGCTAGTAAGGTCAAGACCAGAGAAAAACAGAGATCCTCTCCACTTAATAAGAAAAACCAGTGGGGTAACTGGAAGTAGGAGACAGGAGGCCGGAACTAGATAGGGTAATATCACCTGATTTCTTAGCACTGATATCTGGACCTGCTTTCAGAAAAATCAAATTAGCCTTTGGGCATAAGGTCCAAAATTCACTCACTCCCTCTCCCACCCTTTGTGTGTGTGAGTGTGTGGGAATGTTGTGAGGTAGTATTGGTGTGTGTGGTATATAAACTCCTAGTATGATTTTGTGAGGTATCCAGGGAGGAGAACCTCCACACCAGATGATCAAATGTAGGGGTGTGTGAGTGTGTGTGTGTGTGTGTGTGCATGTGCGAACGCACACAGGTGTCTGTACACAATTTTGGTGGATGCCAAAGAACAGCCTGGGTGTGTTTTCTCAGGTCTGTCCACTTTTTTCTGAGACAGAGTCTTTCATTGGCCTGAAGCTCACAAAATAGGGTAGCTGTCTGACTAGATATCATAAGTATTGTTGCCATTTACATTGTACACATGAAGCGAAATGCCCAGAGAGAGTAAATAAGTAGCTCCCAAGTCACAGAGCAACTAAGATGTTACCCATGATTTAGTCATGCCTCCTAGTCATCCTGATCATTGTGAGGTCAGGAGGCAACATGGGCCGTCACTATGTAACCATATGAAGGAGGCAGTAGATACAGGAGACTGAGAAACACCCAAAATGGCACATTCACAGCTCATTTCATAGACTCTGGCAACTACTCACTCTCAGTTCTTTGATTTGGAAAAGGATCAGAAAGTCAAGGCAGGGGAACCCAGGAGGGCCAGATACTGGTTCTCAGACTTTATTCACTGGAAGGGGTATATGAAAGAGAGAGATGAGTGTGTGAGGAGAGAGTACGCGGACACTTGTTTGTCTGCCTCCCTAATTTCCTGCGGTGGACCAGAACAAAATCTACCTGTGATTGGAAATGTTGGCCCAGCCTGAAAAGAACAGAAAAGCTTCTCACCAGTATCTCTGTGGACATCTAGTGGTTGTAGATATGAATGGCACCTCATACAAAATGTTCATGTGGGGCCCAGCAGTGAGGTCAGGAAGGACCATGAGGAGAAGGGGAGAAGAGGCAGGGCTGTAAGAACTAGACACAGCCAGTCACTGTGACTAGCTTCTCTGATGCGTTTCCTGGCAACTGTTGTCATGTTATCCACAGTGGGCGCTATGTTGCAGAAAACTGATGTCACAAAGCTCCTGAAACTAGAGCTGGATCCATGAATTCATGTGTTCCAGGTAGAGACCAAGTCTCCACTCATCTAGCCTTGGTCTTGTGAAGATAGGAACCACAGAAAGGAAGTTAGCCCTGTGCTTCCTGCTTTCTATACTGGAGGGCTTCTGCGCTCAAGATGGGCACCCCTGGGAGTCAGAGAATCTGACAGGACCTGCTCTGTAGGGACCATCTCCTTTCCTTGGCCAACAGGGACAGGTAGTACAACCTGCCTCTCTCCCCTCTGTTCAGCATCCCTGGGGCCTTTCTCAGGCCTGACTAACCCCTCATTCTTACCTTCCAGGTTTAAGGTCTGAGGATTCTGCCTCCTCCCCAGGCTGAAGCTGTCCATCTCCTACTGCAGTCGGCTTCAGTGCCCTTCCCGACCACGGCCACACCAAATCATTTGGTTGCAATGGTCCTAGGTAGGCTGTGTTGCCCACTCTTGCTTAAAATGCTTTTGTTGGTCAGTCCTGAAACATGAGCAAGAAAGTAACTTCCAGATGGCTAGTCTCACCCTGACTGGTGTACAGTTTCATCATCTTCTCTTTCCACTCAGCATGATTTTGGGAAGCCAGTGCTGGCTGTTGCTGGCTGCTTTCTTCTCTGAGAGATGGTGCACTGCCCCAAATGAGCTAAGGAATAACCAAGATCTGAGCCAGATGTCCGGACACCAGCCTGTCTCCATTGTGCTGAAGGAAAAACACAAAAAGACCTAGGATTTGGGTATGATGGCAGTTGCCACTGAAGCTATTAGGCATAATGTGAGCTCTAGGAGGACCAACAGACCACAAAAGACAGGCCATAGAACAATGGGTAGGCAGCCTAGGGTCCTAAGTGACATAAAGTTAATGTGGTGGCCTACCTGGGGTCAAGAGGGTAGGAGAATGGCAGTGGGAGACTAGGGATGGCCCAGCTCAGGTCCTTCCAAACAGGATGTGACCAACAATGGGTGCAGTGGTCCATAATACCTGGATCAGATTAAAATAGTCTCAAGACTTCCTCTGCAGGGTGGCATGCAGAGTGTTCTAACCCTTTCCCCTAATAAACTTTCAACTTAGCTTTGTTCTCTCTCTCTATCTCTTTCTCTCTCTGTCTCTCTATGCCTCTCTCTCCCTTCCTTCCTTTCTTCATTTTTTTAATTTCTACCTTCCTTCTTTGTTTCTGAGTTTCTCTGTGTAGCCCTAAATATCCTGGAACATTCTCTATAAACCAGACTGGACAACAACTCAGAGGTTCATGTGTCTCTGCCTTCAGAGTGCTAGGATTAATGACATGTACCACCATAACTGACAAACTTGAACTGTTTCTTAAACTTCTTTACATATTCTTGCATCTTATACACCTACTTACTTATAAAAGATTGAATGTGAAGTAAGCTGGACTTCTCAGAAAAGCACAGTGTTTTTCTAGAAGTATCCATCCTAGGGGGAGCACAACGGAGAGAAGGACAGTAAGAAGAGACTTTTAGGTCATGTACACAATAGAATCTAGGATGCTGCATCTCAACTTGGCCAGTTTGCTTTGTCTCCTTGATTCCTGTGCTTACACTCTTGAGTACTTGACCAACTACTGCATCCTATCAGAATTCTTCTCTTTTGAAAACAAGAATGATCAAATGAACAAATGAATGAAAGAAAGACACAGAAAGATGAAAGGAAGAAAGAGAGAAAGGAGGGAAGAGACTGCTGGTAATGTCAAGAGCAGAGAAAAAGAGAGATCCCCTCCACTTAGTAAGAAAACCGGCAAGGAAACTGGAAGTAGGAGTCAGGAGGGCGGAATTAGGTTGAGCAGTGTCACCTGATTTCTTAGCACTGATACCTGGACCTCCTTTCAGGCTAATCAAATTAGACCTTGGGCATAAGGTACATAATTCATTCTCGTTCTCATTCTCTCTCTCTCTCTCTCTCTCTCTCTCTCTCTCTCTCTCCCTCTCTCTCCCTCTCTCTCTCCCTCCCTCTCTCTCTCCCTCCCTCTCTCTCCCTCCCTCTCTCCCTCCCACCCTCTCCATCCCTCTCTTCCTCTCTCCCTCTCCTTCCCTCCCTCCCTCCCTCTCCCTGTCTCTCTCTCTCCCTCCCTCCCTCTACCCCAATCTCCCTTCCTCCCTCCCTCTCTCTCACTCTCTCCATCCTCTGTGTGTTGGGGGGAGGTTGTTGTGAGGTGATGATGTGTGGGATATGTAAGCTCCTAGTATGATTTCACAGCGTATCCAGGGAAGAGAATAACCAAACCAGGTGATCAAATATAGGTGTGTGTGTGGCAGTGGTGTGCGTGGGTCGGTGTGGGTTTCTGTGCACACTTTTGGTAGACGCCTATGGAAAGGTATGGGTGTGTTTTCACAGGTGCTGTCCACTTTTTTTCTGAGACAGGGTCTTTATTGGCCTGAAGCTGACAAAATGGGGTAAGTGGTCTGACAGGTAAACACAAGGAACATTACGACTGCACAGTTTTGTGCTGGATTTTAAGTACAGACTACCAGAACTGGAGTTTTTACTTAGATTCTGGGGGTGGAATTTGTGTCCCCGTGCTTGCAAAGAGAACACCTTGCTAACTGAGATATCCTTCAGATGCTAGGATGAAGTTTAATTTGGTATACAAGATAATCAGACATGTAGTTTTTAAAAAGTGGATGTACTAAAAAAAAGTGGCTATATTCTAAAAACTTTAACTTAGACCCTGAGAGTTAAGTGTTTCCCAAATCAGCTAGGCCTCCAACAGACCAAGGTATTATTCCACCAAAACCCAAATTAGTGAGCCAAAGAGTTTAAAACTTACAGCTAATGGAAGAGGGATTACTTACAGGTGCAGAGCAGCGACTGACTGTGGTGTGGAAGAAGGATTCCTTCTCTGTAGCTGCATAGATGGAAGTGCCTGCCCTGTCAATCGACCTTCTACACTTTCGGTACTCTAGAGTCTCCAGAGGCTACAGAACCACATGTAACTGGGACAGAATCTCACACAGTTGAAAAGGAGATGCTTCAAGGAGAAGCTGGAATCTCAGGTGAGAGTCTAATGACATCCATCCCTAGCCCAACGCCCTTGTATAAATAAACTTCAGCAGGCAGGTGGTAGGGTGTATAACAAGGAAGGTAAGTAAGCCATGGAAAGAAAGACAGTAAGCAGCATTCCTGCCATGGCCTCTGTATACTGGTATATTATGTTTAAATGAATAAAGCTTGCCTGAAGATCAGCGGGCAAAGCAGCCACACTCCTCAGCTACACAGGAGGGGGGGTGGCAGACAACTATAATCCCAGGACTGGGGAGACAGAGCCAGGCAAATCTCTGTGAGTTCCAGGCTATCCTGGAATATACAAGATTAGTACAGAAACATACAGGTGGTGTTGGTTTACACATTTAATCTCAGTGTTTGGGAGTCACACACTTTTAATCCCAGCAAGAGGGAGTTGGAGACAGAAGCAATATGCTGAGCAGAGAGAGGAATATAAAGGAGAAGAGACAGGCACTCACTGGAGTTTGGAGTCTGAGAATTCGTGGAGTCAGGACCCCACCCTTTGAGTCTGAACACTTGGTAGGGTAAGAGGTCTCTCTAGTGGTTTGCTGCTTTGCTTTTCTGGTCTTCAGCTTGGACCCCAATACTTATCTCTGGTTTGTATTATTCTGCTACACCTCTGCTTTGATTCCTGCTTCGAGATTCCTTCCTTGAGTTCCTTTCACAAAGGACTACAACTGTAAAATTAAATAAATCTTTTCAACTTGACTTTGAACACAGTGATTACAATTTAAAACTAAGACAGCATATTCCCTAGTGGGGGATAAACCAGACACCTTAAACCTCACATTTGAGCCATGCATAATCTTCAGTGTGTCTCATACCCTGCATTCAGAGCCTCTAACCAGCATAAGGCCACGTCCTTTTTAGAATTTTTTTTTTAATTTTAGAGATTTATATTTTACGGAAAAGTTGCAAAATAAAGACAGAATATTCACAAATGCCATGCAGCTGTTTGATGCTTTTGTTACTACTTTGAGTCACAGTGAGGGGCTGCTCTGATGCGTTTCCCAGCAATTGTTGTCACGTTATCCACAGTGGGCTATATGATGCATAAAAGTGATGTCACAAAGCTCCTGAAACCAGAGATGGAGCCATGAATTCATGTGTTCCAGGGAGAGAATAAGTCTCGACCCTTCTAGCCTAGGGAATCATGAGGCTATGACCAAGCTAGAGAAGGGACAAGCTAACAGCGCTCTTCCTTCCAGGCTTCCTTCCTGCAGGTTCCTGCCTTGAGTTCCTGCCCTGATTTCCCCAGGGATGAACTGTGACTTGGAAGCTTGTGCCAAATAAACCCTTTCTTCTCAAAGCTGATTTTGTGTTGGAGTGTTTTAGAACAGTCCCAGAAACTGCTACTGTGGCCCACCCTGTTGGCAGGCACAGGCAAGGGAAGGCACATTCCAGACGAGTGTGGGCTACATAATGAAACATTGAATCAAAAACTAAAACCCACACTGTAGTGATAACCACAAAATGAAAGTGTAAATCCACTCTTAGGAATACAGGTCGCTGAACAACAGTATTCTGCTGTGTCATGGTATGCCAATTTCTGTCTCTGATGTTCATTCTCCTCTCTCATAGTCATCGAAGTCCTCCTGTTGCTTGGGCTTTCTCTAATATTGGTGCAGTATGAGATGAATTGATCTACCTACCATGACTTCCTTTAGAGGGACCATGAAATTGATTTTTCATGTGTGTGGAAAGAGTGAGAGAGGAGAAAACCTCATTTGTATTCATGGATAGCTGGAAATCCCAAGACCATGTGTTAAAAAGATGGCCACTCCCCTCCATACACTTGAGGTGCTAGCATATCAAGCATGACGGGTTTTATTCAAAAAGCTGTGACTTTCTCATCAGTGACCTTGGACCCTAGAAGAGAGTGGTGGCATATTCGACCGGTACGCTAGAATTAAACAGACCAGAATAAAACAACAGATATAATTTAATAATTGAAAACGGGGAAACTCAAACGACCGGGTAAAGGTTCCTATGTCCAAAACAGTCTGGAGAACACAGCAAGAAGAATGCAAAAGAGAGCAAGAACAGCTAGATTCCCAGGTTTACTTCCCTGGCCCTAGGCAGCCACACCCTAGTCAAATGTGATTGGCTGAGTTTCCCCATTAAGAGAGCAACTTCCTGTAAAAGGTGGTGACAGAAAAAGTTTACTCAGTCTCTTATTCATTGAAAACATTCTTCATGCCTGAAGGTGACAGAGATGTTTTCAGAAAGAAAGAAAAGTAAGAGTCCTGGGAACAAGCACAAATACACAAATATAAACAATCAGAAATACTTCAAGTTAAAGAAAAAGTATACCAGAAACAAGAAAATCCTTTGGTGCAAATAAAGACCATCAGAAGGCTTGAATGTCATCTTAATACCAAGTTCCCTATTTCCAATTTTTTCCTTTAAAATACACAAGGGCCTCAAAGATGGCCAAGCCCCTACAGATGCTTGAGTCCACCATGATGGCCTGAGTTTGCCTCTGTGGGTACACTGAAAAGGGAGAACTGACTCCTAAAATTTGCCTGCTACCACCACGTGTATATTGTGACACACATGCATAAATACATGTGCACAAAATGTAAAATATATGTGAATGTTTAAAAGCAAGTTTTGATATTTTAGGTATGTTTAACACATATGCACATGAATTAACTATAGAGTATTGTTGAATAGAGAGCACTAGAAAATGGCAAATATAATTTCTATTGTTCAAAAGTTTTACTTTTTTTTTTCAAGGCAGAGTTTCTCTGTGGTTTTGGAGCCTGTCCTGGAACTAGTTCTTGTAGACCAGGCTGGTCTCGAACTCACAGAGATCCGCCTGCCTTTGTCTCCCAAGTGCTGGGATTAAATGCGTGCGCCACCACCGCCCGGCAAAAAGTTTTACTTTTGAAATATGATCTCACCCTGTATCCCATACTGGACTGAACCTCACTATGTGGCCCCTGCTGGCCTCAAATTTATATGAAACCCTCTTGAGTCCTGGGATTACAGGGGTGAGGCACCAAACCTACCAACAGGATTTACATTCTGGATAAAGGGATCAAAAAGCAACACTGTGTACACTATAAAATAGTAAGGACATATAATTTATAATCTCTAAAACATATCAGAAAGGCTGATGAGAAATGAGAGTGTTCTAAAGCTAATACATTAAAAATAAGAATTAGAGAAACAATATATCAGTGACATAAGAATGCAAATGATAAACAGTAGAAAGTGACATCAGATAAATTAGCTATTTATGGGACAAACACTACCAATAAAGACTAAATATTTTCTGCACAGCTAAAAAAGAAAGAACAATAATACCTTATCTGTAAGATAGAGAGTTTAATAAGTGTGTTTGAGGACTGGGAGGATGGCTCAGCAGTTAGCATCACTGTCTACTATTGCAGGGGACCAGGTTCCATTCCCAGCACCCATATGGCAGCTCGCAACTGGCAGTCACATGAGGAGTGTCCACCATGTACCGTGGTCACCATTAACAGCACCGTCGTGGCATTGTGTGACATTATTACTGGGTAGGGAACCTATGCCAAACCAAACTGTGAATGAAGAGTTTACACAAACAGGGGTGACTCTAAAGCACTTACATCACTAAAAGCCCACTCCGTCACGGGTGATGACTCACGAAGTCTGCATCTATCTGAATCTCCAGAGGTGGTGGATGACTCCAAAGGAACATCATTGTCCAGACCCAACAGAGCTGATGCACATAGGACCTCACAGTGACTGTGAGATCACTGAGGAGATCTGCAGGAGCTCAAGCCAGATAAAATTAAAGCATGGAGGAGGGGAAGTGGCCACAAAGCCCCACGCCTAGCAAGTAGCTGTTTGTGATGGTTAGCTGCTTTCTCACTTTATTGACACTGGGTATGGCAAAGAAACCCGAGAACAGGCCACATGCACAGTAGTTTCCAGTATAAATAGGACTCCATGGTTTTGTTGTTGACATATAAGAGGACTGTTTGTTTGTTTTAAGCAAGAGAAAAGGCATAATGTTAAGTTGGGAAGAGTTGGGGAAGGGGGAAAATATGGAAAAAATAAATGTAAAATTTAGAAATAAAGAAAATTAAAAGTAAAATATTTATGATGATGAGGCGCTGAGGAGATGGCTTTTGAAGAGGACCTGACTTCAGTCCCAAGACCCCAAATAGTGGCTCACAAGTGCATGTTATTCCAGTTCCATGGGATATGACAGCGTCTTATGACCTCAGTGGACAAATCCACAGACATCCATGCATGGAAAATATCCATACACATAAAATTAAAATAAACAAAAGCTGAAATAATAATAAGATATATCTTTTGATCTGGATAGGGCTCTTAGCGAGAGGACCTGAGTTCAGTTTGCAGAAAGTACTAACAGCCATCTGTGACTGTGAGGCCACCCTGGGCTACTTAACCCATGTTACATAGCAATACATACATACACACAAAGACACACACACACACACACACACGTTCTCCACATAGTCTGTACATTTATATATTTACTTCACCATTAGAGTGACTCCATATCATAAGTATTGTTGCCATCCACGTTGTACACAAAAGCAAAAGGCCCAGAGAGGCTAAATAAGTAGCTCCCAAGTCACAGAGCAACTAAGATGTTACCCATGATTAAGTCATGCCTCCTACTCATCCTGATCATGATGAGGTCAGGAAGCAACATGGGCCTTCACTATGTAACCATATGAAGGAGGCAGTAGATACAGGAAACTGAAAAACACCAAAAATGGCACATTCAGAGCTCATTTCCTAGACTCTGGAAACTACAAACTCTCAGCTCTATGATTTGGAAAAGGATCAGAAAATAAAGGCAGGGTATCCCAGGTGGGCCAGATACTGGTTCTCAGAATTTATTCACTGGAAGGGGTATATGAAAGAGAGAGATGAGTGTGTGAGGGGAAAGTACGCAGACACTTGTTTGTCTGCCTCCTAATTTCCTGCAGAAGACCAGAACAAAATCTACCTGTGATTGGAAATGTTGGCCCAGCCAGAAAAGAACAGAAAAGCTTCTCACCAGTATCTCTGTGGACATCTAGTGCTTGTAGATGTGAATGACACCTCATACAAAATGTTCCTGTGGGCCCCAACAGTGAGGACAGGAAGGACCATGAGCAGAAGGGGAGAAGAGCCAGGGCTGTGAGAACAAGACACAGCCAGTCACTGGGAGGAGCTGCTCTGATGCGTTTCCTGGCAACTGTTGTCACGTTATCCACAGTGGGCGCTATGATGCATAAAATGATGTAACAAAGCTCCTGAAACTAGAGCTGGAGCCATGAATTCATGTGTTCCAGGTAGAGACCAAGTCTCCACCCATCTAGCCTTGGTCTTGCAGAGATAGAAACCACAGAAAGGGCCTTAACCCTATTGTTCCTGCTTTCTATTCTAGAGGGCTTCCGGGCTCGAGATGGGCACCACTGGGACTCAGAGAATCTTACAGGACCTGCTCTGTAGGGACCATCTCCTTGCCTTGGCCAGCAGGGGCTGGTAGTACAACCTGCTGCTCTCCCCTCTGTTCAGCATCCCTGGGGCCTTTCTCAGGCCTGACTAACCCCTCATTCTTACCTTCCAGGTTGAAGGTCTGAGGATTCTGCCTCCTCCACAGGATGAAGCCGTCCATCTACTCCTGGAGTCGGCTTCAGTGCCCTTCCTGACCACGGCCAGACCAACATGTTCTGTCCAAATGGTCCTAGGTAGGCTGTGTTGCCCACTCTTGCTTAAAATGCTTTTATTGGTCAGGCCTGAAACATGAGCAAGAAAGTAACTTCCAGATGGCTAGACTCACCCCGACTGGTGTACAGTTTCATCATCTTCTGTTTCCACTCAGCATGATTCTGGAAAGCCTGTGCTGGCTGTCGCTGGCTGCTTTCTTCTCTGAGAGCTGGTGCACTGCCCCAAATGAGCTGAGGAATAACCAAGATCTCAGCCAGATGTCCGGACACCAGACTGTCTCCATTGTACTGAAGGAAAGAGACTAAAAAGACCTAGGATTTGAGTATGATGGCAGTTGCCACTGAAGCTATTAGGCATAACGTGAGCTCTGGGAGGACCAACAGACCACAAAAGACATGACATAGAACAATGGGTAGGCAGCTTAGGGTCCTAAGTGACATAAAGTTAATGTGGTGGCCTACCTGGGGTCAAGAGAGTAGAAGAATGGCAGTGGGAGTCTAGGGATTGCCCAGCTGAGGTCCTACGAAACAGGATGTGACCAACAATGGGTGCGGTGGTCCATAATAGCTGGATCAGATTAAAATAGTCTCAAGACTTCCTCTGCAGGGTTGCATGCAGAGTGTTCTAACCTTAATAAACTTTCAACTTAGCTTTGTTTTCTCTCTCTCTCTCTCTCTCTCTCTCTCTCTCTCTCTCTCTCTCTCTCTCTCTCCCTTACTTCCTTTCTTCATTTTTTTGATTTTCACCTGCCTTCTTTTTTTCTGAGTTTCTCTGTGTAGCCCTGAATATCCTGAACCATTCTCTATAAACCAGACTGGCCAAGAACTCAGAGATTCATGTGTCTCTGCCTTCAGAGTGCTAGGATTAATGGCATGTACCACCATAACTGACAAATTTGAGCTGTTTCTTAAACTTCTTTACATATTATTGAATCTTATACACCTACTTACTTATAACAGATTGAATTTTAAGTAAGCTGGACTTCACAGAAAAGCACAACGTTTTTCTAGAAGTATCCATCCTAGGGGGAGCAGAACAGAGAGAAGGACAGTAAGAAGAGAAATTTAGGCCATGTGCACACTAGAATCTAGGATGCTGCATCTCAACTTGGCCAGTTTGCTTTGCGTCCTTGATTCCTGTGCTTACACTCTTGAGTACTTGACCAACTACTGCATCCTATGGGAATTCTTCTCTTTTGAGAACAAGAAGGATCAAATGAACAAATGAATGAAAGAGAGACACAGAAAGATGAAAGGAAGAAAGAGAGAATGGAAGGAAGAGACTGCTGGTAAGGTCAAGAGCAGAGAAAAAGAGAGATCCTCTCTACTTAGTAAGAAAACCGGCAAGGAAACTGGAAGTAGGAGTCAGGAGGCCGGAATTAGGTTGAGCAGTGTCACCTGATTTCTTAGCACTGATACCTGGACCTCCTTTCAGGCTAATCAAATTAGACCTTGGGCATAAGGTACATAATTCATTCTCTCTCTCTCTCTCTCTCTCTCTCTCTCTCTCTCTCTCTCTCTCTCTCTCCTCCCTCTCCCTATCCTCTGCATGTTGTGGGGAGGTTGTTGTGAGGTTGTAGTGATGTGTGTGATATGTAAGTATGATTTCACAGCCTATCCAGGGAAGAGAATAACCACACCGGGTGATCAAATATAGGTGTGTGTGTGGCAGTGGTGTGCGTGGGTGGGTGTGGGTTTCTGTGCACACTTCTGGTAGATGCATAAGAACATCTATGGGTGTGTTTTCGCAGGTGCTGTCTATTTTTTTTCTGAGACAGGGTTTTATTGGCCTGAAGCTGACAAAATGGGGTAAGTGGTCTGACTGGTAAACCCAAGGAACACTATGACTTCACAGTTTTGTGCTGGATTTTAAGTACAGACTACCAGAACTGGAGATTTTACTTAGATGCTGGGGGTGGAATTTGTGTCCTCGTGCTT
The DNA here is from genome assembly GCF_037038515.1 of Microtus pennsylvanicus. Taxonomy (NCBI): domain Eukaryota; kingdom Metazoa; phylum Chordata; class Mammalia; order Rodentia; family Cricetidae; genus Microtus; species Microtus pennsylvanicus. The sequence continues at coordinate 66,016,942 of NC_134601.1, forward strand.
CCAAAGAGAGCACCTTGCTAACTGAGCTATCCTTCTAATGCTAGGATGAAGTTTTATTTGGGATACAAGATAATCAGACATGTAGTTTTTAAAAAAGTGGATGTACTTAAAAAAAAGTGGCTATATTCTGAAAACTTTAACTTAGACCCTGAGAGTTAAGTGTTTCCCAAATCAGCTAGGCCTCCAGCAGACCAAGCTTTTATTCCGCCAAAACCCAACTTGTTGAGCCAGAGTTTAAAACTTACAGCTAATTGATGAGGGATTTCTTACAGGTGCAGAGCAGTGACTGACTGTAGCATGGAAGAATTCCTTCTCCATAGCTGGATAGATGGAAGTGCCACACTGTCAGTGGACCTCCCACACTCTCAGTATTCTAGTGTATCCAGAGGCTATGGAACCACATGTAACTGGGACAGAATCTCACACAGCTGAAAAGGAAAAGCCTCAAGAGAGACTGGAATCTCAGGTGAGAGTCTAATAACACCTGCCCAAGCCTTGTATAAAGAAACTTCAGCAGGAAGGTGGTGGTCACATGTATAACAGGGAAGCTGAGTAAGCCATGGAAAGCAAGGCAGTAAGGAGCATTCCTGCCATGGCCTCTGTATACTGGTATATTTGTGTTTAAATGAATAAAGCTTGCCTGAAGATCAGCGGGCAAAGCAGCCACACTCCTCAGCTATATGGGACAGGGCAGGGGGTGGGGTGGCACACACCTATAATCCTAGAACTGGGAAGACAGAGGCAGGCAAATTTCTGTGAGTTCCAGGCTATCCTGAAATATACAAGATTAATACAGAAACAGATACAAGTGGTGTTTGTTTACACCTTTAATGTCAGTGTTTGGGAGTCACACACCTTTAATTCCAGCACTACGGAGTTGGAGACAGGAGCAATATGCTGAGCAGAGGGATGAATATAAAGGAGAAGAGACGGGAACTCACTGGAGTATGGAGTGTGAGGATTCATGGTGACAAGACCTTGCCCTTTGAGTCTGAACACAAGGTAGAGTAAAAGGTCTCTCTAGTGGTTTGCTGCTTTGATTTTCTGGTCTTCAGCTTGGACCCCAATACTTATCTCTGGGTTTGTATAATTCTGCTACACTTCTGCTTTTATTCCTGCTTTGAGATTCCTTCCTTGAGTTCCTTTCACAAAGGACTACAACTGTAAACTTAAATAAATCTTTTCAATTTGACTTTGAACACAGTGATTACAATTTAAAACTAAGACAGCATATTCCCTAGTGGGGGATAAACCAGACACCTTAAACCTCACATTTGAGCCATCCATAATCTTCAGTGTGTCACATACCGTGCATTCAGAGCCTCTAACCAGCATAAGGCCACTTCCTTTTAAGAATTTTTTTTTAATTTTAGAGATTTATATTTTACGGAAAAGTTGAAAAAAAAAGACAGAATATTCACAAATGCCATGCAGCTGGTTGATTCTTTTGTTACTACTTTGAGTAGATGCGTCAAAACAGAGCCAATCAGGGCATTCCTAATTACTGAATCCATGGTTTATTGAGATTTCCTTAACTTTTACCATTACTCTTTACCATTGTGCATTACAAAATCCCGCGAGGAGCCTAATTCATACAACAGAAGTTCACATGGCTTTCCTGTCAGACCATGTCGTGTGTGTGTGTGTGTGTGTGTGTGTGTGTGTGTGTCGTTTGTGCTGAGGAATCATTTCTTAGATTTCCAGGGTAAAATGAAACGTTAGTGTGTTGCATCCTTCCCTCCTGTCTTTACCTCAGTGGAGTCACATTTGGGAAGAGCATGTGTACATAAACCTTGATGAGGCTTCCATAAGAAGTTCTTCTGTGAAGTAGATCACCTCCATCAAGGTTGCAGAGCACATCAAGTTCTTCATGTTGTATATTGTTCATTTTATAACAGCTCCCTCCAGAAATGGAAGCCTCACAGACATGGTGGCTGTCCTAGTTATTTGTCGACCTACCACAGTGTCAGCTGAGAGGGAAGTTTCTACTGAGAAACTGCCTATAGCAGATTAGGATGTTGGTCTTTGGACACATCTGTGTGTGGTTTCCTTGATTATTAACTCACATAAGAGGTCCCGACCACTGTAGGCAATACCATTCCTAGGGAGGAGGCTCTGGGTTAGATAAAAGTCCCAGGGAAGCATGAGCCTATGAGCAAGCCAGAGAAGGGACAAAGAAACAATGCTCTTCCTTCCAGGCTTCCCTCCTCCAGGTTCCTGCCTTGAGTTCTTGCCTGCATTTCCCCAGTGATAAACTGTGACTTGGAAGCCTGTGCATATAAACCCTTTCTTCTCTAAGCTGATTTTGTGTTGGAGTGTTTTAGAACAGCACCAGAAACTGCTACTGTGGCCCACCCTGTTGGCAGGCACGGGGAAGGGAAGGCACATTCCGGACTAGTCTGGGCTACATAATGAAACATTGAATCAAAAATTAAAGCCAAAACCATAGTGATAACCACAAAATGAAAGTGTAAATCCACTCTTAGGAATACAGGTCGCTGAACAACAGTATTCTGCTGTGTCATGGTATGCCAATGCCTGTCTCTAATGTTCATTCTCTCCTCTCAGAGCCATCGAAGTCCTCCCGTCTCTTGGGCTTTCTCTAATACTACTGCAGGTATGAGATGAATTGATCTACCATGACTTCCTTTAAAGTTACCATGGAATTGATTTTTCGTGTGAGTGGAAAGAGTGAGTGAAAAAAGCCTCATTTGTATACATGGATAGCCGGAAATCCCAAGACCACATATTGAAAAGATGGCCACTCACCTCCATCCACTTGAAGTGCTAGCACATCTAGTATGATGTGTTTTATTCAAAACGCTGTGACTTTCTCATCAGTGACCTAGGACCCTAGAAGAGAGGGAGGGCGTATTTTACCAATAAGCTAGAATTAAGCAGACAAGCTGAAAAAAACTGATATAATTTAATAATTGAAAAGGAGAAACTCACACGACTGGATAAAGATTCCCTTGTCCAAAACCAGGCTGGCTAATGCAGCAAGAAGAGTGCAAAAGAGAGCAAGGGCAGCTGGATTCCCAGGTTTTCTTCCTTCGCCCCAGGAAGCCACAACCTAGCCAAAAGAGATTGGCCGAGCTTCCCTATCAAGAGAGCAACTTCCTCTGAATGGTGGTGACAGAAAAAGTTAACTCAGTCTCTTATCCATTGATAACATTCTCCATGCCTGAAGGTGACAGAGATGTTTTCAGAAAGAAAGAAAAGTAAGAGTCCTGGGAACCAGAGGAATACACAAATATAAACAATCAGAAATTCTTCTGGTTGAAGAAAAAGACCAGAAACAACAACATCCTTTGTTGCAAATAAAGACCATCAGAAGGCTTGAATGTCATCTTAATACCGAGTTCCCTATTTCCACGTTTTTCTTTATAATACACACAGTGCCTGACAAGATGGCCCAGTGCCTACACATGCTTGTGTCAAGCACATTGGCCTGAGTTTGACTCCATGGGTACAGTGAATAGAAAGAAGTGACTCTTAAAAGTAGCCTGCTACCTCCAGGTGTATATTGTGACAGGCATAAATACATGTGCACAAAATGTAAAATATTATGTGAATGCTAAAAAGCAAATAATGATATTTTAGGTATGTTTAACATATATGCACATGAATTAACCACAGTGTATTGTAGAATAAAGAGCACTAGAAAATGGCAAATTAATTTCTATTGTTAAAAAGTTTCACTTTTGAAATATGGCCTCACCCTGTAAACTATAATAAACTGAATATCACCATGTGACCCCTCCTGGCATCAAAATCATGTCAAACCCTTTGCTTCCACTTCTTGAGCCCTGGGATTACAGGTATAGGGCATCACACTAATATCAGTATTTACTTTCTGGATAAAGGGGGCAAAAAGCAATACTGTGAAGACTATAAAATAGTAAGGACATATAATTTATAATCACTAAAACATACCAGAAAGGCTGATGAGAAATTAGAGAGCTCTAAAGCTAAAACATTAACAATAAGAATTAGAGAAACAAAATATGAGGGGGATAAGAGTGCAAATGACACGGAGTAGAACGTCACAACAGATACATTAGCTATTAATGCATCAGACACTGCAAATAGAGGATAAATATTTTCTGAACAGTTACAAAAGAAAGAACAGTAATACCTTCTCAGTAAGCTAGGTAATTAAAGCAGTGTGTTTGAGGGCTGGGAGGATGGCTCATCAGTCAGCATCACTGACTGCTGTTCCAGAGGACCAGGGTTCAATTCCCAGCACCAACATGGCAGCTCACAGCTGGCAGTCACTAAATTCCAGGGGACCTGGCACCCGCACATACACCTATATCATGCAGATCAAACATTCACCCACGTAAAATAAAAATAAGTAATTCTCTTTAAAATAGATGAAAAAGATGTTGGCGACAGTGGTGAAGCTGTCGCTGCCTTTAGAATCATTTACTGCTCATTTAGGAAGGGCTAGTTGCTGGGAATAGCTGCTAACTTCAGTTCAGTTTAGTCTACTTAGATTGTAGGTGGGCTTTGCCTGTTTGCTGTTTGAGCTCTTAGCCCCCATCAGGTGGCACTGTTGGAGGAGTGTGGGGAGCATCCCAGGCCTGTAGCATGAGGGCAGGGCCTTTGAAGGCTGTTACACTTACCACTCACTGAATCTGATCTGTAAAGCTTTGCATCCTGTCCATTGCCACATGAGGAATCTCCACCATCTGACACAGTCACCATTAACAGCACCGTGATGGCATTGCTGACACTTTTCCTGGGTAGGGAACCCATGTCAGACCAAATTGTGGGCGAGGACTTTACACAACAAGTGTGATTCTAAAGCACTTGCATCACTAAAAGCCCACTCTGTCACGGGTGATAACTCACGGAGTCTGCATCTATATGAATCTCCGGAGGTGGTGGATGACTCCAAACAACAACATTCTCCAGACCCAACAGAACTGATGCACATAGGACCTCACAGAGACTGTGAGATCACTCACAAGATTGGCAGGAGCTCAAGCCAGATAAAATCCCAGCATGGAGGAGGGGAAGTGGCCACAAAGCCCTACACCTAACAAGTAGCTGTTTGTGATTGATAGCTGCTTTCTCAATGGAGTGACACTGCATACAGCAAACAAACCCCAGAAAAGGCCCCATGCCCAGTAGTTTCCAGTATAAATAGGACTCCATGGTTTTGTTTTTGACTTATAAAAGGACTGTTTTGTTTGTTTTAAGCAAGAGAAAGAGCATGATATTGAGTTGGGAGGAGTTGGGGAAGGGAGAAAATATGATAAAAATAAATTAAAATTTTAAAAACAAAGAAAACTTAAAAGTAAAATGTATATGTTGAGGCAAGGCTGAGGGGTTGGCTCTTTCAGAGGACCTGACTTCAGTCCTGAGACCTCAAATGGTGGCTCACAACTGCCTGTTATTCCAGTTCAAGGGATCTGACACCATCTTATGACCTCTGTGGGCAAATACACAGACACACACGCAGGTTAAATAACCATACAAATAAAATTAAAATAAACAAAACCTGAAATAATAATAAGATACATACTTTGATCTGGATAGTGCTCTTAACAAGTGGGCCTGAGTTGAGGTTGCAGTACTTACTAACAGCAATCTAGAAATGTGAGGCCTGCCTGGGTTATTTCGCCCATGTTTATGTAGCCCATGTTACATAGCAAGACATACATACATACATACACACACGCACACACACCACACACACGTTCTCCACATAGTCTGTATATTTATATATTTACTTCACCATTAGAGTGACTCCATATCATAAGCATTGTTGCCATCCATATAGTACACAAGAAACAAAATGCCCAGAGAGGATGAATAAGTAGCTCCCAAGTCACAGAGCAACTAAGATGTTACCCATGATTAAGTCATGCCTCCTAGTCATCCTGCTCATTGTGAGGTCAGGAGGCAACATCGACCCTCAGTGTAACCATATGAAGGAGGCAGTAGATACAGGAAACTGAGAAACACCCAAGATGGCAAGTTCATGCCTCTTTTCCTAGACTCTGGCAATTACTCGCTCTCAGCTCCATGATTTGGAAAAGCATCAGAAAGTAAAGCCGAGGACCCTGGTGGGCCAGATACTGGTTCTCAGATTTATTCACTGGAAAGGGGTATATGAAAGAGAGATATGAGTGTGTGAGGGGAAAGTACGCGGACACTTGTTTGTCTGCCTCCCTAATTTCCTGTAGTGGACGAAAACAAAGTCTACCTGTGATTGGAATTGTTGGCCCAGCCTGAGAAGAACAGAAAAGCTTCTCGCCAGTATCTCTGTCAACGTCTAGTGGTCGAAGATGTGAATGACACCTCACTCGGAATGTGCCTGTGGGGTCCAGCGGTGAGGACAGTAAGGACCATGACTAGAAGGGGAGAAGATTCAGGGTTGTGAGAACAAGAGACCCAGTCACTGTGAGGAGCTGCTCTGATGCGTTTCCTGGCAATTGTTGTCACGTCGTCCATAGTGGGCGCTATGATGCATAAAACTGATGTCACAAAGCTCCTGAAAACCAGAGCTGGAGCCATGAATTCATGTGTTGACAGTAGAAACCAAGTCTCCACCCTTCTAGCCATGGTTTTGTAACAATAGGAACCACAGGAAGGGCTTTAGCCCTGTAGTTCCTGCTTCCTATTCTGGAGGGCTTCCGGGTGTTAGATGGACACCCCTGGGATCAGAGAACCTGACAGGACCTGCCCTTTTGGGACCATCTTCTTTCCTTGGCCAGAATGGACTGGCGATACACCCTGCCACTCTCCTCTCTGTTCAGCATCCCTGGGGCCTTTCTCAGGCCGGACTAACACCTTAATCTTACCTTCCAGTTTTAAGGTCTGAGGATTCTGCCTCCTCTCCGGGATGAAGCCGTCCATCAACTACTGCAGTCGGCTTCAGTGCCCTTCCCGACCATGGCCAGAACAACTCGTTCTCTCCCAATGGTCCCAGATAAGCTGTGTTGCCCATTCTTGCTTAAAATGCTTTATTGTTGGTCAGGTCTGAAAGAAGAGCAAGAAAGTAACTTCCAGATGGCTAGACTCACCCTGACTGGTGTACACTTTCATCATCTTCTCTTTCGACTCAGCATGATTCTGGGAAGCCTGTGCTGGCTGTCGCTGGCTGCTTTCTTCTCTGAGAGCTGCTGCACTGCCCCAAATGAGCTGAGGAATAACCAAGATCTGAGTCAGATGTCCGGACACCAGCCTGTCTCCATTGTACTGAAGGAAAAACACTAAAAAGACCTTGGATTTGGAGTATGATGGCAGCTGCCAGTGAAGCAATTAGGCATAATGTGAGCTCTGGGAGGACCTACAGACCACATACAATGGGTAGGCAGCCTAGGATCCTGACATACCATGAAGATAATGATGGTGACCTCCCTGGGCTCAAGAGAGAAGGAGAATGGTAGTGGGAGACTCTGGAAGAGTCAGCTCAGGTCCTTCCAAATAGGATGTGACCAACAATGGGGGCTGTGGTCCATATTAGCTGAATCAGATTAAAGCAGCCTCAAGAATTCCTCTGCAGGGTGGCATCTAGAGTACTCTAACCCTTTTCCCTAGTAAACTTTCAATTTAGATATAATCTTTCTTTCTTTGTTTGTTTCTTTCTTCCTTCCTTCCTTATTTTCTTTCTTCTTTCCTTCCTTTCTTCCTTCCTTCCTTCCTTTCATTCTATTTTTTTCTTTCTTTCATGGTTCCTTCCTTCTCTTTCTTCCATGCTTCCATCCTTCCTTCTTTCTTTCCTTCCTTCTTTCTTGTTTATCTGAGGTTCTCTGTGTAGCCCTGGCTGTTCTGAAGCATTATCTCCAAACCAGACTGGCCAACAACTCAGAGATTCATCTGCCTCTGCCTCCAGAGTTCTGAAGTTAAAGGTGTGCACCACCATGCCTGGCAACCATCAGCTGTTTCTTAAACTTCTATACATATCCTTGCATCTTATACACGTACTTACGTATAACTGATTGAATTCTAGGTAAGCTGGGCTTCTGAGAAAAGCACAGCCTTTTCCAAGGAGTATCTATTCTAGGGAGAGCACAAAGGAGACATGGACAGTGAGAAGAGAAATTGAGGCCCTGTAACCATGAGAATTGGGGTTGCTGTATCTCAACTTGGCCAGTTTGCTTTGCCTCCGTGATTGCTCTGCTGACGCTCTTTAGTACTTGTCCAACGACTGCATCCTATCTGAATTCTTCTCTTTTGAGAACAAGAAGGATCAAATGAACAAATGAATGAAAGAAAGACAGACAGAAAGAAGGAAGGAAGGAAGGAAGGAAGGAAGGAAGGAAGGGAGGAAGGAAGGAAGGAAGGAAAGAAGAGACTGCTCCTAAAGTCAAGACCAGAGAAAAACAGAGATCCTCTCCACTTAAAAAGAAAAACCAAAAAAAAAAAAATTAAAAAAAAATTAAAAAAAAAGAAAAAAACAAAAACCAGTGAGGTAACTGGACATGAGAATTGAAGTTGCTGTATCTCAACTTGGCCAGTTTGCTTTGCCTCCTTGATTGCTCTGCTGACACTCTTTAGTACTTGTCCAACCACTGCATCCTATCTGAATTCTTCTCTTTTGAGAACAAAAAGAATCAAATGAACAAATGAATGAAAGAAGACAGACAGAAAGAAGAAAGGAAGGAAGGAAGGAAGGAAGGAAGGAAGGAAGGAAGGAAGGAAGGAAGAGACTGCTCCTAAAGTCAAGACCAGAGAAAAAGAGAGACCCTCTCCACTTAAAAAGAAAAACCAGTGAGGTAACTGGAAGTAGGATTCAGGAGGCCGGAATTAGGTTGGGTAGTATCACCCAAAGGTTGGCAAAGCAGCCAACCCCTAGAGAGACCTTTTACCTCTACCAAGTGTTCATACTCAAAGGGCGAGGTCCTGACTCCACAAATCCTCAGACTCCACACTCCAGTGAGTGCCTGTCTCTTCTCATTTATATTCCTCACTCTGTGCAGAATGTTGCTCCTGTCTCCAACTCAAAGTGTTGGGATTAAAAGTGTGTGATCCCAAACACTGAGATTAAAGGTGTAAACCACCACCCCCTGGATCTGTTTCTGGATCAATTTTGGATAGCCCAGGATAGCCTGGAACACACAGAGATTTGCCTGCCTCTCTATTCCAAGTCCTGGGATTAAAGGAGTGTGCTGCCACCACCCCCTTGTCCTGTATAGCTGAAGAGTGTGGCTGCTTTGCCTGCTAATCTTCAGGCAAGATTTATTCATTTAAACACAAATATACCAGTATACAGAGGCCATGGCAGGAATGCTGCTTACTGCCTTGCTTTCCATGGCTTACTCGGCTTCCCTGTTATACACCCTACCACCACCTGCCTGCTGAAGTTTCTTTATACAAGACTTGGAGCCGGTGTCATTAGACTCTCACCTGAGATTCCAGCTTCTCGTTGAGACTTTTCCTTTTCAGCTGTGTGAGATACTGTCCCAGTTACATGTGGTTCTGTAGCCTCTGGAGACACTAGAGTACCGAGAGTGTAGAAGGTCGACTGACAGGCAGGCACTTCCTTCTGTTCGACTTCAGAGAAAGCCTCCATCTTCCATGCTGCAATCAGACTTTTCTGTGCTGTCGCTGCTCTGCACCTGTAAGTAATCCCTCATCCGTTAGCTGTAAGTTTCCAACTCTGGCTCTCCAAGTTGGGTTTTGGTGGAATAATACCTTGGTCTGTTGGAGGCCTAGCTGATTTGGGAAACAGTTAACTCTCAGGGTTTAAGTCAATGATTTCAGAATATACCCATTTTTTTAATACATGCACTTTTTTAGTACATCCACTTTTTAAAAAAAAAAAACTACATTCTGATTATCTTGTATCCCAACTAAACACTTCATCCTAGATGTGAAGAAATAGCTCAGTTAGCAAGGGGCTCTCTTTGCAAGCTCGAGGACACAAATTCAACTGCCAGAATCTAAATAAAAACTCTAGTTCTCGTTGCCTGTACTTGAAATCCCAGCACAAAACTGTGCAGATGTAATGATCCTGGGGTTTACTGGTGAGAAGGCTTACCCTACTTTGTGAGCTTCAGGCCAATGAAAGACTGTGTCTCAGAAAAAAGAAGTGGATAGCACCTGAGAATACACACCCAAAGCTGTCCTTAGGCATCTACCAAAAGTGTGCACAGATACCCATACCCACATCAACCCACCGAACCCACACACACACACACACACACATACATACACACACACCTACATTTGATCACCTGGTGTGGATATTCTCATCCCTGGATACCCTGTGAAATCATAAAAGGAGCTTACATACCCCACACACCAATACAACCTGACAACACCCTCTGCCACCACACACAGAGGGATGGAGAGAGAGAGAGTGAATTATGGACCTTATGTACAAAGGATAATTGGATTAGCCTAAAAGGAGGTCCAGGTATCAGTACTAAGAAATCAGGTGATACTAACCAACCTAATTCCGGCTTTTGAATCTTACTTTTAGTTCCCTCACTGATTTTCTTACTAAGTGCAGAGGATGTCCATTTCTCTCTGGTCTTGACCTTAACAGCAGTTTCCTTCCTTTCATCTTTCTGACTGTCCTTCTTTCATTCATTTGTTCATTTGATCCACTTGTTCTCAAAAGAGAAGAATTCTGATAGGGTGCAGTAGTTGGTCAAGTACTCAAGAGTGTAAGCAGAGCAATCATGGAGGCAAAGCAAACTGGCCAAGTCGAGATGCAGCAACCTAGATTCTAGTGGGCCCAGGGCCTAAATTTCTCTTCTCACTGTCCATCTCTCTTATGTGCTCCCCCTAGAATGGATACTTCTAGGAAAAGTGTGTGCTTTTCTCAGAAGCCCAGCTTATCTAGAATTCAATCTGTTATAAGTAAGTAGGTGTATAAGATGAAAGAATATGTAAAAAAAGTTTAAGAAACAGCTGAAGTTCACCGGACATTTTGGTGCACGCCTTTAATCCCAGTACTTTGGAGGCAGAGGTAGATGAATCTCTGAGTTTGTGGACAGTCTCGTTTATAGAGAAAGTTTTAGGACAGCCAGGGCTACACAGAGAAACTCATATACACAAGAAGGAAAAAAGGAAAGAAGGAAGGAAGGAAGGAAGGAAGGAAGGAAGGAAGGAAGGAAGGAAGGAAAGAAAGAAAAGACAAGAAAAGAACTAGGAAAGTTTACTAGGGGAAAGGGTTAGAGCATGCTGCATGACACCCTGCGGAGGAAGTATTGAGGCTGTTGTAATCTGATCCAGCTAATATAAAGCACCGTCCCCCATTTTTGATCATATCCCGTTTGGCCCTTCTTGACTCTCCCACTGCCATGCTTCTACTTGACCCAAGGTAGGCCACCACCATTATCTGATATATATAGTTTGGGCTGAGGAATCATTCTTAGACTTTTAGAGAAAAAGAAACATTAGTGTGTTGCATGCTTCCCTCCTGTCTTTACCTCAGTGGAGTCACATTTGGGAAGTCATGTGCACACTAGGCCATGATGAGGCTTCCATAAGAAGTTCTTTTCTGAAGTAGATCACCTCCGTCAAGGTTGCAGAGAACATCAAGTTCTTCATGTTGTATATTGTTCATTTTATAAAAGCTCCCTCCAGAAATGGAAGCCTCACAGACATGGTGGCTGTCCTAGTTTTATTGTCTATATAACTCAGTGTCAACTGAGAGGGAAGCGTCTACTGAGAAACTGCCTACATCAGATGAGGAGGTTGGTCTTTGGACACATCTGTGTGTGGTTTCCTCGATTATTAACTCACATAAGAAGTCCCAGTCCGCTGTAGGCAAAATCATTCCTAGGGAGGAGGCTCTGGGTTAGAAAAATGTACCACCAAAACATAAGACTATGACCAAGCTAGAGAAAAGACAAGCTAACAGCACTCTTCCTTCCAGGTTCCTCCCTTGATTTCCTGCCCCGATTTCCCCAGGGATGAACTGTGACTTGGAAGCCTGTGCCAAATAAACCCTTTCTTCTCTAAGCTGATTTTGTGTTGGAGCATTTTAGAACAGCGCCAGAAACTGCTACTGTGACAGACCCTGTTGGCAGGCACAGGCAAGGGAAGGCACATTCCAGACTAGTCTAGGCTACATAATGAAACACTGAATCAAAAAGTAAAAACAGAACCATACTGATAACCACAAAATGAAAGTGTAAATCCACTCTTAGGAATACAGGTCGGTGAGCAAAAGTATTCTGCTGTGTCATGTTATGCCAATGCCTGTTTCTAATGTTCATTCTCTCATCTCAGAGCCATCGAAGTCCTCCCGTCTCTTGGGATTTCTCTAACACTACTGCAGGGGTGAAATGAATTGATCTACCATGCCTTCCTTTAGAGTGACCATGAAATTGATTTTTCGTGTGTGTGGAAAGAGTGAGAGAGGAGGAAACCTCATTTGTATTCATGGATAGCTGGAAATCCCAAGATTAAAAAGATGGCCACTCCCCTCCATACACTTGAGGTGTTAGCATATCAAGCATGAAGGGTTTTATTCAAAAAGCTGTGACTTTCTCATCAGTGACCTTGGACCCTAGAAGAGAGTGGTGGCGTTTTTGATTGGTATGATAGAATTAACCAGACCAGCTCAAAACAACAAATATAACTTTATAATTGAAAACAAGGAAACTCACAGGACCTGGGTAAATGTTCAGATGTCCAAAATGGGTTTGGCGAGCACAGTGCAAAGAGAGCAAGTGCACCTGGATTCCCAGATTTTCTTTCCTGGCCCCAGGATGCCACACTATAGCCAAATGTGATTGGCTGAGCTTCCCCATCATCTCCCCCTTTTGTCTAAACAAGATCAAATCATACCCAATACATCTATATACAATAGGAACAGATACCAAATATGAAATTACAAGCAACAAACAATATTAAGACACACATAACAAAAGGTTTACTAAGCATTTTATTTCAAGGAGGCTAAATAACTTATTGAAATTAAGTTTAGCTAAATCATGAGTAGGGTAACTACAATTCTATAATCTTCAACTCCATCAAAATTCTGAGAAGGGAAGTAATATTGTTTGAGCAACCAGGAATTACAAATGAGAAACTTACAAAATGTGCCAAATGATAGAGACAACTGATGACCTGAGCAATCACCCAAAGTCTTATTTGCAATGTTGAGTCAACCAACTTTGGCTAAGGCCTAACGTAACTGACATACCATTTTGAAAGGCAAGAAACTTTTCAGAACTATCTTACCCTGTCTTGGCAGGATATGACAATCCTGTTTTTATCCATTTATGGATACTCTGTAGATCTGTCAGTAGTCAAGGAAATGCTTTTCTTTGCCCAAAGGCCAGTTCTGCCAAGAAGTAGACAAGCTCCAAGTGCGGTGTCTTTGGTGCTCAACATTCTCTAGGGAGTAGAACGGTGTTGCCAGGAGTGATTGTGTCTCACTACCACGGAACTCTAGGTTATATTAAAGGCCATTTTCTACAGCTCTTTGAAAAGGTTGAAGATTCTACTATCTATACTAAATATAATCTCTGTGTATATAAAGAACCTGATTAGCCTAAACATAAATAGGATAAACATAGATGAATATTGATCTATAATTCTCAATGCCTATCTAACTTAAAGACTAAGAGAATTAACAACTGTGTAATGAATGAGGACAATGACCTCAAAATGTAAACAATATATATCATGACATAAACACTATGTAAGTACCTTAATCAGAGGTAGAAATGTACATTGCAACATGATATATATATATATATATATATATATATATATATCAATACATAAAAATGATTTAAACAGAGGTAGCAGACTCACATACAATATTAAATATAATTTAACTTTGTATCTATATACAAGAATCAATACCAATATAATTTTCTAAAAACAATAACTTACAAACACCAATCTATTATCCTATCACCAATTTTCCCTCTCTTTTTTCAAGAATACCCATGAGCCTATGAAATACTTCCCCCAACCCTCAACCATATACCAATCATAAAGAACCCCAAAAGGATGTCCCTGAACCTGAAGGCAAACTCTGCTGCGAGAGGAGATGTTATCTCCTAAAATTACTTCCAGTTGTCATGGGGGTGACGTTCTTCTTAGGGGGTCCTGTGAAAGTAAATATGGTAAAATTCCAAGATTAATATTTGGTCTGGGAAAATTGCAAATAGTGTCTGAGAGTTTTGAGGAGTTCTGGCCAGGGTGTTGTAAAAGATGTGCACCATTTGGAACTGTCTTGTGCGGTTGGTACCAAAAATCAGGTCTTGTAGTAACACTATCAACATGATGATGTCTTATTAGCCAGGTGGAGTCGATATTGTGTGTCCCCATCTTCTTCCTGGAAACTTCAAAGTTCACGTCAAAAAAATTTATTATTTTTTCTGGGAAACTAAGCATTATATATAAAGACATATACAGACATATATATTCAATGAAAGGTATAATAAAGACAGAAACAGATATGAGAAAAGGCAAAGAAAGTTTATAAATTATTATTATTATTATTATTATTATTATTATTATTATTATTATTATTATTATTCTGTCCCATATCAAGGCTCTTGACATGAGACAGAGACTCTGGGATTCTCTTATGAACAGATAAGCCCATGTTAAATAGTAAGACATAAACGCACACACACAGACATACATACACACACACACACACAAACACACACTTTCTCCACATATCTGTACATTTATATATTTACTTCACTATTAGTATGACTCCATATCACAAGCATTATTGCCATCCACATTTTATACAAGAAACAAAGGCCCAGAGAGACTGAATAAGTAGTTCCCAAGTCACAGAGCAACTAAGATGTTACCCATGATTAAGTCATGCCTCGTAGTCATCCTGATCATTGTGAGGTGAGGAGGCAACCTGGGCCCTCAGTGTTTAACCATATGAAGGAGGCAGTAGATACAGGAAACTGAGAAACACCCAAGATGGCACATTCACGGCTCATGTCCTAGGGTCTAGCCACTACTCAGTCTCAGCTCTATGATTTGGAAAAGGATCAGAAAGTCAAGGCAGGAGATCCCAGGTGGGCCAGACACTGGTTGTCAGACTTTATTCACTGGAAGTGGTATATGAAAGAGAGATATGAGTGTGTGAGGGGAAAATATGCGGACACTTGTTTGTCTGCCTTCCTAATTTCCTGCAGTGGACCAGGACAAAATCTACCTGTGATTGGAAATGGTGGCCCAGCCTGAAAAGAACAGAAAAGCTTCTCACCAGTATCTCTGTCGATAAGCAGAAAATGAAAGTGTAAATCCAGTCTTTGGAATACACTTCACTGAACAACAGTATTCTGCTGTGTCATGTTATGCCAATGCCTGTTTCTGATGTTCATTCTCTACTCTCAGAGCCATCGAAGTCCTCCTGTCTCTTGGGCTTTCTCTAATACTATTGCAGTATGAGGTAAATTGATACCATGATTTCCTTTAAAGGGACCATGGAATTGATTTATCATGTGTGTCGAGTGAGAGAGGAGGAAAGCCTCACTTGTATACAGGGATAGCCGGAAATCCCAAGACCACGTATTGAAAAGATGTCCAATCCCCTCCATACACTTGAGGTGCTAGCATATCACACAAGACATGTTTTATTCAAAAAGCTGTGACTTTCTCATCAGTGACCTTGGAGGCTATTAGAGACTGGTGGTGTATTTGACTGGTATGCTAGGATTAATCAGACCAGCTCAAAACAGCAGATATAATTTAATAATTGAAAATGTAGAAACTCAACACTACCGGGGTAAAGGTTCCCCTGTCCAAAACCAGTCTAAGAGAGCCAAAGAGAGCAAGGGCACCTGGATTCCCAGGTTTTCTTCACTGCCCCCAGGCAGCCACACCATAGCTGAATGTGATTGGCTGAGCTTCCCATCAAGAGAGAAACTTTCTCTAAAAGGTAGTGACAGAAAAACTTAACTCAAACAGGGCGGTGGTGGCGCATGCCTTTAATCCCAGCACTCCAGAGGCAGAGGCAGGTGAATCTTTGTGAGTTCGAGACCAGCCTGGTCTACAAGAGCTAGTCCCAGGACAGGCTCCAAAGCCACAGAGTAACCCAGTTTCGAAAAACCAAAGGAAAAATAAAAGAAAAGAAAAAGAAACACTTAACTCAGTCCCTTATCCTTTGATAACTTTCTTCCTGACAGAAAAACTTAACTCAGTCTCTTATCCATTGATAACATTCTTCCTGCCTGAAGGTGATTTAGATGTTTTCAAAAAGAACGAAAAGTAAGAGTCATGGGAACAAGGAGAAATATATAAATATAAACATTTAGAAAAAGAATACCACAAATAACAACATCTTTTGGTGCAAATTAAGCCCATCAGAAGGCTTGAATGTCATCTTAATACCAAGTTCCCTATCTCCACATTTTCCTCTAAAATACACACAGGGCCTGGCAAGATGGTCCAGTGCCTACAGATGCTTGTGACCACGATGATGGCCTCAATTTGCCTCCCTGTGTACACTGAAGAAAGAAGTGACTCCTAAAAGTTTTCTGCTACCTACACGTGCATATTGTGACACACATGCATAAACACATGTGCACAAAATGTAAAATATATTGAATGCTTAAAAGCAAATACTGATATTTTAGGTATTTTTAACATATACGCACATGAAATAACTACAGTGTATTGTAGAATAAAGAGCACTAGAAAATGGCAAAAGAGTTTCTATTGTTTAAAACTTTTACTTTTGAAATACGATCTTGCCGTGTAACCCATACTGGCCTGAACCTCACTATGTGGGCCCAGCTGGCCTCAAACTCATGTCAAACACTTGGCTTCCACTTCTTGAGTCCTGGGATTACAGGTATGAGGCACCACACCTACCATCAAGATTTACACTCTGGAGAAAGTGGACAAAAAGCAATACCGTGTAGACTATAAAATAGTAAGGACATATAATTTATAATCTCTAAAACATATCAGAAAGGCTGATGAGAAATGAGAGAGTTCTAAAGCTAAAACATTAAAAATAAGAATTAGAGAAACAAAATATGAGCGGATAAGAGTAAAAATGATAAAGAATAGAAGGTCACAACAGATACATTAGCTGTTAATCTATCAAACACAACAAATAAAGGAGGAATATTTTCTGAACAGATACAGAAGCCATAACAGTAATACCTTATCAGTAAGATAGAGACTTGACCCTAGAGGGGCTCCCAGGTGCCCAAGCTGAGGTCCCCAGTTAGTTCCTTGGGGAGCTGAGGATAGGGCACCTGAAATGACCCTATCCTAGAGCAATACTGACGAATATCTTGCATATCATCCTAGAACTTTCATCTGGCGATGGATGGAGATAGAGACAGAGACCCACACTGGAGCACTGGACTGAGCTCCCAAGGTCCCAATGAGGAGCAGAAGGAGGGAGAACATAAGCAAAGAAGTCGGGACCACAAGGGGTGCACCCACCCACAGAGACAGTGGAGCTGATCTACTGGGAGCTCACCAAGGCCAGCTGGACTGTTACCAAAAAAGCATGGGATAAAACTGGACTCTCTGAACATGGAGAACAATGAGGGCTGATGAGACGCCAAGGACAATGGCATGTGGTTTTGATCCTACTCAATGTGCTGGCTTGGTGGGAGCTTAGCCAGTTTGGATATTCACCTTCCTAGATATGGACGAAGGGGGGAGGACCTAGGACTTACCACAGGGCAGGGAACCCTGACTGCTCTTTGGACTGGTGAGGGAGGGGGAGAGGAGTGGGGGGAAGTGGAGGGAAATGGGAGGCTGGGAGGAGGTGGAAATTTGTTTTTTTTTTCTTTTCTTTATTCTCCTTTTATCAATAAAAAAAAGAATGATTAAATATGTTGACCTATATTGAAAAAAAAAGATAGAGAGATTAAGAAGTGTGTTTGAGGGCTGGGAGGATAGCTCGGCAGTTAGCATCACTGACTGCTGTTCCAAAGGACCTGGGTTCAATTCCCAGTACCCACATGGCAGCTGGCAGCTGGCTGTCACTACAATTCCAGGGGAAGCGGCACCCTTACACAGGCCAATATCATGCAGGTCAAACACTAACCCACGTAAAATAAAAATAAGTAATTCTCTTTAATGTAGATGAAAAAGATGCTGGCGACAGTGGTGAAGTTGTCACTGCCTTTAGAATCATTTTCTGCTCATTTAGTAAGGGCTGGTTGCTGGGAATAGCTGCTGCCCTCAGTTCAGTTTAGTCTACTTAGATTGTTGGTGGGATTTGCAAGTTTGCTGTTTGAGCACTTAGCCCCCAGCAGGTGGCACTGTTGGAGGACTGTGGGGAGCATCCCAGGACTGTAGCATAAGGGCAGGGCCTTTGAAGGCTGTTACACTTAGCACTCACTGAATCTGATCTGTAAGCTTTGCATCCTGTCTATTGCCACATGAGGAGACTCCACCATGTGCCACGGTCCCCATTAACAGCACCGTGATGGCATTGTGTGACACTCTTCCTGGGTAGGGAACCTATGCCAGACCAAATTGTGGGCGAGGACTTTACACAACAAGTGTGATTCTAAAGCACTTGCATCACTAAAAGCCCACTCGGTCATGGGTGATGACTCACATAGTCTGCATCTATCTGAATCTCCGGAGGTGGTGCATGGCTCCTCTTATAAAGACATATACAGACATATATATTCAATGAAATGTATGATAAAGACAGAAACAGATATGAGGAAAGGCAAAGAAAGTTTATAAATTTTTATTATTCTCATTATTATTATTATTCTGTCCCATATCATAACCTTTGACATGATATAGAAGCTCTGGGATATCTCTTATGAACAGGCTTGGAATTGGAGAGGGACTGAGCCAGAGTCCAACTCCTAAACCAGCTCTCTATATTTATAAAAAATTGCACATTAACACATATTTAAAAATATGTTTATTATAATTTATTTACTGAACCTATTCAGTTTTCTTGCTGATCCTTATTGGGTTGTAAATAGTTTCCATCTGTCAGTATTCAAATATCCAGGGTCCCTTGAATACTTTGAAAATGAGTGTTTTCCTGGGGAGATAAGCAGAGAACCCTGGCCCCATCCTATATGTTGTTGTTACCATCGGTATGATTATCATCATTGTGGATGAGCTGTCATTTCTTCTTTCTAAGAGATTCCTCCTCTTCAAACTGAACCTTTATTAATTTTGATGGTATCCACAATTTTTCTTCTCCAGTGGAAACAAGAGCAAAACCACTTCCCCAACACAGCATATATCCTGGCATCCATTGCGAGGTCAACACATCTTTTAAATAAGCTGGTTGATTTAATTCAGCAGACTTTTCCATTATCCAATGACTTTCTGCAGCCATTGTCCCCTTTTCATGAGCATTGAGAAAACTCAAGGTTAATAAAGCATTATGAGTGAGCAGAGCTGGGAGCTGGGAGCCAATGGCTGGGTGCTCAGAACAGTTAAGGTCCAGACCTGGGGCACTAGCCCAGGACATAGCACCAAGTGTGGCCGCTGGTGCAGGCACAAGCTCCATGCTCTCAGGTCCCCTCGCTCTGGGCAGGAATGTGGGAGAAAGCTGCCTGCAGTGAGGGCATGAGATGGTGCGGATATCAATGAACAAATGGATGTGGTGTGGCCTCAACTGGCCAGAGCCTTAAAGAGCTCCAAAAAGCCCCAATGACGGGCACCAAGTGATGATACATTCAATCGGCATGCTAGAATTAACCAGACCAGCTGAAAACAACAGATATAATTTAATAATTGAAAACGGGGAAACTCACACGACCTGGGTAAAGGTTCCCATGTCCAAAACAGGTCTGAAGAACACCATGCAAAGAGAGACAAAGAGAGCTAATTCACCTGGATTCCCAGGTTTTCTTCCCTGGCCCCAGGCAGCTGCACCCTAGCCAAATGTGATTGGCTGAGCTTCCCCATCCAGAGACCAACTTCCTCTAAAGGGTGGTGACAGAAAAAGTTAACTCAGTCTCTTAGCCATTGAAAACATTCTTCATGCCTGAAGGTGACATAGATGTTTTCAGAAAGAGAGAAAAGTAAGAGTCCTGAGAACAAGCAGAAATACACAAATATAAACAATCAGAAATTGTCCAGGCTGAAGAAAAAATACCAGAAACAACAACATCCTTTGTTGCAAATAAAGACCATCAGAAGGCTTGAATGTCTTCTTAATGCCAAGTTCCCTATTTCCACTTTTTTCCTTTAAAATACACACAGGGCCTGGCAAGATGGCCCAGTTCCAACAGATGCTTGTGTGGAGCAGGATGTCCTGAATTTGCCTCCCTGGGTACAGTAAAAAGACAGAAGTGACTCCTAAAAGTCGCCTGATACCTCTAGACCACTAGAAAACGGCAAAAGTATTTCTATTGTTAAATATTTTACTTTTGAAACATGATTTCACCCTAAACCCATACTAAACTTAACTTCACGATGTGTCCCTGGCTGGCCTCAAACTCATGTCAAACCCTTTGCTTCCACTTCTTGAGCCCTGGGATTACAAGTGTGAGGTACCACACCTAACATCATGATTTACACTCTGGAGAAAGTGGTGAAAAAGCTATACTGTGTAGACTATAAAATAGTAAGGACATGTAATTTATAATCACTAAAACATATCAGAAACGCTGATGAGAAATGAGAATGCTCTAAAGCTAAAACAATAAAAATAAGAATTAGAGAAACAAAATATGAGCAGATAAGAGTGCAAATGATAAAGAGTAGAACGTTACAACAGATACATTAGCTATTAATGCATCAAACACTATAAATAAAGGATAAATATTTTCTGAACTGTTACAAAAGCAAGAACAGTAATACCTTTTCAATAAGATAGAGAGATTAATAAGTGTGTTTGATGGCTGGAGAGATGGCTCAGCGGTTAAGAGCATTGCTTGTTCTTCCAATAGTCCTGAGTTCAAATCCCAGCAACCACCTGGTAGCTCACAACCATCTGTAATGAGGTCTGGTGCCCTCGTCTGGCCTGCAGACAGAATATTGGATACATAATAAATAAATAAATATTTTTAAAAAAAGTGTTTTTGAGGGCTGGGTAAATGGCACAGCAGTTAGAATCACTGACTGCTCTTCAGGAGGACCCGGGTTCAATTCTCAGCACCCACATGGCAGCTCACAGCTGTCTGTCACTACAATTCCAGGGGACCTGGCACCCTTACACAGGCCAATATCATGCAGGTCAAACACAAAAACACATAAAATAAAAATAAGTAATTCTCTTTAAATTGAAGAAAAAGATGCTGTCGACAGCTGTGAAGCTGTCGATGCCATTAGAATCATTTACTGCTAGTTGCTGGGAACAGCTTCTGTTCTTAGTTCAGTTTAGTCTACTTAGATTTTGGTGGGGTTTCAAGTGTACTGTTTGAGCTCTTAGCCCCCAGCAGGTGGCACTGTTGGAGGACTCTGTGGAGCATCCCAGGACTGTAGCATGAGGGCAGGGCCTTTGAAGGCTGTTACACTTAGCACTCACTGAATCTGATCTGTAAGCTTTGCATCCTGTCCATTGCCACATGAGGAGTCTCCACCATGTGCAGCGGTCCCCATTAACAGCACCTTGATGGCACTGGTGAGACTTTTCCTGGGTAGGGAACCCATGTCAGACCAAATTGTGGGTGAGGAGTTTACAGAAACAGGGGTGATTCTAAAGCACTTGCATCACTAAAAGCCCACTCTCTCACGGGTGAGGACTCACATAGTCGGCATCTATCTGAATCTCCGGAGGTTGTGGATGACTCCAAAGTAACATCGTTCTCCAGACTCAACAGAGCTGATGCACATAGGACCTCACAGAGACTGTGACATCACTCACGAGATCTGCAGGAGCTCAAGCCAGATAAAATCCCAACATGGAAGGGTGGAAGTGGCCACAAAGTCCTAGACCTAGCCAAGTGGCTATTTGTGATTGATAGCTGCTTGGAGAGGGAAAACAATTTTCTCAATGAAATGACACTGTGTATAGCAAACACAGCCCAGTACAGGCCCCATGCCCAGTTGCTTCCAGTATAACTAAGACGCCATGGTTTTGTTTTTGACTCATAAAAGGACTGTTTTGTTTGTTTTAAGCAAGAGAAAGAACATTATGTTAAGTTGGGAAAAGTTAGGGAAGGGAGAAAATATGATAAAAATGAATAAAAAATTTAAAAATAAGGAAAAATGAAAGTAAAATATATATGTTGAGGTGGGGCTAAGGGGATGGCTCTTGCAAAACACCTGACTTCAGTTCCCAGAGTCCAAATGGTGACTCACAATTGCCTGTTATCTAGTTCCAAGCAATCTGACACCATCTTATGACCTATGTGGGCAAATACACAAATACACACAGAGATAAAATATCCCTACACATAAAATCAAAATGAACAAAACCTGAAATAATAAGATTACACCTATTGGTTTCGATACTGCTCTTAGTCATAGGACCTGAGTTCAGTTTGCAGAACCTACTAACAGCCATTTGTAATGTGAGGCCACCCTGGGATATTAAGACCATGTAAAATAGCAAGATATACACATGCACACACAAACTCACACACATAAACACACACACACAAACACATTCTCCACATATCTGTACATTTATATATTTACTTCACTATTATTGTGATTCCATATCATAAGTATTGTTGCAATCCACATTGTACACAAGAAACGAAAAGCCCAGAGAGGCTGAATAACTAGCTCCCAAGTCACAGAGCAACTAAGATGTTACCCATGATTAAGTCATGCCTCTTAGTCATCCTGATAATTGTGAGGTCAGGAGGCAACCTGGGCCCTCAGTGTTTAACCATATGAAGGAGGCAATAGATACAGGAAACTAAGAAACATCCAAGATGGCACATTCACAGCTCATGTCCTAGGGTCTAGCCACTACTCAGTCTCAGCTCTATGATTTGGAAAAGAACCAGAAAGTCAAGGCAGGAGATCCCAGGTGGGCCAGACACTGGTTCTTAGACTTTATTCACTGGAAGGGGTATATGAAAGAGAGATATGAGTATGTGAGGGGAAAGTATGCGGACACATGTTTGTTTGCCTTCCTAATTTCCTGGAGTGGACCAGGACAAAATCTACCTGTGATTGGAAATGTTGGCCCAGCCTGAAAAGAACAGAAAAGCTTCTCGCCAGTATCTCTGTCGATAAGCAGGAAATGAAAGTGTAAATCCACTCTTAGGAATACACTTCACTGAACAACAGTATTCTGCTGTGTCATGTTATGCCAATGCCTGTTTCTGATGTTCATTCTCTCCTCTCAGAGCCATCGAAGTCCTCCAGTCTCTTGGGCTTTCTCTAATACTATTGCAGTTTGAGGTGAATTGATCTACCATGATTTCCTTTAAAGGGACCATGGAATTGATTTTTCATGTGTGTCGAGTGAGAGAGGAGGAGAGCCTCACTTGTATACAGGGATAGCCGGAAATCCCAAGACCACGTATTGAAAAGATGTCCAATCCCCTCCATACACTTGAGGTGCTAGCATATCACACAAGACATGTTTTATTCAAAAAGCTGTGACTTTCTCATCAGTGACCTTGGAGGCTATTAGTGACTGGTGGTGTATTTGACTGGTATGCTAGGATTAATCAGACCAGCTCAAAACAGCAGATATAATTTAATAATTGAAAACGGAGAAACTCAACACTGCTGGGGTAAAGGTTCCCATATCCAAAACCAGTCTGTGAAACTGCATTAAGAGAGCCAAAGAGAGCAAGGGCACCTGGATTCCCAGGTTTTCTTCCCTGCCCCCAGGCAGCCACACCTTAGACAAATGTGATTGGCTGAGCTTCCCCATAAAGAGAGAAACTTCTCTAAAAGGTAGTGACAAAAAACTTAACTCAGTCTCTTATCCATTGATAACATTCTTCCTGCCTGAAGGTGATGTAGATGATTTCAAAAAGAATGAAAAGTAAGAGTCCTGGGAACAAGGAGAAGTATACAAATATAAACAATCAGAAATGATTCAGGTTGCAGAAAAAGAATACCACAGATAACAACATCTTTTTGTGCAAATTAAGTCCATCAGAAGGCTTGAATGTAATCTTAATACCAAGTTCCCTATCTCCACTTTTTCCTTTAAAATACACACAGGGCCTGGAAAGATGGCCCAGTGCCTATAGATGCTTGTGACCACTATGATGGCCTCAATTTGCCTCCCTGTGTACAGTGAAGAAAGAAGTGACTCCTAAAAGTTGCCTGCTACATCCACGTGTATATTGTGACACACATGCATAAACACATGTGCACAAAATGTAAAATATATTGAATGCTTAAAAGCAAATACTGATATTTTAGGTATGTTTAATACATATTCATATGGATTATCTATAGTGTATTGTAGAATAAAGAGCACTAGAAAATGGCAAATGTATTTCTATTGCTAAATAATTTACTTTTAAAATATGATTTCATCCTGAAACCGATACTATACTGAACCTCACCATGTGTCTCCGGCTGGCCTCAAACTAATGTCAAACCCTTGGCTTCCACTTTCTGAGCCCTGGGACTACAGGTACGAGGTACCACACCTAACATCAGGATTTACACTCTGGAGTAAGTGGTCAAAAAACAATACTGTTGTAGACTATAAAATAGTAAGGACATGTAATTTATAATCACTAAAACATATCAAAAAGGCTGATGAGAAATGAGAGAGTTCTAAAGCTAAAACAATAACAATAAGAATTAGAGAAACAAAATATGACGGGTTAAGAATGCAAATGATAAAGAGTAGAACGTCACAACAGATACATTAGATATTAATGGATCAAACACTGCAAATAAAGGATGAATATTATCTGAACAGATACAAAAGCAAGAACAGTATCAGTAAGATAGAGAGATTCAGAAGTGTGTTTGAGGGCTGGGAGGATGGCTCAGCAGTTAGCATCACTGACTGCTGTTCCAGAGGACACGGGTTCAATACTCAGCACCCACATGGCAGCTGGCTGTCACTACAATTCCAGGGAAACTGGCACCCTTAAACAGGCCTGTATCATGCAGGCCAAACACTAACACACGTAAAATAAAAATAAGTAATTCTCTTTAATGTAGATGAAAAAGATGCTGGCGACAGTGGTGAACCTGTCACTGCCTTTAGAAATATTTACTGCTCATTTAGTGAGGGGTTTGCAAGTGTGGTGTTTTAGCACTTATCCCCCATCAGGTGGCACTGTTGGAAGACTGTGGGGAGCATCCCAGACCTGCAGCATGAGGGCAGGGCCTGTGAAGGCTGTTCCACTTACCACTCACTGAATCTGATCTATAAGCTTTGCATCCTGTCTATTGCCACATGAGGAGTCTCCACCATGTGTCATGGTCACCATTAACAGCACCGTCGTGGCATTGTGTGACATTATTACTGGGTAGGGAACCCATGCCAGATCAAATTGTGAATTAAGACTTTACACAACAAGGGTGAATCTAAAGCACTTGCATCACTAAAAGCCCAGTCAGTCATGGGTGATGACTCACGAAGTCTGCATCTATCTGAATCTCCGGAGGTGGTGGATGACTCCAAGGTAACATCGTTCTCCAGACCCAACAGAGCTGATGCACATAGGACCTCACAGAGACTGTGACATCACTCACGAGATCTGCAAGAGCTCAAGCCAGATAAAATCCTAGCATGGATGAGCGGAAGTGGCCAAAAGCCCTACACCTAGCAAGTAGCTGTTTGTGATGGACAGCTGCTTTCTTAATTTCGTGACACTGGGTATGGCAAAGAAACCCGAGAACAGGCCACATGCACAGTAGTTTACAGTATAAATAGGACTCCACAGTTTTGTTGTTGACTTATAAAAGGACTGTTTTGTTTGTTTTAAGGAAGAGAAACAGCACAATGTTAAGTTGGGAGGAGTTGGGGAAGGGGGAAATATGATAAAAATGTAAAATTTAAAAATAAGGAAAAATTAAAAGAAAAATATATATGATGAGGAGGCGCTGAGGAAATGGCTCTTACAGAGGACCTGACTTCAGTCCCAAGATCCCAAATGGTGGCTCACATCTGCATGTTATTCCAGTTCCATGAGATATGACAGCATCTTATGACCTCAGTGGGCAAATCCACAGACACCCACGCAGGGAAAATATCCATACGCATAAAATTAAAATAAACAAAACCTGAAATAATAATAAGATATATCTTTTGATCTGGATAGTGCTCTTAGCCAGAGGACCTGAGATCAGTTTGCAGAAACTACTAACAGCCATCTGTGACTGTGAGGCCACCCTGGGCTATTTAACCCATGTTACATAGCAAGACACACACACACACACACATACACACACACACACACATGATCCACATAGTCTGTTCATTTATATATTTACTTCACCATTAGAGTGACTCCATGTCATAAGTATTGTTGACATTTACATTGTACATAAGAAGCAAAATGCTCAAAAAGGCTAAATAAGTAGCTTTCAAGTCACAGAGCAACTAAGATGTTACCCATGATTTGGTCATGCCTCCAAGTCATCCTGATCATTGTGAGGTCAGGAGGCAACATGGGCCGTCACTATGTAACCATATGATGGAGGCAGTAGATACAGGAGACTGAGAAACACCCAAAATGGCACATTCATGGCTCATCTCCTAGACTCTGGTAACTACTCACTCTCAGCCCTATGATTTGGAAAAAGATAAGAAAGTCAAGCCAGGGGATCCCAGGTGGGCCAGATACTAGTTCTCAGACTTTATTCACTGGAAGGGGTATATGAAAGAGAGATATGAGTGTGTGAAGGGAAAGTACAAGGACACTTGTTTGTCTGTCTCCCTAATTTCCTGCGGTGGACCAGAACAAAATCTACCTGTGATTGGATATGTTGGCCCAGCCTGAAAAGAACCGAAAAGCTTCTCACCAGTATCTCTGTGGACATCTAGTGGTTGTAGAAGTGAAAGGCACCTCACACAATATGTTCCTGTGGGTCCCAACAGTGAGGACAGGAAGGACCATGAGCAGAAGGGGAGAAGAGTCAGGGCTGTGAGAACAAGACAGAGCCAGTCACTGGGAGGAGCTGCTGTGATGTGTTCCTGGCAACTGTTGTCACATTATCAACAGTGGGTGCTATGTTACAGAAAACTGATGTCACAAAGCTCCTGAAACTAGAGCTGGATTCATGAATTCATGTGTTCCAGGTAGAGACCAAGTCTCCACCCATCTAGCCTTGGTCTTGCAGAGATAGAAACCACAGAAAGGGCCTTAGCCCTGTTCTTCCTGATTTCTATTCTGGGGGGCTTTCGGGCTTGAGATGGGCACCCCAGGGAGTAAGAGAATCTTACAGGACCTGCTGTGTAGGGACCATCTCCTTTCCTTGGCCAGCAGGGACTGGTAGTACAACCTGCTGCTCTCCCCTCTGTTCAGCATCCCTGGGGTCTTTCTCAGGCCTGACTAACCCCTCATTCTTACCTTCCAGGTTTAAGGTCTGAGGATTCTTCCTCCTTCCCAGGCTGAAGCCGTCCATCTACTACTGCAGTCGACTTCAGTGCCCTTCCCGACTTCGACCAGACCAACTCATTTGGTCCCAATGGTCCTAGGTATGCTGAGTTGCCCACTCTTGCTTAAAATGCTTTTGTTGGTCAGGCCTGAAACATGAGCAAGAAAGTAACTTCCAGATGGCTAGACTCACCCTGACTGGTGTACAGTTTCATCATCTTCTCTTTCCAATCAGCATGATTTGGCGATGCCAGTGCTGGCTGTGGCTGGCTGTTTTCTTCTCTGAGAGCTGGTGCACTTCCCTAAATGAGCTAAGGAGTATCAAGGTTTGAGCCAGATGTCCGGACACCAGACTGTCTCCATTGTGCTGAAGGAAAAACACAAAAAGACCTAGGATTTGGAGTATGGTGGCAGTTGCCAGTGAAGCTATTAGGCATAATGTGAGCTCTGGGAGGACCAACAGACCACAAAAGACATGCCATAGAAAAATGGGTAGGCAGCCTAGGGTCCTAAGTGATATAAAGTTAATGGGGTGGCCTACCTGGGGTCAAGAGAGTAGGAGAATGGCAGTGGGAGACTAGGGATGGACCAGCTCAGGACCTTCTAAACAGGATGTGACCAACAATGGGTGTGGTGGTCCATAATAGCTGGATCAGATTAAAATAGTCTCAAGACTTCCTCTGCAGGGTGGCATGCAGAATTTTCTAACCCTTTCCCCTAATTAATTTTAAACTTAGCTTTGTTCTCTCTCTCTCTCTCTCTCTCTCTCTCTCTCTCTCTCTCTCTCTCTCTCTCTCTCTCTCTCCTTCCTTCCTTTCTTCATTTTTTGATTTCTACCTTCCTTCTTTTTTTTCTGAGTTTCTCTGTGTAGCCCTGAATATCCTGGAACATTCTCTATAAACCTGACTGGCAAAGAACTCAGAGATTCATGTGTCTCTGACTTCAGAGTGCTAGGATTAATGGCGTGCACCACCATAACTGACAAACTTCAGCTGTTTCTAAAACTTCTTTACATATTCTTGCATCTTATACACCTACTTACTTATAACAGATTGAATTTTAAGTAAGCTGGACTTCTCAGAAAAGCACAATGTTTTTCTAGAAGTAGCCATCCTAGGGGGAGCAGAACGGAGAGAAGGACAGTAAGAAGAGAAATTTAGGCCATGTGCACACTAGAATCTAGGATGCTGCATCTCAACTTGGCCAGTTTGCTTTGCCTCCTTGATTCCTGTGCTTACACTCTTGAGTACTTGGCCAACTACTGCATCCTATTGGAATTATTCCCTTTTGAGAACAAGAAGGATCAAATGAACAAATGAATGAAAGAAAGACACAGAAAGATGAAAGGAAGAAAGAGAGAAAGGAAGGGAGAGACTGCTGGTAAAGTCAAGAGCAGAGAAAAAGAGAGATCCTCTCCACTTAGTAAGAAATCCCGCAAGGAAACTGGAAGTAGGAGTCAGGAGGGCAGAATTAGGTTGAACAGTGTCACCTGATTTCTTAGCACTGATACCTGGACCTCCTTTCAGGATAATCAAATTAAACCTAGGGCATAAGGTACATAATTCATTCTCTCTCTCTCTCTCTCTCTCTCTCTCTCTCTCTCTCTCTCTCTCTCTCTTCATCCTCTGCGTGTTGAGGGGAGGTTGTTTTGAGGTTGTAGTGATGTTTGGGATATGTAAGCTCCTAGTATGATGTCAGAGCCTATCCAAGGAAGAGAATAACCACACCGGTGATCAAATATAGGTGTGTGTGTGGCAGTGGTGTGCGTGGGTGTGTGTGGGTTTCAGTGCACACTTCTGGTAGATGCCTAAGGAAAGGTATGGGTGTGTTTTTGCAGGTGCTGTCTCTTTTTTTCTGAGACAGTGTCTTTATTGGCCTGAAGCTGACAAAATGGGGTAAGTGGTCTGACTGGTAAACCCAAGGAACATTACGACTGCACAGTTTTGTGCTGGATTTTATGTACAGACTATCAGAACTGTAATTTTTACTTAGATTCTGGGGCTGGAATTTGTGTCCTCGTGCTTGCAAAGAGAGCACCTTGCTAATTGAGTTATGCTTCTAATGCTAGGATGAAGTTTAATTTGGGATACAAGATAATCAGACATGTAGTTTTTTAAAAAAGTGGCTATATTCTGAAAACATTAACATAGACCCTGAGAGTTAAGTGTTTCCCAAATCAGCTAGGCCTCCAACAGACCAAGGTATTATTCCACCAAAACCCCACTTGGTGAGCCAGATTTTAATACTTGCAGCTAACGGATGAGGTATTACTTACAGGTGCAGAGCAGCAACTGACTGTGTCATGGAAGAAGGAGTCCTTCTCCATAGCTGGATAGATGGAAGTGCCTGCCCCATCAATTGACCTTCTACACTCTCGGTACTCTAGTGTGGCTACGGAACCACATGTACCTGGGACAGAATCCCACACAGCTGAAAAGGAAAAGCCTCAAGAGAGACTGGAATCTCAGGTGAGAGTCTAATGACACCTGCCCAATGAAGACGTAAGTCATAAACAATGCCACACCAGTTTGGAATTATGATTAATAGGGTGGTATTTATTTAAAGGGGAAAAAACTTACAGATCACTGTCAGCCCTCTGCGTAACCAGGAAGGAAGTCAAGTCACCAGAGGAGCAGGAAGTGAAGAGAGAGAGGAGAGGGAAGTGGCCGCTTTTTTAAAGGGAGAGAGACCACGCCCCAAGGGGCTGGTATCTCAGCGGCGATAGGCTGGAGGAGTGGGAGGACCTCCCGTAACACCTCCCCCTTTTGTTTAAATAAGAGAGTTCTAAACCTACTATGAAATTATATACAATAAGTACAAATATCCTATTCTAACTAGCTTAGGTCTTGTATAATAAATAACTTGGCCAAGTTATGACAGAAAAGTAACTACATCTATATAGTCTTCAACCCCATCAAAGATCTGAGAAGGGAAATAATGTTACCTGGTTAATTAGGAAGTTCAATAAAACAACTTCCAAAACATGCAACAAATCACAGAGACAACTAGCTACCTGGACAATCACCCAAAGTCACATTAGCAGCATTGAAGCAACCAACTTTGGCTAAGGCCTAACATAACTGACACACCATTTTCAAAGGCAAGCAACTTTTCAAAACTATCTTACCCTGTCTTGGCAGGATAAGACAGCCCTGTTTTATCCATTGATGCACGCTCTGTATCTTTGTCAGTGGTTGAGGTATGGGCATTTCTTTGCCCCAAGGCCAGTTCTGCCAAAAGGAAAGGCTCTAGGTGGAGTGTCTTTGGTGCTCAACATTCTCTCGGGAATAGAGTGGTGTTGCCAGGAGCAATTGTGTCTCACTACCACAAAACTCTGAGTTAGATTAAAGGCCATTTTCTACAGCTCTTTGAAGAAGTTGAAGATTATCTATCTATACTGAGTATAATCTCTATATATCTAAAGAACCTGATTAGTCTAATTATAAATGACAAACTTAGATGACTATTAGTCTATATAATTCTCAATATCTATCTAACTTAAAGATTAAGACAATAAACAACTGTGAAACAAATGAGGACAAAGACCTCCAAATATAAACAATGTACAAATATACATTGCAGTAGGTAAATATATATCAATACAAAAACATTATATAAGTATCTTAATCAGAGGTAGAAATGTACACAGCAATATGGTAAATATATACAATACAATATATGTCAATACATAAAAATGTTTTAAACAAGGTAGAAACATGCATGCATACAATAGTCAATATAATTTAACTTTGTATCAATATACAAGAATCTATACCAATATATTTGTCTAAAAACAGTAACTCACAATTACAAATCTATTATCCCATCATCCCTCTTTTTTTTTTTCAAAATGATCCCTGAGCTTATAAAATTCCTCCCCCAACCCTCAATCGTATACTAATTATAATCAACCCCTAAATGATGTCCCTAAACCCAAGGGCAAACTTTACTGGGAGAGGGGACGCCATCCTCTAGAATTACTTCCACCTGTCATGGGGGCGAAGTTCCTTCTGGGGGATCCTGTGAAAGTAAAATGATGGTTAAATTTCAAGATCAATGTCTTTTAAAATTGCCAATAGTCTCTGAGTATTTTGTGCAGGTCTGGCCAAAATGTTGTATAAGATGTGCACCATTTCAGCTAACCAAGTTGGAACTGTCTTGTGCAGCTGGTACCCAAAGCAGGTCTTGTTGTAGCGCTATCAGTATCATGACGTCATATCAACCAGGTGGAGTTGTTGTTATGGGGCCCCATCTTCTTCCTGGAAACTTCAAATGTCACTTCAGGAAAAACTCATTGTTCATTATGAAAAACTTAAGCATTAATCATATATATATATATATATATATATATATATATATATATATATATATATTCAATGAAAGACATGATAGATATATTCAATGAAAAGTATGATAGATATGAAGAAAAGCAAAGATGTTTTCTAAACTCATATTTCTTTCTGTCCCACATCATGGCTCTTGACATGAGACAGAAACTCCAGAAACTCTGGGTTTTTCTCTTACTAACAGGCTTGGAATTGGAGAGGGACTGAGCCAGAGTCCAACTTCAAAACCAGCTTTATAAATTTAGAAATATGGTTTAATATTACTTACACAACCCATTCAGTTTTCTTGATATTTCCTATCGGCAGGTATTTTTCCATCTGTCAGCATCCAAACATCCAGGGTCCCTTGAATTTCTCAAAGATGAGTGTTTTCCTGTGGAGATAAGAACAGAACCCTGCCCCCATTCTATATGTTTTTCTTACCACCTGTATGAATATCATCATTGTGGATGAGTTGTCATTTCTCCTTTCCAAGAGGTTTCTCCTCTTCAAATCGAAACTTTATTAATTTTGATGGTATCCACAATTTTTCTTCTCCTGTGGAAACAAGAGCAAAACCCCTTCCCCAACGTAGCACATCTCCTGGCTTCCACTGGGAGGTCAGCACATCTTTGAAATAAATTGGTTGATTTAGTTCAGCAGACATTTCCATTATCCAATGTCTTTCTGCTGCTGTCGTTCCTTTCTCATTAGCGTTAAGAAAATTCAGGGTTAATAAAGCATTATGTAATCTATTTCTGGGGGTATTTTCGGTCCCTTTCTGTTTGTTCAGCATATCCTTTATAGTACGATTTGATCTTTCTATAACTGCCTGACCTGTAGGATTATTTGGTATACCTGTAATGTGTTTTATATTATAATAATCAAAAAAGTGTTTCATTTTCTTAGATACATATGCTGGACCATTATCTGTCTTTATTTGCGCAGGTATACCCATGATGGCCATAACTTCCAATAAATGTGTGATTACTGAATCAGCCTTTTCTGAGCTCAGGGCAGTAGCCCATTGAAAACCTGAATATGTGTCTATGGTGTGGTGTACATATTTTAATTTACCAAATTCTATAAAGTGGAACACATCCATCTGCCAGATTTCATTTCTCTTAGTGCCCTTTGGGTTACTCCCTGCAGGCAACGGTGTTTGATTATAGAAAGAACAAGTAGGACATCTCTTTATAATGTCCTTAGCTTGTTGCCAAGTAATGGAAAATTCTTTCTTTAGGCCTTTACTATTGACATGATGCTTCTTATGAAATTCTGAGGCCTGCAACACACTTCCAATCAATAATTGATCAATCTCAGCGTTGCCTTGGGCTAGAGGACCAGGCAGACCTGTATGGGAAACGGATGTGTGTTATGTACATCGGACAAAGCCTGTTCCTGATTATGTCTTGTACTTGGATAAACAATGAAGTCAACTCTGTGTCATCTGGTATAAATTCAGCGGTTTCAATATGCAAGATAACTCTTTCTGCATATTGTGAATCTGTAACTATATTAAGAGGTTCTTTAAAATCCCTTAGCACCATAAGAATGGCATATAATTCTGCCTTCTGGACAGAATTATAAGGGCTTTGTTCCACCTTACTCAATTCATCTGACTTGTAACCTGCTTTCCCTGATTTATTTGCATCAGTATAGAACGTACGGGCTCCAGTTATTGGAGCATCACGTACAATTCTAGGAAGAATCCAAGAAGTTCTTTTTATGAGGTTAAGTCTACCACTTTTGGGATAGTTGCTATTAATTTCTCCCAAAAAATTAGCACAAGCTCTTTGCCATGGTTCATTGTCTTCCCATAACTTTTTTATTTCTTCAGTAGTAAAAGGCACTATAATTTCTGCTGTGTCTATACCTGCTAGTTGACGAAGTCTCAGCTTACCTTTTATAATTAATTCAGAGACTTTTTCCACATAAGTTTTTAATTTTTTACTTGGTTTATTAGGTATAAATATCCACTCTAAAATAATATCTTCCCTCTGCATTAGAATCCCTGTAGGAGAAATTCTGGAAGGCAATATGACTAGGATGCAGCTAAGATTTGGGTTCACCCTATCCACATGTGCCTCCTGTAATTTTTCCTCAATCATTGTCAGTTCCTTTTCTGCTTCAGCTGTCAGTTTTCTTGGACTATTCAAATCTTTATCACCATCTAAGGTTTTGTTTAAATGGAGTATTAGATCAGGTGTTATCCCAACAGCTGGTTGTAGACTGGAAATGTCTCCTAACAATCTTTGGAAGTCATTAAGAGTCTTTAACCGGTCTCTCCTAATTTGTGCCTTTTGCGTTTTAATTTTCTCTAACCCTATTCTGTAACCTAGGTAATTAATAGAATTTCCTCTTTGAATCTTTTCAGGGGCAATTTGTAATCCCCACCTAGGGAAGACTTTCTTTACTTCTTCAAACATCCTTTCTAAAGTATCTTTATTTGAATCAGATAACAAGATGTCATCCATGTAATGATAAATAATGGACTTGGGGAATTGTTTACGAATTATTTCCAATGGCTTACTTACAAAATATTGGCACAGTGTAGGACTATTGAGCATACCCTGTGGGAGGACAGTCCATTGATATCTCCTATTGGGCTGAGAATTATTATAAGTAGGCACTGTGAAGGCAAATTTTTCTCTATCCTTTTCTTGTAACGGTATAGTGAAAAAACAATCTTTCAAATCAATAACTATAAGAGGCCATCCTTTTGGTAACAGAGAAGGCAAAGGAATTCCAGATTGTAGTGAGCCCATAGGTTGAATTACTTTGTTGACAGCTCTTAGATCTGTCACCATTCTCCATTTACCAGATTTCTTTTTTACAACAAACACAGGAGAATTCCAAGGGCTGGTTGATTCTTCAATGTGGTGAGCATCTAGTTGCTCCTGCACCAGCTGTTCCAATGCCTGTAGTTTATCTTCAGCTAGAGGCCACTGTTTGATCCATATTGGCTTCTCAGTTAGCCATTTTAAAGGTAGGGCTGTTGGTACCTCTAAAGGTTTGGTATTTGCTGTATGTTCTTGTACAGCCTGAATGGCTGGTGACCTTTTTCCATAATACCTCATCATATACTTCCCAGAATTATGAGTTCCTGGAACTACAGGAATGTTAATCTGGGTATTCCATTGCTGTAGCAGGTCACGGCCCCATAAATTTATGGCAATATTGGCTATATATGGCCTTAGTCTTCCTATTTGCCTTTCGGGCCCTATGCATTCAACCCATCTTGTGCTTTGTTTTACACGAGATAGGGTTCCAATTCCCAGGAACTGAACATCTACCTCTTGAAGAGGCCAATTCGGATGCCAAGATTCTGGGGTAATGATACTTACATCCGCACCTGTGTCTAATAAGCCTTCAATAAAAGTGCCATTTATACAGACTCTTAGCTTTGGTCTTTGATCATTAATAGAAGTCTGCCAAAATATACGTTTACTCTGTCCAACTGGGTTTTTTGACTCATCCTCCACATGGATTTCATCATTCAGACAAGTATTACTTTTTACAGCAGAAATTGGAGCTTTTAATTTTCTTGGTGAGGCACGTTCTCCACTGTGACTGGGAATGACTGGGCCACTGTTGGCTTGGGGGCCTGCGAGAGGCCCCTCAAGGAGTTTCCCGATGGTATCGGGTTGCCTTGTTTGTCTGTTGTTGACCTGCATTCATTGGACCAATGTCGGCCTTTACCGCATCTCCTACATATACCTGAAGGCCTAGGTCTCCTATTTTTGTCATTCCCAGAGGAGATAATATTCCTAGAAATTCTGTGCCTGCAATCCCTTTTCAGATGTCCTAATTTGCCACAATTAAAACACCTGGCAGTTTGATGTCTCCTCATTGCTGTGGAAATCGCTTCTCCTACCCAAGATTCATCGTTATAGCTAAACGTCTCAACATTCATCGTATGCTGAATCCATTCATCCATAGGGGCTGATCTAGACTTTAAAGGCCCAATTATCTTTTTGCATTCTATGTTTGCATTCTCAAAAGCTAGAGATTCAAGAAGTATTCGTCTAGCTTCTGGGTCTGTTACCCCTATGTCCAGAGCCTTAATTAATCTTTGCAAAAAGTCAATAAAGGGTTCTCTCTGTCCCTGCCTAATTCTGGTATATGATTCAACCCTTTTTGCTGGATCTTGTATCCTATTCCAAGCATTTAAAGCTGCTTGGTGACATAGACACAGTACTTCATCATCATAAAGAGCTTGGACCTGTGGATCAGCATATTCTCCTGCACCAAGAATTTGATCTTGGGAGACCTCAATACCTTTTGCTCTTCCTTGCTGTTCCATATGTTTGGATTCTTCTCTGAAATAAATTCCAAACAACAAGGAAGGTCCATTATCTAAAACTGCAGACACTAACTGATGGAAATCATGGGGGGTAGCTCTAGCATTAGAAGCCCAAGTCCTTATCATTTCCTTTATGTATGCAGAGTGCAAGCCAAAATTAACAATAGCTTGCTTAATTTCTTTTAGATCATTCATTGCTATTGGCGTCCATCTAGCTTCTCTGACTCCCTTTGAGCCTTTAGAAGTTGACGCTTTGTCAGAATTAAGTATAGGGTATGCTGCTAAAACCTTTGGTAAGCCAGTTCTAATAGCTGGTGTTGGCATTGTATCCTGTCCTTGTGCCTTATTACTCTGTTCACCAGCTCCAATCATTTCTTCAATCATTTCAAGTCTTTTTATTATTGTCTCTTTTGAATCCTTAATCTCCTGACCTGCATGAGTTTCTAGTAAAGATTGTATGGTTCTTAGGAGTGCCATGATCTTCCTAAATGATAGAATATGCAAAAGAATACTGAAACCTAGTAACCAGTAAATTAAGTTATCCCCATAGTCATATAAACCATGCATGATATAACCCATTGTATTGGTAACCAGAACAGTAAAATTCGCGTTGGAAACGAGAACTGCCATATTACCTATTATCCAGCAGGTGGCGCTGTTGCCAAGTCTCGACGAAAACACGGTCCTGTTTCAGAGTCCGCCGAGTATTTGTTAAAAACTGGAAAATGTAAGTTGCTCAACAAAGTAAATGTAATTAAATCAATTCCAGAGATGGAACCAGAAACCAGAATCCAGGGGTAGAGAAGAGAAACCTGGAAGCCGCTTATGCCTCCACGTGACAGAATCACCCTGAGGGGTTGCAGCTTTCAGCAACCGCGTGCTCTGGTTCGCGCCACTTAAGAGCTGTGCTTGCAAGGAAGATTTAAAAACGACTCAGAAAAGAGCAAACCAGGTGGGCAGAGACTACGCAGGCCTGTGGAGTTTAAATCCCACGTGGGGAGGCCAAGGCCGCAGCCTCAAGGCACAGGAGGCGGCTGAGGAAGGGAGGACTCCTGCCAAGCCGCGGCCGGCAGCCGAGCAGGGAAAGGAGAGGTTCTAAAACCAAACGTTGGGTGCCAATTGAAGACGTAGGTCATAAACAATGCCACACCAGTTTGGAATTATGATTAATAGGGTGGTATTTATTTAAAGGGGAAAAAACTTACAGATCACTGTCAGCCCTCTGCGTAACCAGGAAGGAAGTCAAGTCACCAGAGGAGCAGGAAGTGAAGAGAGAGAGGAGAGGGAAGTGGCCGCTTTTTTAAAGGGAGAGAGACCAAGCCCCAAGGGGCTGTTATCTCAGTGGCGATAGGCTGGAGGAGTGGGAGGACCTCCCGTAACAATGTCCAAAACAGGTCTGAAGAACAGCATGCAAAGAGAGACAAAGAGAGATAATTCACCTGGACTCCCAGGTTTTCTTCCCTGGCCCCAGGCAGCTGCACCCTAGCCAAATGTAGGTTGGCTGAGCTTCCCCACTCAGAGACCAACTTCCTCTAAAGGGTGGTGACAGAAAAAGTTAACTCAGTCTCTTAGCCATTGAAAACATTCTTCATGCCTGAAGGTGACATAGATGTTTTCAGAAAGAAAGAAAAGTAAGTGTCCTGAGAACAAGCAGAAATACACATATATAAACAATCAGAAATTCTTCAGGCTTAAGAAAAAGAATACCAGAAACAACAACATCCTTTGCTGCAAATAAAGACCATCAGAAAACTTGAATGTCTTCTTAATTCCAAGTTCCCTATATTCACTTTTTTCCTTTAAAATACACACAGGGCCTGGCAAGATGGCCCAGTTCCAACAGATGCTTGTGCCGAGATGATGGCCTGAGTTTGACACCCTGGGTAGAGTAAAAAGAAAGAAGTGACTCCGAAAAGTCGCCTACTACCTCCACGTGTATATTGTGACACACATGCATAAACACATGCACAGAGATGAAATATAAAATATATGTGAGTGCTTAAATGAAAATGATGATATTTTATGGATGTTTAACACATATGCACGTGGACTGTCTATAGGGTATTGTAGAATAAAGAGCTCTAAAAAATAGCAAATGTATTTCTATTGCTAAATATTTTACTTTTAAAATATGATTTCACCCTGCAACCCATACTGTACTGAACCTCACCATGTGTCCCCGGCTGGCCTCAAACTCATGTCAAACCCTTTGCTTCCACTTCCTGAGCCCTGGGATTACAGGTGTGAGGCACCACACCAAACATCAGGATTTACCTTCTGGAGAAAGGGGTCAAAAAGAAATACTGTGTAGACTATAAAATAGTAAGGACCTATAATTTTTAATCACTAAAACATATCAGAAAGGAAGATGAGAAATTAGAGAGCTCTAAAGCTAAAACATTAAAAATAAGAATTAGAGAAACAAAATATGAGGGGGATAAGAGTGCAAATGACACAGAGTAGAAAGTCACAACAGATACATTAGCTACTAATGGATCAAACACTACAAATAAAGGATAAATATTTTCTGAACAGATACAAAAGCAAGAATATTAATACCTTATCAGTAAGATAGAGAGTTTAAGAAGTTTGTGAGGGCTGGGAGGATGGCACAGCAGTTAGCATCACTGACTGCTCTTCCAGAGGACCAGGGTACAATTCCCAGCACCCACATGGCAGCTCACAGCTGGCTGTCACTAAAATTCCGGGGGACCTGGCAGTTGTACACAGGCCTATATCCTGCAGGTCACACACTAACACACGTAAAATAAAAATAAGTAATTCTCTTTAAATTGAAGAAAAACCTGCTGGCGACAGTTGTGAACCTGTCACTGGCTTTAGAATCATATACTCCTAGTTGCTGGGAACAGCTTCTGTTCTCAGTTTAGGTTAGTCTACTTAGACTGTTGGTGGGGTTTGCAAGTCTGCTCTTTGAGCACTTAGCCCCCATCAGGTGGCACTGTTGGAGGACTGTGGGGAGCATCCCAGGCCTGTAGCATGAGGGCAGGGCCTTTGAAGGCTGTTACACTTAGCACTCACTGAATCTGATCTGTATGCTTTGCATCCTGACCATTGCCACATGAGGAGTCTCCACCATGTGCTGCAGTCCCCATTAACAGCACCGTGATGGCATTGTGTGACACTTTTCCTGAGTAGGAAACCTATGTCAGACCAAATTGTTGGGTGAGTAGTTTACATAAACAGGGGTGATTCTAAAGCACTTGTATCACTAAAAGCCCATTCTCTCACGGGTGAAAACTCACAGATGCTGCATCTATCTGAATGTCCGGAGTTGGTGGATGACTCCAAAGTAACATTGTTCTCCACACCCAACAGAGCTGGTGCACATAGGACCTCACAGAGACTGTGAGATCACTCACGAGATCTGCAGGAGCTCAAGGCCAGATATAATCCCAGCATGGAGGATGTGAAGTGGCCACAAAGCCCTACACCTAGCTTGTGATTGATAGCTCCTTGGAGAGGGAAAAAAGTTTTCTCAATGAAGTGTCACTGGGTATGGCAAACACAGCCCAGAACAGGCCTCATGCCCAGTTGTTTCCAGTATAACTAGGACTCCATGGTTTTGTTTTTGACTTATAAAAGGACTGTTTTGTTTGTTTTACGCAAGAGAAAGAGCATAATGTTAAGTTGGGAAAAATTAGGGAAGGGAGAAAATATGATAAAAATGAATGAAAAATTTAAAAATAAGGAAAAATGAAAAGTAAAATATATATGTTGAGGTGGGGTTGAGGGGATGGCTCTTGCAAAAGACCTGACTTCAGTTCCTGGATGCCAAACGGTGACTCACAATTGCCTGTTATCTAGTTCCAAGCAATCTGACACCATCTTATGACCTATGTGGGCAAATCCACAAAGACACACGGAGATAAAATATCCCTAAACGTAAAATTAAAATAAACAAAACCTGAAATAATATGATAGAACTATTGGTTTCAATAGTGCTCTTAGTCATAGGACCTGAGTTCAGTTTGCAGAACCTACTAACAGCCATCTATATTGTGAGGCCACCCTGGGCTAATAAGCCCATGTTATATAGCAAGACATACACACACACACACACACACACATTCTCCACATATCTGTACATTTATATATTTCTTTCACTATTAGTGTGACTCGATCTCATAAGCATTGTTGCCAAACATATTTTATACAAGAAACAAAAGTCCCAGAGAGACTGAATAAGTAGCTCCCAAGTCACAGAGCAACTAAGATGTTACCCATGATTAAGTCATGCCTCCTAGTCATCCTGATCATTGTGAGGTCAGGAGGCAACCTGGGCCCTCAGTGTTTAACCATATGAAGGAGGCAGTAGATACAGAAAACTGAGAAACACCCAAGATCGCACATTCAGGGCACATTTCCTAGACTCTGGCAACTACTCAGTCTCAGCTCTATGATTTGGAAAAGGATCAGAAAGTCAAGGCAGGGGATCCCAGGTGGGCCAGATACTGGTTCTCAGACTTTATTCACTGGAAGGGGTATATGAAAGAGATATATGAATGTGTGAGGAAAAAGTATGGGGACACTTGTTTGTCTGCCTCCCTAATTTCCTGCAGTGGACCAGGACAAAATGTACCTGTGATTGGAAATGGTGGCCCAGCCTGAAAAGAACAGAAAAGCTTCTCGCCAGTATCTCTGTCGATAAGCAGAAAATGAAAGTGTAAATCCACTCTTAGGATACAGGTCGCTGAACAATAGTATTCTGCTGTGTCATGTTATGACAATGCCTGTTTCTGATGTTCATTCTCTCATCTCAGAGCCATCGAAGTCCCCCTGTCTCTTGGGCTTTCTCTAATACTATTGCAGTATGAGATGAATTGATCTACCATGATTTCCTTTAAAGGGACCATGGTATTGATTTTTCATGTGTGTTGAGTGAGAGAGGAGGAAAGCCTCACTTGTATACAGGGATAGCTGGAAATCCCAAGACCACGTATTGAAAAGATGTACAATCCCCTCCTCACACTTGAGGTGTTAGCATATCACACAAGACACATTTTATTCAAAAAGCTCTGACTTTCTCATCAGTGACCTTGGAGGCTATTAGAGTGGTGGTGTATTCGACTGGTATACTAGGATTAATCAGACCAGCTCAAAACAGCAGATATAATTTAATAATTGAAAATGGAGAAACTCAACACTACTGGGGTAAAGGTTCCCATGTTCAAAACCAGTCTGGTGAACACTGCACTAAGAGAGGCAGAGGGAGCAAGGGCAGCTGGATTCCCAGGTTTTCTTCCCTCCCCCCAGGCAGCCACACCATAGCCGAATGTGATTGGCTGAGCTTCCCCATTAAGAGAGAAACTTCCTCTAAAGGTAATGACTGGAAAAACTTAACTCAGTCTCTTATCCATTGATAACATTCTTCCTGACAGAAAACCTTAACTCAGTCTCTTATCCATTGATAACCTTCTCCCTGACAGAAAAACTTAACTCAGTCTCTTATCCATTGACAACATTCTTCCTGACAGAAAAACTTAATCTCTTATCCATTGATAACATTCTTCCTGCCTGATTGTGACATAGCTGTTTTCAAAAAGAAGGAAAAGTAAGAGTCCTGGGAACAAGGATAAATATATAAATATAAACAATTAGAAATTATCCAGGTTGCAGAAAAATAATACCACAGATAACAACATCTTTTAGTGCAAATTAATCCCATCAGAAGGCTTGAATGTCATCTTAATACCAAGTTCCCTATCTCCACTTTTTCCGTGAAAATACACACAGGGCCTGGCAAGATGGCACAGTGCCTACAGATGCTGGTGACCACGATGATGGCCTCAATTTGCCTCCCTGTGTACACTGAAGAAAGAACTGACTCCTAAAAGTTGTCTGCTACCTACACGTGTATATTGTGACACACATGCATAAACACATGCGCACAAAATGTGAAATATATTAAATGCTTAAAAGTAAATACTGATATTTTAGATATGTTTAACACATATTCATGCGGATCATCTATAGTGTATTGTAGAATAAAGACCACTAGAAAACGGCAAAAGTATTTCTATTGTTAAATATTTTACTTTTGAAACATGATTTCACCCTGCAACCCATACTGGCCTGAACCTCACTATGTGTTCCCGGCTGGCCTGAATCTCATGTCAAACCCTTTGCTTCCACTTCCTGAGCCCTGGGATTACAGGTGTGAGCACCACACCTAACATCAGGATTTACACTCTGGAGAAAGGGGACAAAAAGAAATACTGTGTAGACTATAAAATAGTAAGGACATGTAATTTATAATCACTAAAACATATAAGAAACGCTGATGAGAAATTATAGAGTTCTAAAGCTAAAACATTAAGAATTAGAGAAACAAAATATGAGGGGGATAAGAGGACAAATGATAAAGAGTAGAACGTCACAACAGATACATTAGCTATTAATGGATCAAACACTATAAATAAAGGAGGAATATTTTCTGAACAGTTACAAAAGCAAGAACAGTAATACCTTATCAGTAAGATAGAGAGTTTAAGAAGTGTGTTTGAGGGCTGGGAGGATAGCTCAGCAGTTAGCATCACTGACTGCTGTTCCAGAGGCCCAGGTTCAATTCCCAGCACCCACATGGCAGCTGGCAGCTAGCTGTCACTACAATTCCAGGGGAACTGGCACCCTTAAACAGGCCTGTATCATGCAGGCCAAACACTAACACATGCAAAATAAAAATAAGTAATTCTCTTTAATGTAGATGAAAAAGATGCTGGCCACAGTTGTGAACCTGTCACTGCCTTTAGAATCATTTACTGCTAGTTGCTGGGAACAGTTTCTGTTCTCAGTTCAGTTTAGTCTACTTAGATTGTTGGTGGTGTTTGCAAGTCTGCTGTTTGAGCACTTAGCCCCCAGCAGGTGGCACTGTTGGAGGACTGTTGGGAGCATCCCAGGCCTGCAACATGAGGGGAGGGCCTTTAAAGGCTGTTACACTTAGAACTCACTGAATCTGATCTGTAAGCTTTGCATCCTGACCATTGCCACATGAGGAGTCTCCACCATGTGCCGGGGTCACCATTAACAGCACCGTGATGGCATTGTGTGACACTCTTCCTGGGTAGGGAACCTATGCCAGACCAAATTGTGGGCGAGGACTTTACACAACAGGGGTGATTCTAAAGCACTTGCATCAGTGATAGCCCACTCTCTCACTGGTGATGACTCATGGAGTCTGCATCTATCTGAATCTCCGGAGGTGGTGGATGACTCCAAAGTAACATCATTGTCCAGACCCAACAGTGCTGATGCACATAGGACCTCACAGAGACTTTGAGATCACTCACAAGATCGGCAGGAGCTCAAGCCAGATAAAATCCCTGTATGGAGGAGGGGAAGTGGCCACAAAGCCCTACACCTAGCCATGTAGCTATATGTGATGGATAGCTGCTTTCTTAATGGAGTGACACTGCGTACAGCAAACACACCCTAGAACAGGCCCCATGCCCAGTAGTTTCCAGTATAAATAGGACTCCATGGTTTTGTTTTTGACATATAAACAGACTGTTTTATTTGTTTTAAGCAAGAGAAAGAGCATGACGTTGTGTTAGGGAGAGTTCGGGAAGAGTGAAATATGATAAAAATAAATAAAAAAATTTAAAATACGGAAAAATTAAAAGTTAAATATCTATGTTGCGGCAAAGCTG
Source organism: Microtus pennsylvanicus (assembly GCF_037038515.1). Lineage (NCBI taxonomy): Eukaryota > Metazoa > Chordata > Mammalia > Rodentia > Cricetidae > Microtus > Microtus pennsylvanicus. The sequence goes on from NC_134601.1 coordinate 66,060,581, forward strand.
AGGGGATGGCTCTTCCAGAGACCCTGACTTCAGTCCCCAGACCCCAAATGATGGCTCACAAGTTCCTGTTATTCCGGTTCCAAGGATCTGACACCATCTTATGAGCTCCGTGGGCAAATCAACAGGTACAAACGCAAGTAAAATACCCATACACATGAAATTAAAATAAACAAAACCTGAAATAATAATAAGATATACCGGTTGATCGGCATAGTGCTCTTTGCCAGAGGACCTGAGTTCAGGTTGCAGTACCTACTGACAGCCGTCTGTAACTTTGAGAGGCCACTCTGGGCTATTTAGCTCATGTTTATTTAGACCATGGTACATAGCAGGCCATACATACATACTTACATACATACAACACATTGTCTACATAGTCTATACATTTATATATTTACTTCACCATTATAGTGATTCCATATAACAAGTATTGTTGCCATCCACAACACAATTTTCTGTGCCTCCCTACTTTCCTGCGGTGGACCAGAACAAATTCTACCTGTGCTTAGAAATGTTGGCCCAGCCTGAACAGAACAGAAAAGCTTCTCACCAGGATCTCTGTCGACATTCAGTGGTCAAGGATGTGGGGACCAGCAATGAAGACAGTAAGGACCATGAGCAGAAGGGGAGAAGAGCCAGGGCTGTGAGAACAAGACACCCAGTCACTGGCAGGAGCTGCTCTGATGCGTTTCCTGGCAACTGTTGTCACGTTATCCACAGTGGGCACTATGATGCATAAAACTGATGTCACAAAGCTCCTGAAACCAGAGCTGGAGCCATGAATTCATGTGTTCCTGGAAGAGACCAAGTCTTGACCCTTCTAGCCATGGTTTTGTAGAGATAGGAACCACAGGCAGGGCCTTAGCCTTGTGCTCCTTGCTTTCTATTCTGGAGGGCTTCATGCCGCCCAATGGACACCCCTGGGACTCAGAGAATCTGAAGGACCTGCTCTGTAGGGACCATCTCCTTTCCTTGGCCAGAGGGACTGGCAGTACACCCTGCCACTCTCCTCTCTGTTCAGTATCCCTGGGGCCTTACTCAGGCCTGACTAACCCCTCATTCTTACCTTCCAGGTTTAAGGTCTGAGGATTCTGTCTCCTCCCCAGGCTGAAGCAGTGCCTTTCCCGACCACAGCCAGAACAACTCATTCTGTGTCCATGGTCCCAGGTAGGCTGAGATGCTCATTCTTGCTTAAAAGGCTTTATTGTTGGTCAGCCCTGAAACATGAGCAAAAAAGAATCTTCCAGATGGCTAGACTCACCCTGACTGGTGTACAGTTTCATCATCTTCTGTTTCCACTCAGCATGATTCTGGGAAGCCTGTGCTGGCTGTCACTGGCTGCTTTCTTCTCTGAGAGCTGCTGCACTGCCCCAAATGAGCTGAGGAATAACCAAGATCTGAGACAGATGTCCGAACACCAGCCTGTCTCCATTGTGCTGAAGGAAAGAGACTAAAAAGACCTAGGATTTGGAGTATGATGGCAGTTGACATTGAAGCTATTAGGCATAAGGTGAGCTCTGGGAGGGACCAACAGACCACAAAGACAGGCCATAGAAGAATGGGTAGGCAGCCAAAGGTCCTGAAGTGGTATAAAGTTAATTTGGTGGCCTACCTGGGGTCAAGAGAGAAGGCGAATGGCAATGTGAGACTCAGGATGGAGCCACTGCAGGACCTTCCATACAGAATGTGACCAACAATGGGGGACAGTGGTCCTTCTGAGCTGAATCAGATTAAAACAGCCTCAAGCCTTCCTCTGCAGGGTGGCATGCAGAGTGCTCTAAACCTTTCCCCTAGTAAATGTTCAACTTTGCTTTGCCCTTTCTTTCTTTTTTTCTTTCTTTCTTTCTTTCTTTCTTTCTTTCTTTCTTTCTTTCTTTCTCTCTCTCTCTCTCTCTCTCTGTCTTTCTTTCTTCTTTCTTTTGTTCTTTCTTTCTTTCTTTCTTCCTTCCTTCCTTTCTGTTTCTTTCTTTCCTTCCTCCCTCCCTCCCTCCCCCTCGCTCCCTCCCTCCTTTCCTTCCTTCCTCCTTCCTTCCTTCCTTCCTTCCTTCCTTCCTTCCTTCCTTCCTTCCTTCCGTCTTATTATTCTGAGTTTTTCTGTGTAGCGTCGGCTGTCCTGGAACATTCTCTATAAACCAGACTGGCCAAGAACTCAGAGATTCATGTGCCTCTGCCTTCAGAGTGCTAGGATTTATGGCATGCACCACCATAACTGACAAAGTTCATTTGTTTTTTAACTTCTTTACATATTCTTGCATCTTATACACCTACTTACCTATAACAGATTGAATTCTAGGTAAGCTGGGCTTCTGAGAAAAGCACACAATTTTTCTACGAGTATCCATTCTAGGGCGAGCACAAAGGAGAGATGGACAGAGAAGAGAAATTTAGGCCCTGTGCCCACTAGAATCTAGGTTGCTGCATCTTGACTTGGCCAGGTTGCTTTGCCTCCTTAATTGCTCTGCTTACAGTCTTTAGTACTTGACCAACTACTGCATCCTACCAGAATTCTTCCCTTTTGAAAACAAGAAGGATCACATGAAAAATGAATGGAAGTAAGACAGACAGGAAGAATGAAGGACGGGAGAGAGGAAGGAAGGAAGAGACTGCTAGTAAGGTCAAGACCAGAGAAAAACAGAGATCCTCTCCACTTAATAAGAAAAACCAGTGGGGTAATTGGAAGTAGGAGTCAGGAGGCCGGAACTAGATAGGGTAATATCACCTGATTTCTTAGCACTGATATCTGGACCTCCTTTCAGATGAATCAAATTAGCCTTTGGGCATAAGGTCCAAAATTCACTCACTCTCTCTCCCACCCTTTGTGTGTGTGAGTGTGTGGGAATGTTGTGAGGTAGTATTGGTGTGTGTGGTATATAAACTCCTAGTATGATTTCGTGAGGTATCCAGGGAGGAGAACCTCCACACCAGATGATCAAATGTAGGGGTATGTGAGTGTGTGTGTGTGTGTGTGTGTGTGCGTGTGTGAACGCACACAGGTGTCTGTACACAATTTTGGTGGATGCCAAAGAACAGCCTGGGTGTGTTTTCTCAGGTCTGTCCACTTTTTTCTGAGACAGAGTCTTTCATTGGCCTGAAGCTCACAAAATAGGGTAAGCTGTCTGACCGGTAAACCCCAGGAACAATACGTCTCCACAGTTTTGTGCTGGGATTCCACAACTAGAGTTTTATGTAGGTTCTGGGGATTGCAAAGCAAGCACCTTGTTAACTGAGCCATCCCCTCAAATCCTAGCATGAAGTTTTTAATTGGGGAACAAGATAATCAGTTAGAAATGTGGTTTTTAAAAAGTGGGTGTACTTTTTTAAAAAGGAGGGGGTGTATTCTGAAAACAGTTACTTAGATTCTGAGTGCTAAGTGTTTCGCAAACCAGGTAGAGCTCCAACAGACCAAGGTATTATTCCACCAAAACCCAACTTGGTGGGCCAAAGAGTTTAAAACTCACAGCTAATGGATGAGGGATTACTTACAGGAGCAAAGCAGCAACTGACTGCTGTGTGGAAGAAGGATTACTTTTCTGTAGCTGGATAGATGAAAGTGCTTGCCATGTCAGTGGACCGTCCACACTCTTGGTACTCTAGCGTCTCCAGACGTGAGGAAACCACATGTAACTGGGACAGAATCACACAGCTGTAAAGGTGATGCCTCAAAGAGAGGCTGGAATCACAGGTGAAAGTTTTATAACACCTGCCCCAATCCCAACACCCTTGTTATAAGAAACTTCAGCAGGCAGGTGGTGTTAGGGTGTGTAACAAGGATGGTGAGTGAGCCATGGACAGCAAGCCAGTAAGCAGCATTCCCGCCATGGCCAATGTATACTGCATATTTGTGTTTAAATGAATAAAGCTTGCCTGAAGATCAGCGGGCAAAGCAGCCACACTCGTCAGCTATACAGGACAGCATGGTTGTAATACATGGCTTTAATCCCAGGACTCAGGAGACAGAGGCAGGCAAAACTCTGTGAGTTCAAGTCTACCCTGGGCTGTACAAGATTGATCCAGAAACAGGTCCAGGTGGTGGTGGTTCACACCTTTAATCTCAGTTTTTGGGAGTCACACCCTTTTAATCCCAGCACTAGGGAGGTGCAGACAGGAGCAATAATCTGAGTAGGAGGAGGAATATAAAGGAGAAGAGACAGGAACTCAGGAGTGTAGAGTCTTAGGATTTGTGGAGATAGGATCTGGCCCTTTTGGTCTGAAGGCTTGCTGTAGGGTAAAAGGTCTCTCTAGCGGTTGGCAGCTTTGCTTTTCTGATCTTCAGATTCAACCCTAATACCTGTTTCTGTGTTTGTATTATTCTGCTACACCTCTACTTTGACTCCTGCTTCAGATCCCTTTCTTGAGTTCCTGTCACGATGGACTAAAGCTGTAACCTTAAAAGAACCCTTTCAACTTGCTTTTGAACACAGTGATTACAATTTAAAACTTAAACAGCATATTTCCAAGAGTGGGATAAACCAGACTCCTTAAACCTCACATTTGAGCCATCCATAATATTCAGAGTAACACAAACCCTGCATTCAGAGCCCCTAACCAACATAAGGCCACTTGCTTTTAAAATTTTTTAAATTTTAGAAATTTATATTTTACGGAGAAGTTGCAAAAATAGGACAGAATATTCCCACACACCCTCACACAGGCCTATATCATGCAAGCCAAAAATTTACGCATATAAAAAAAATATGTTATTCTCTTTAAAGTAGAAGAAAAAGATGCTGGCAACAGAGGTGATGCTGTCACAGCCTTTAGAATCATTTACTGCTCATTTAGTCAGGGCTGGTTGCTGGGAATAACTGCTGTGCTCAGTTCAGTTTAGTCTACTTAGATTGTTGGTGGGGTTTGCATGTTTGCTGTTTGAGCACTTAGCCCCCAGCAGGTGGCACTGTTGGAGGACTATGGGGAGCATCCCAGGCATGTAGCATGAGGGCAGGGACTTTAAGGCTGTTACACTTACCACTCACTGAATCTGATCTGTAAGCTTGGCATCCTGTCTATTGCCACATGAGGAGTCTCCACCATGTGCCACAGTCACCATTAACAGCACCGTCGTGGCATTGTGTGACATTATTACTGGGTAGGGAACCCATGCCAGATCAAATTGTGAATGAAGAGTTTACACAAACAGGGGTGATTCTTTTTTTTTAATTTGTTTATTTATTAAAGATTTCTGTCTCTTCCCCACCACTACCTCCCATTTCCTTCCCCCTCCCCAATTAAGTCCCCTCACTCCTCAGCCCGAAAAGCAATCAGGGTTCCCTGTCCTGTGGGAAGTCAAAGGAACCCCCACCTCCATCCAGGTCTAGTAAGTTGAGCATCCAAACTGCCTAGGCTCCCACAAAGCCAGTGCGTGCAGTAGGATCAGAAACCCATTGAAATTGTTCTTGAGTTCTCAGTAGTCCTCATTGTATGCTATATTCAGAGACTCCGGTTTTGTCCCAGGCTTTACCAGGCCCAGGCCAGCTGGCCTTGGTGAGTTCCCAGTAGAACATCCCCATTGTCTCAGTGTGTGGGTGTACAAACAGGGGTGATTCTAAAGCACTTGCATCACTAAAAGCCCACTCGGTCATGGGTGATGACTCACGAAGTCTACATCTATCTGAATCTCCGGAGGTAGTGGATGACTCCAAAGGAACATCGTTCTCCAGACCCAACAGAGCTGATGCACATAGGACCTCACAGAGACTGTGAGATCACTCACAGGATCTGCAGGAGCTCAAGCCAGATAAAATTCCAGCCTGGAGTAGGGGAATTGGCCACAAAGCCCTACACCTAGCAAGTAGCTGTTTGTGATGGATAGCTGCTTTTCTCACTTTACTGACACTGGGTATGGCAAAGAAACCCGAGAACAGGCCCCATGCACAGTAGTTTCCAGTATAAATAGGACTCCACAGTTTTGTTGTTGACTTATAAAATGACTGTTTTGTTTGTTTTAAGCAAGAGAAGCAGTATAATGTTAAGTTGTGAGGAGTTGGGGAAGGGGGAAATATGTTAAAAAATGTAAAATTTAAAAATAAGGAAAAATTAAAAGAAAAATATATATGATGAGAAGGCACTGAGGAGATGGTTCTTGCAGAGGACCTGACTTCAGTCCCAAGACCCCAAATGGTGGCTCACAACTGCATGTTATTCCAGTTCCATGGGATATGACAGCATCTTATGACCTCAGTGGGCAAATCCACAGACACCCACGCAGGGAAAATATCCATACGCATAAAATTAAAATAAACAAGACCTGAAATAATAATAATAAGATATATCTTTTGATCTGGATAGTGCTCCTAGCCAGAGGACCTGAGATCAGTTTGCAGAAACTACTAACAGCCATCTGTGACTGTTAAGCCACCCTGGGCTACTTAAACCATGTTACACAGCAAGACACACACACATGTTCTCCACATACATTTACTTCACCATTAGAGTGACTAGATATCATAAGTATTGTTGCCATTTACATTGTACACAAGAAGCGAAATGCCCAGAGAGGATAAATAAGTAGCTCCCAAGTCACAGAGCAACTAAGATATTACCCATGATTTAGTCATGCCTCCTAGTCATCCTGATCATTGTGAGGTCAGGAGGCAACATGGGCCAACACTATATAACCATATGAAGGAGGCAGTAGATACAGGAGACTGAGAAACACCCAAAATGGCACATTCATGGCTCATTTCCTAGACTCTGGCAACTACTCAATCTCAGGTCTATGATTTGGAAAAGGATCAGAATATCAAGGCAGGGGATGCCAGGTGGGCCAGTTTTGGTTATCAGACTTTATTCACTGGAAGGTGTATATGAAAGAGAGATATGAGTGTGTGAGGGGAAAGTACAAGGACACTTGTTTGTCTGCCTCCCTAATTTCTTTTTTTTTGTGTGTCAAGCAATTTACATTTATTACATACTGTGCTTTTTTTTATTGATAAAAGGAGGATAAAGAAAAGAAAAAAAAACAAATTTCCACCTCCTCCCACCAGCCTCCCATTTCCCTCCCCCTCCTCCCACTCTTCTCCCCCTCCTCCCACTCTTCTCCCCCTCCTGCCAACCCTCTCCCCTTCCCCCCACTCCTCTCCCCCTCCCTTTCCAGTCCAAAGAGCTGTCAGGGTTCCCTGCCCTGTGGTAAGTCCTAGGTCCTCCCCCCTCCATCCATATCTAGGAAGGCAAACATCCAGACTGGCTAGGCTCCCACCAAGCCAGCACATTGCTTAGGATCAAAACCGCATGCCAATGTCCTTGGCGTCTCATCAGCCCTCATTGTTCGCCATGTTCCGAGAGTCCAGTTTTATCCCATGCTTTTTCTGGTAACAGTCCAGCTGGCCTTGGTGAGCTCCCAGTAGATCATCTCCACTGTCTCAGTGGGTGGGTGCACTCCTCGTGGTCCCGCCATCTTTGCTCATGTTCTCACTCTTTCTGCTCCTCATTGGGACCTTGGGAGCTCAGTCCAGTGCTCCAGTGTGGGTCTCTGTCTCTATCTCCATCCATCGCCAGATGCGAGTTCTAGGATGATATGTAATATATTCGTCAGTATTGCTCTAGGGTAGGGTCATTTCAGGTTCCCTATCCTCAGCTGCCCAGGGATCTAACTGGGTCCTCAGCTTGGGCACCTGGGAGCCCTTCTAGAGTCAAGTCTCCTGCCCACCCTAAAGTGGGTCCCTTAAGTAAGAATTGTGGTTCCGTGCTCCCCTATCCAACCTTCCTTTATCCCGATCCTCCTGTTTCCCCAGGTCCCCCCTCCTTCCCTTCTACCTTTTCTCTCCCCATCTCCCATAACCCTCATCCCACCCCACCCCCAAGATCCCACTTATCTCCCCGGCAATTTTGTCTACTTCCCTTATCCAAGAGGATAACTATATGTTTTTCCTTGGGTTCACCTTCTTACTTAGCTTCTTTAGATTCGCCTATAGTAGACTCCGTGAGCCCTATTTATGGCTAGAAACCAATTATGAGTGAGTACATCCCATGTTCATCTTTTTGGGTCTGAGATACCTCACTCAGGATAGTGTTTTCTATTTCCATCCATTTGCATGCAAAATTCGAGAAGTCATTTTTTTTTACCGCACGCAGTACTCTAGTGTATATATATTCCATACTTTCTTCATCCATTCTTCCATTGAAGGGCATCTAGGTTGTTTCCAGGTTCTGGCTATTACAAATAATACTGCTATGAACATAGTTGAACAAATGCTTTTGACCTGTGATAGAATATCTCTTGGGTAAATTCCCAAGAGTGGTATTGCTGGGTCCAGGGGTAGGTTGATCCCGAATTTCCTGAGAAACCGAAACACTGACTTCCATAGTGGTTGCACAAGATTGCATTCCCACCAGCAATGGATGAGGGTACCCCTTCCTCCACAGCCTCTCCAGCAAAGGCTATCCTTGGTGTTTTTGACTTTAGCCAATCTTACAGGTGTAAGATGATATCTCAAAGTTGTTTTGATTTGCATTTCCCTGATTGCTAAGGAGGTTGAGCATGACCTTAAGTGTTTTTGGCCATTTGAACTTCTTCTGTTGAGAATTCTCTGTTCAGTTCAGCGCCCCATTTTTTAATTGGGTTAATTAGCATTTTAAAGTCTAGTTTCTTGAGTTCTCTATATATATTTTGGAGATCAGACCTTTGTCTGTTGCGGGGTTGGTGAAGTTCTTCTCCCAGTCAGTAGGATGCCTTTGTGTCTTAGTGACAGTGTCCTTTGCTTTACAGAAGCTTCTCAGTTTTAGTAGGTCCCATTTATTCAATGTTGCCCTTAATGCCTGTGCTTCTGGGGTTATACCTAAGAAGCGATTGCCTGTGCCCATCTGTTGTAGGGTATTTCCCACTTTCTCTTCTATCAGATTCAGTGTTTTCGGGCTGATATTGAGGTCTTTAATCCATTTGGACTTGAGTTTTGTGCATGGTGATAGATATGGGTCTATTTTCATTCTTCTACAGGTTGACATCCAGTTGTGCCAGCACCATTTGTTGAAGATGCTTTCTTTCTTCCAATGTATACTTTTAGCTCCTTTATCGAAAATGAGGTGTTCATAGGTTTGTGGGATAAAGTCCGGGTCTTCTATACGATTCCATTGGTCGACTTCTCTGTTTTTATGCAGTACCACCCTGTTTTCATTACTGTAGCTCGGTAATAGAGTTTGAAGTCAGGGATGGTAATGCCTCCAGAAGATCCTTTATTGTATAGGATTGTTTTGGCTATCCTGAGTTTTTTGTTTTTCCATATAAAGTTGATTATTGTCCTCTCCAGATCTGTGAAGAATTTTGATGGGATCTTGATGGGGATTGCATTGAATCTATAAATTGCCTTTGGTAGAATTGCCATTTTTACTATGTTGATCCTCCCAATCCAAGAGCAAGGGATGTCCATCCATTTTTTGGTATCCTCTTCAATTTCTTTCTTCAATGCCTTAAAGTTCTTGTCAAATAGATCTTTCACTTCCTTGGTTAGATTTACCCCAAGATATTTTATGCTGTTTGTGGCTATCGTGAATGGAGAAGCTTCTCTGATTTCCCTCTCTGCTTCCATATCCTTTGAGTATAGGAGGGCGACTGATTTTTTGGAGTTGATCTTGTATACTGCCACATTACTAAAGCTGTTTATCAGTTGTAAAAGTTCTTTGGTGGAATTTTGGGGGTCGCTTATGTACACTATCATATCATCTGCGAATAACGAAAGTTTAACTTCTTCCTTTCCAATTTGAATCCCCTTGATCCCATTATGCTGTCTTATTGCTATTGCTAAAACTTCCAGCACTATATTGAAGAGGTATGGCGAAAGTGGGCAGCCTTGTCGTGTTCCTGAGTTAAGCGGGATGGCTTTGAGTTTCTCTCCGTTTAATTTGATGTTAGCTGCCGGCTTGCTGTATATAGCTTTTATTATATTTAGGTATGACCCTTGTATCCCTAATCTCTCCAAGACTTTTAACATAAATGGATGTTGAATTTTGTCAAATGCTATTTCAGCATCTAATGAAATGATCATATGGTTTTTTTTCTTTCAGTTTATTTATATTATGGATTACATTGATAGATTTTCGTATCAGAGGCAGGGCTGTGAGAACAAGACAAAGCCAGGTCTGTGAGAACAAGACACAGCCAGTCAATGTGAGGAGCTTCTCTGAAGCGTTTCCTGGCAACGGTTGTCATGTTATCCACAGTGGGCGCTATGTTACAGAAAACTGATGTCACAAAGCTCCTGAAACTAGAGCTGGATCCATGAATTCATGTGTTCCAGGTAGAGACCAAGTCTCCACCCATCTAGCCTTGGTCTTGTGAAGATAGGAACCACAGAAAGGGCCTTAGCCCTGTGCTTCCTGCTTTCTATGCTGGAGGGCTTCAGGGCTCGAGATGGGCACCCCTGGGAGTCAGAGAATCTTAGAGGACCTGCTCTGTAGGGACCATCTCCTTTCCTTGGCCAGCAGGAACTGGTAGTACAACCTGCTGCTCTCCCCTCTGTTCAGCATCCCTGGGGCCTTTCTCAGGCCTGACTAACCCCTCATTCTTACATTCCAGGATTAAGGTCTGATTATTCTGCCTCCTCCCCAGGCTGAAGCCGTCCATCTACTACTGCAGTAGGCTTCAGTGCCTTTCCCGACCACGGCTAGAACAATTCGTTCTGTCCCAATGGTCCTAGGTAGGCTGAGTTGCCCACTCTTGCTTAAAATGCTTTTGTTGGTCAGGCCTGAAACATGAGCAAGAAAGTAACTTCCAGATGGCTAGACTCACCCTGACAGTTTCATCATCTTCTGTTTCCACACAGCATGATTCTGGGAAGCCTGTGCTGGCTGTTTCTGGCTGCTATCTTCTCTGAGAGCTGGTGCACTGCCCCAAATGAGCTGAGGAATAACCAAGATCTGAGCCAGATGTCTGGACACCAGCCTCTCTCCATTGTGCTGAAGGAAAAACACAAAAAGACCTAGGATTTGAGTACGATGGCAGTTGCCACTGAAGCTATTAGGCATAACGTGAGCTCTGGGAGGACCAACAGACCACAAAAGACATGCCAGAGAACAATGGGTAGGCAGCCTAGGGTCCTAAGTGACGTAAAGTTAATGTGGTGGCCTACCTGGGGTCAAGAGAGTAGCAGAATGGCAGTGGGAGTCTAGGGATGGCCCAGCTCAGGTCCTTCCAAACAGGATGTGACCAACAATGGGTGCGGTAGTCCATAATAGCTGGATCAGATTAAAATAGTCTCAAGACTTCCTCTGCAGGGTGGCATGCAGAGTGTTCTAACCACATCCCCTAGTAAACTTTCAACTCAGCTTTGTTCTCTCTCTCTCTCTCTCTCTCTCTCTCTCTCTCTCTCTCTCTCTCTCTCCCTCCCTCTCTCTCTCCCTCCCTCTCTCTCTCCCTCCCTCTCTCTCTCTCTCTCTCTCTCTCTCTCTCTCTCTCTCTCTCTCTGCCTCTCTCCCTTCCTTCTTTTCTTCATTTTTTTTTTAATTTCTACCTTCTTCTTTTGTTTCTGAGTTTCTCTATGTAGCCCTAAATATCCTGGAACATTCTCTATAAACCAGACTGGACAAGAACTCAGAGATTCATGTGTCTCTGCCTTCAGAGTGCTAGGTGGTGCATGTACCACCGTAACTGACAAACTTCAGCTGTTTCTTAAACTTCTTTACATATTCTTGCATCTTATACACCTACTTACTTATAACAGATTGAATTTTAAGTAAGCTGGACTTCTCAGAAGAGCACAATGTTTTTCTAGAAGTATCCATCCTAGGGGGAGCACAACGGAGAGAAGTACAGTAAGAAGAGACTTTTAGGTCTTGTGCACAATAGAATCTAGGATGCTGCATCTCAACTTGGCCAGTTTGCTTTGTCTCCTTGATTCCTGTGCTTACACTCTTGAGTACTTGACCAACTACTGCATCCTATCAGAATTCTTCTCTTTTGAGAACAAGAAGGATCAAATGAACAAATGAATGAAAGAAAGACACAGAAAGATGAAAGGAAAAAAGAGAGAAAGGAGGGAAGAGACGGCTGGTAAGGTCAAGAGCAGAGAAAAAGAGAGATCCTCTCCACTTAGTAAGAAAACCGGCAAGGAAACTGGAAGTAGGAGTCAGGAGGCCGGAATTAGGTTGAGCAGTGTCACCTGATTTCTTAGCACTGATACCTGGACCTACTTTCAGGCTAATCAAATTAGACCTTGGGCATAAGGTCCATAATTCATTCTCTCTCTCTCTCTCTCTCTCTCTCTCTCTCTCTCTCTCTCTCTCTCCTCTCTCTCTCTCCCTTCCTCCCTTCCTCCCTCTCGCTCCCTCCCTCCCTCTATCTCTTCCTCCCTCCCTCCCCCCCTCTATCTCTCTCTCCCTTCCTACCTTCCTCCCTCCTTCTCGCTCTCTCTCTCCATCCTCTGCCTGTTAGGGGGGAGGTTGTTGTGAGGTTGTAGTGATGTGTGGGATATGTAAGCTCCTAGTATGATTTCACAGCGTATCCAGGGAAGAGAATAACCACACCGGGTGATCAAATACAGGTGTGTGTGTGTGGCAGTGGTGTGCGTGGGTGGGTGTGGGTTTCTGTGCACACTACTGGGAGATGCCTAAGGAAAGGTAGGGGTGTGTTTTCACAGGTGATGTCCACTTTTTTTCTGACACAGGGTCTTTATTGGCCTGAAGCTGACAAAATGGGGTAAGTGGTCTGACTGGTAAACCCAAGGAACATTACGACTGCACAGTTTTGTGCTGGATTTTAAGTACAGACTACCAGAAATGGAGATTTTACTTAGATTCTGGGGGTGGAATTTGTGTCCTCGTGCTTGCAAAGAGAGCACCTTGCTAACTGAGCTATCCTTCTATTGCTAGGATGAAGTTTTATTTGGGATACAAGATAATCAGACATGTAGTTTTTTAAAAAGTGGATATACTAAAAAAAAGTGGCTATATTCTGAAAACTTTAACTTAGAACCTGAGAGTTAAATGTTTCCCAAATCAGCTAGGCCTCCAACAGACCAAGGTATTATTTCATCAAAACCCAACTTGGTGAGCAAAAGAGTGTAAAACTTACATCTAGCAGATGAGGGATTACTTGCAGGTGCAGAGCAGCGACTGACTGTGGCGTGGAAGAAGGATTCCTTCTCTGTAGCTGGATAGATGGAAGTGCCTGCCCTGTCAATCAACCTTCTACACTCCCGGTACTCTAGAGTCTCCAGAGGCTACAGAACCACATGTAACTGGGACAGAATCTCACACAGCTGAAAAGGAGATGCTTCAAGGAGAGGCTGGAATCTCAGGTGACAGTATAATGACACCTGCCCAAAGCCTTGTATAAAGAAACTTCAGCAGGTAGGTGGTGATAGCTTGTAAAACAGGGAAGCTTAGTAAGCCATGAAAAGCAAGGCAGTAAGCAGCATTCCCGCCATGGCCTCTGTATACTGGTATATTTGTGTTTGAATGAATAAAGCTTGCCTGAAGATCAGCGGGCAAAGCAGCCACACTCCTCAGCTATACGAGACAGGGCAGGAGATGGGGTGGCACACACCTATAATCCTAGAACTGGAAGACAGAGGCAGGCAAATTTCTGTGAGTTCCAGGCTATCCTGGAATATACAAGATTAGTACAGAAACAGACACAGGTGGTGTTGGTCTACACCTTTAATCTCAGTGTTTGGGAGTCACACACTTTTAATCCCAGCAAGAGGGAGTTGGAGACAGGAGCAATATGCTGCACAGAGAGAGAGGAATATAAAGGAGAAGAGACGGGCACTCACTGGAGTGTGGAGTCTGAGGATTCGTGGAGACAGGACTTCGCCCTTGAGTCTGAACACTTGGTAGGGTAAAAGGTCTCTGTAGTGGTTTGCTGCTTTGCTTTTCTGGTCTTCAGCTTGGACCCCAATACTTATCTCTGGGTTTTTATAATTCTGCTACACCTCTGCTTTGATTCCTGCTTCAAGATTCCTTCCTTGAGTTCCTTTCACAAAGGACTACAACTGTAAACTTAAATAAATCTTTTCAACTTGACTTTGAACACAGTGATTACAATTTAAAACTAAGACAGCATATTCCCTAGTGGGGGATAAACCAGACACCTTAAACCTCACATTTGAGCCATCCATAATGTTCAGTGTGTCGCATACCCTGCATTCAGAGCCTCTAACAACCATAAGGCCATGTCCTTTTAAGAAATTTTTTTTTAATTTTAGAGATTTATATTTTACGGAAAAGTTGCAAAAGAAAAGACAGAATATTCGCAAATGCCATGAAGCTGGTTGATTGTTTTGTTACTACTTTGAGTAGATGTGTCAAAACTGAGCCAATCAAGGCATTCCTAATTACTGAATCCATGGTTTATTGAGATTTCCTTACCTTTTACCATTACTCTTTACCATTGTCCATTACAAAATCCCGCGAGGAGCCTAATTCATACAACAGTGGTTCACATGGCTTTCCTGTAAGACCATGTCTTGTGTGTGTGTGTGTGTGTGTGTGTGTGTGTGTGTAGTTTGTTCTGAGAAATCATTTCTTAGACTTCTAGGGTAAAATGAAACGTTAGTGTGTTGCATCCTTCCCTCCTGTCTTTAACTCAATGGAGTCACATTTGGGAAGAGCATGCGCACACTACACCATGAAGAGGCTTCCATAAGAAGTTCTTTTCTGAAGTAGATCACCTCCATCAAGGTTGCAGAGAACATCAAGTTCTTCATGTTGTATACTGTTCATTTTATAAAAGCTCCCTCCAAAAATGGAAGCCTCACAGACATGTTGGCAGTCCTAGTTATTTGTCGACCTACCACAGTGTCTACTGAGAGGGAATCCTCTAATGAGAAACTGCTTACATCAGATTAGGAGGTTGGTCTTTGAACACATTAGTGTGTGGTTTCCTTGATTATTAACACACATAAAAGGTCCCTACCGCTATACGCAATACCATTCCTAGGGAGGAAGCTCTGTTTTAGATAAAAGTCCCAGGGAAGCAAGAGCCTATGAGCAAGCCAGAGAAGGGACAAAGAAACAGCGCTCTCCCTTCCAGGCTTCCCTACTCCAGTTTACTGCCTTGAGTTACTGCCCGCATTTCCCCAGTGATGAATTGTGACTTGGAAGCCTGTGCAAATAAACTCTTTCTTCTCTAAGCTGATTTTGTGTTGGAGTGTTTTATAACAGCACCAGAAACTCCTACTGTGGCCCACCCTGTTGGCAGGTAAGGGCAAGCAAAGGCACATTCCGGACTAGTCTGGGCTACATAATGAAACACTAAATCAAAAACTAAAACCAAAACCATAGTGATAACCACAAAATGAAAGTGTAAATCCACTCTTAGGAATACAGGTCGCTGAACAACAGTATTCTGCTGTGTTATGGTATGACAATGCCTGTTTCTAATGTTCATTCTATCTTTTCAGAGCCACCAAAGTCCTCCCGCCTCTTGGGCTTTCTAATAATACTGCAGGTATGAGTTGAATTGATCTACCATGACTTCCTTCAAAGGTACCATGGAATTGATTTTTCGTGTGAGTGGAAAAAGTGAGGGAAAAAGCCTCATTTGTATACATGGATAGCCAAAAATCCCAAGACCACTCATTGAAAAGATGGCCACTCACCTCCATCCACTTGAGGTGCTAGCACATCTAGTATGATGTGTTTTATTCAAAAAGCTGTGACTTTCTCATCAGTGACCTTGGACCCTAGACGAGAGGGAGGGCGTATTTTACCAAAGAGCTAGAATTAAGCAGACCAGCTGAAAAAAACAGATATAATTTAATAATTGAAAAGGATTAACTCACGCGACCAGGTAAAGTTTCCCACGTCCAAAACCAGTGTGGCTAATGCAGCAAGAAGAGTGCAAAAGAGAGCAAGGGCAGCTGGATTCCCAGGTTTTCTTCCCTGGCCACATGCAGCCACAACCTAGCCAAAAGTGATTGGCCAAGCTTCCCTATCAAGAGAGCAACTTCCTCTGAAATGTGGTGACAGAAAAAGTTAACTCAGTCTCTTATCCATTGATAACATTCTCCATGCCTGAAGGTGACAGAGATGTTTTCAGAAAGAAAGAAAAGTAAAAATCCTGGGAACAAGAGGAATACACCAATATAAACAATCAGAAATTCTTCTGGTTGAAGAAAAAGACTAGAAACAACAATATCCTTTGGTGCAAATAAAGACCATCAGAACGCATGACTGTCATCTTAATACCAAGTTCCCTATTTCCACGTTTTTCTTTATAATACACACAGTGCCTGGCAAGATGGCCCTGTGCCTACAGATGCTTGCACCAAGCACAATGGCCTGAATTTGCCTTCCTGGGTACAGTGAAAAGAAAGAAGTGACTCCTAAAAGTAGCCTGCTAACTCCATGTGTATATTGTGACACACATGCATAAATGCATGTGGACAAAATGTAAAATATATGTGAATTCTAAAAAGCAAATAATGATATTTTAGGTATGTTTAACACATATGCACATGAACTAACCGCAGTGTATTGTAGAATAAAGAGCACTAGATAATGGCAAATGTATTACTATTGTTAAATATTTTACTTTTAAAATATGATTTCACCCTGAAACCCATACTTTACTGAACCTCACCATGTGTCCCCGGCTGGCCTCAAACTCATGTCAAACCCTTTGCTTCCACTTCCTGAGCCCTGGGATTACATGTGTGAGGCACCACACCTAACATCAGGATTTAATTTCTGGGGAAAGGCGACAAAAAGCAATACTCTGTAGACTATAAAATAGGAAGAACATATAAGTTATAATCACTAAAACATATCAGAAAGGCTGATGAGAAATGAAAATGCTCTAAAGCTAAAATATAAAAATAAGAATTAGAGAAACAAAATATGAGGGGGATACGATTGCAAATGATAAAGAATAAAACATAACAACAGATACATTAGCTCTTAATGCATCAAACACTACAAATAAAGGATAAATATTTTCTGAACAGCTACAAAAGCAAGAACAGTAATACCTTATCAGTAAGATAGAGAGATTAAGAAGTGTGTTTGAGGGCTGGGAGGATGGCTCAGCAGTCAGCATCACTGACTGCTCTTTTAGAGGATCCGGTTCAATTCCCAGCATCTACATGGCAGCTCACAGCTGGCTGTCACTAAAATTCCAGGGGACCTGGCACCCGTACACAGGCCTATATCATGCATGCCAAACACTCACGCACTTAAAATAAAAATAAGCAATTCTCTTTAAAGTAGAAGAAATAGATGCTGTCGACAGTTGTGAACCTGTCACTGCCTTTAGAATCATTTACTGCTAGTTGCTGGGAACAGTTTCTGTTCTCAGTTTAGGTTAGTCTACTTAGATTGTTGGTGGGGTTTGCAAGTCTCCTCTTTGAGCACTTAGCCCCCATCAGGTGGCACTGTTGGAGGAGTGTGTGGAGCATCCCAGGCCTGTAGCATGAAGGCAGGGCCTTTGAAGGCTTTTACACTTAGCACTCACTGAATCTGATCTGTAAGCTTTGCATCCTGTCCATGGCCACATGAGGAGTCTCCACCATGTGCCGCGGTCCCCATTAACAGCACCGTGATGGAATTGTGTGACAATTTTTCTGGGTAGGGATCCCATGTCAGACCAAATTGTGGGTAAGGCGTTTATAGAAATAGGGGTGGTTCTAAAGCAACTCTCTCGGTTGACGACCCACGGATGCTGCATCTAACTCAATCTCCGGAGGTGGTGGATGACTACAGAGCAGCATCAATCTCCAGACCAAACAGACCTGATGCACACAGGACCTCACAGAGACTGTGAGATCACTCACGAGATCTGCAGGAGCTCAAGCCAGATAAAATCCCAGCATGGAGGAGGGGAAGTGGCCACAAAGCCCTATTGCTAGCCAAGTAGCTATTTGTGATTGATAGCTGCTTGGAGAATGAAAACAATTTTCTCAATGAAGTGACAATAGGTATAGCAAACACACCCCAGAACAGGCTCCATGCCCAGTAGTTTCCAGGATAAATAGGACTTCATGGTTTTGTCTTTGACTTATAAACAGACAGTTTTGTTTGTTTTAAGCATGAGAAAGAGCATAATGTTAAGTTGGAAAAGTTACTGAAGGGAGAAAATATGATAAAAATGAATGAAAAATTTAAAAATAAAGAAAAATGAAAATTAAAATATATATGTTGAGGTGGGGTTGAGGGGATGGCTCTTGCAAAAGACCTGACTTCAGTTCTCAGATCCCAAATGGTGACTCACAATGGCCTGTTATCTAGTTACAAGCAAACTGACACCATCTTATGATTTCAGTGGGCAAATCCACAAAAACACGGGGAGATAAAATACCCAAACACATAAAATTAAAATAAACAAAACCTGAAATAATATGATACAACTATTGATTTCGATATTGCTCTCAGTCATAGGAACTGAGTTCAGTTTGCAGTAACTACTAACAGCCATCTGTAGTGTGAGGCCACCCTTGGCTATTTAGTTCATGTTTTTTTGGCCCATGTTACATAGCAAGACATACATACACAATCACACACACACACATTCTCCACATATCTGTACATTTATATATTTACTTCACTATTAGTGTGACTCCATATCATAAGCATTGTTGCCATCCTCATTGTACACAAGAAACGAAAGGCCAAGAGAGACTGAATAAGTAGCTTCCAAGTCACAGAGCAACTAAGATGTTACCCATGATTTAGTCATGCCTCCTAGTCATCCTGATCATTGCGAGGTCAGGAGGCAACATGGGCTGTCACTATGTAACCATATCAAGGAGGCAGTAGATACAGGAGACTGAGAAAACCCCAAGATGGGACAATCATGGGTCATGTCCTAGGGTCTGGCAAGTACTCACTCTCCTCTCTATGATTTGGAAAAGGATCAGAAAGTCAAGACAGGGGATCCCAGGTGGGCCAGATATTGGTTCTCAGACTTTATTCACTGGAAGTGGTATATGAAAGAGAGATATGAGTGTGTGAGGAGAAAGTATGCAGACACTTGTTTGTCTGTCTCCCTAATTTCCTGCGGTGGAGCAGAACAAAATTCTACCTGTGACTGGAAATGTTCCCCAGCCTGTAGAGAATAGAATGTCTTCTCGCCAGTATCTCTCTCAACATCTAGTAGTCAAAGATGTGAATGACATTTCACACAAAATCTTCCTGTGGGGCCCAGCAGTGAGGACAGGAAGGACCTTGAGCAGAGGGGAGAAGAGCCAGGACTGTGAGAACAAAACATCCAGTCACTGTGAGGAGCTGCTCTGATACGTTTCTTGGCAAATGTCACGCTACCCACATTGGGCGCATGATGCATGTAACTGATGTCACGAAACTCCTGAAATCACAGCTGGAACCATGAATTCATATGTTCTGAGTAAAGACTAAGTCTTCAGCCATCTAGACTTGTTCTTGTGGAGATAGGAACCACAGGCAGGGGCTTAGCCTTGTGCTCCTTGCTTTCTATTCTTGAGGGCTTTCTGGAGCTAGATGGACACCCTGGCAGTCACAGAATCTTAGAGGACCTGCTCTGTTGGGATCATCTCCTTTGCTTAGCCAGAAGGGACTGGCAGTACAGCCTGCGGCTCTCCCCTCTGCTCATTGTCCCTGTGTTCTTTCTCAGGCCTGACAAACCCCTCATTCTTACCTTCCAGGTTTAAGATCTGAGGATTCTGCCTCCTCCCCAGGCTGAAGCCGTCCATCTACTACTGCAGGTGGCTTCAGTTCCCTTCCCTACCAAGGCCAGAACAACTCATTCTGTGTCCATGGTCCCATGTAGGCTGAGTTGCCCATTCTTGCTTAAAAGGCTTTATCGTTGGTAAGGCCTGAAACATGAGCAAGAAAGTAACTTCCAGATGGCTAGTCTCACCCTGACTGGTGTACAGTTTCATCATCTTCTCTTTCCACTCAGCATGATTCTGGAAAGCCTGTGCTGGCTGTCGCTGGCTGCTTTCTTCTCTGAGAGTTGCTGCACTGCCCCAAGTGAGCTGAGGAATAACCAAGATCTGAGCCAGATGTCCGGACACCAGCCTGTGTCCATTGTGCTGATGGAAAAACACTAAAAAGACCTAGGATTTGGAGTATGATGGCAGTTGCCAGTGAAGCTATTAGGCATAAGGTGATCTCTTAGCAGGACAAACAGACCACAAAAGAAAGGCCATAGAACAATGGGTAGGCAACCTAACGTCCTGATGTGCCATTAAGATAATGATGGTGGCCTACCTGGGGTCAAGAGAGAAGGAGAATGTCAGTGGGAGACTCTGGAAGGGCCAGCTCAGGACCTTCCAAACAAGATGTGACCAACAATGAGGGATGGTGGTTCTTATTATCTGGATCAGATAAAAACAGCCTCAAGACGGCCTCTGCAGGGTGGCATGCAGAGTGCTCTAACCCTTTCCCCAGTAAACTTTCAACTTAGGTTTGTCCTTTCTTTCTTTCTTTCTTTCTTTCTTTCTTTCTTTCTTTCTTTCTTTCTCTCTCTTTCTATCTATCTTTCTTTCTTCCTTTCTTTATTTCTCTCTCTTTCTTTCTTTCTTTCTTTCTTGCTTGCTTGCTTTTTTCCTTCCTTTTTTCCTTTCTGTCCTTCCTGCCACATCAACTCCAGTGTCGTCGGTGTGACATGACGTCTGTCATTATCCTGGAATAGAGCTACATGTCCTATGGGACTAGGCTTCCTGGAGGTCAATGGCAGACCCCCGGTATAGACTGGCCTTGAGGCATAGACGGAATTCTCGATTAGCTGGCTATGCGAGATATGGGCTTTGCACAATCTCTTAGATAATAATGATATTCATTATATCTACAAGACAAGGAATATCTCTTCAGTAACAACTCTGGGATAGGGAAGCAGTATATGGAGATGTATAAGAATACAGCAGAACCTGTGTCATACACAGGGTGTATGATGACCTAGGGAATAGATGGGTTCATGTTGATAAATAAAGACTGTTATGTTATACTTTAAACTTTATGGATAGGCTTCCTAGATCCCAACCCCCATAGTGTCTGCTGCATAAGGAGTTTCTAAAAAGTATATTTCAACAGGTGCAGAGAACTGATTAGGTATATTTGGTCACTAGATGAAATAAATGGTTAGGAAGTGGAAGGGCCATGATAGCGATAATGAGACAGTAACTTTCTATTCATAAGAAGAAACCACTTGCCTAAGGTTTACATTCCCAAAAAAAGATTTCCTGTTCTAAATACGCTTTATGTCTAACACCTGTTCCTGATAGTACAATTTTCTTAAATATCGCTGATGTGACTAAAAGAAGCTTTCATACTGTGCCACCCAATGATACATGATCTTCTGATTTGTCCGTTGTTTGAGTACTATATAATGACAACATGAATTCATTAAAATTGCAGCAGATTCCAACCACTCTCTTGTGTGTTGTGTCTGTCTGTCACTCGCCTAACTTGTGCCTTCCTGTTACCAAGACACTGCTTCTCCCATGGTCTGAGTGGCTCTCCTGGGCCGGTCCATGGCACCTTCCTTCCTTCTTTCCTTCTTTCCATCTTTCCTTCTTTCCTTCCTTCCTTCCTTCCTTTCTTCCTTCTTCCTTCCTTTTTGTTTATCTGAGTTTCTCAGTGTAGCCATGGCTGTCCTGGAACTTTCTCTATAAATCAGAATGACCAAGAACTCAGAGATTCATTTGCCTCTGCCTCCAGAGTACTGTGATTAAAGGCATGCAGCACCATACCTGAAAAACTTCAGCTGTTTCTTAAACTGCTTTATATATTCTTGCATCTTATACACCTACTTACGTATAATAGAATGAATTCTAGATAAGCTGGGCTTCTGAGAAAAGCACACACTTTTCAGAGAAGTATTCATTCTTGGGGGAGGACAAAGGAGAGATGGACAGTGAGAAGAGAAATTTAGGTCCTGTGCCCACTAGAATCTAGGTTGCTGCATCTCGACTTGGCCAGGTTGCTTTGCCTCCTTGATTGCTCTGCTTACAGTCTTGAGTACTTGAACAACTACTGCATCCTATCAGAATTCTTCTCTTTTGAAAACAAGAAGGATCAAATGAACAAATGAATGAAAGAGAGACAGAAATAAGAAAGGAAAGAAGAGAGAAAGGAAGAGACTGCTGGTAAGGTTAAGACCAGAGAAAAACAGAGATCCTCTCCACTTAATAAGAAAAACCAGTGAGGTAACTGGAAGTAGGATTCAGGAGGCTGAAATTAGGTTGGGTAGTATCACCCAAAGGTAGGCAAAGCAGCCAACCCCTAGAGAGACCTTTTACCTGTACCAAGTGTTCATACTCAAAGGGCGAAGTCCTGTCACCACGAATCCTCAGACTCCACACTCCAGTGAGTGCCTGTCTCTTCTCATTTATATTCCTCACTCTGCTCAGAATATTACTCCTGTCTCCAACTCAAAGTGATGGGATTAAAAGTGTGTGATCCCAAACACTGCGATTAAAGGTGTAAACCACCACCAGGATCTGTTTCTGGATCAATCTTTCATAGCCCAGGATAGCCTGGAACTCACAGAGATTTGCCTGCCTCTGTCTTCCGAGTCCTGGGATTAAAGGGGTGTGCTACCACCCCCTTGTCCTGTATAGCCGACGAGTGTGGCTGCTATGCCCGCTGATCTTCAGGCAAGCTTTATTCATTTAAACACAAATATACCAGTATACAGAGGCCATGGCGGGAATGCTGCTTACTGCCTTGCTTTCCATGACTTACTCAACTTCCCTGTTATACACCCTACCACCACCTGCCTGCTGAAGTTTCTTTATACAAGACTTGGGGCCGGTGTCATTAGACTCTCACCTGAGATTCCCGCCTCTCCTTGAAAAATCTCCTTTTCAGCTGTGTGAGATTTTGTCCCAGTTACATGTGGTTCTGTAACTTCTGGAGACTCTATAGTACCAAGAGTGTGGAAGGTTGATTGACAGGGCAGGCACTTCCATCTATCCAGCTACAGAGGACTCCTTCTTCCAAGCCACAGTCAGTCGCTGCTCTGCACCTCTAAGTAATCCCTCATCCGTTAGCTGTAAGTTTTAAACTCTTTGGCTCACCAAGTTCTGTTTTGGTGGAATAATACCTTGGTCTGTTGGAAGCCTAGCTGATTTGGGAAACACATAAATTTCAGGGTCTAAGTCAATGTTTTCAGACTATACCCACCGTCTTTTTTAGTACATCCACTTTTTAAAAAAAACTGCATTTCTGATTATCTTGTATCCCAGCTACACACTTCATCCTAGATCTGAGGGGATAGCTCAGTTAGCAAGGTGCTTGCTTTGCTAGCACGAGGACACAGATTCAACCTCCAGAATCTAAATAAAAACTCTAGTTCTGGTAGCGTGTACTTGAAATCCCAGCACAAAACTGTGCAGATGTAATGTTCCTGGGGTTTACTGGTGAGAAGGCTTACCCTATTTTGTGAGCTTCAGGCCAATGAAAGACTCTGTCTCAAAAAAAAAAGAGGACCACACTTGAGAAAACACACCCAAAGCTGTCCTTAGGCATCTACCACAAGTGTGCATAGGTACCCAGACCCACACCAACCCACCGACCCCCCCCCACACACACACAATCAAACACACACCTACATTTGATCACCTGGTGTGGATATTCTCATCCCTGGATACCCTGTGAAATCATACTAGGAGCTTACATACCACACACACCACTACAACCTGACAACACCCTCTGCCGCCACACACAGAGGGATGGAGAGAGAGAGAGTGAATTATGGAACTTATGTCTAAGGTCTAATTTGATTAGCCTGAAAGGAGGTCCAGGTATAAGTACTGAGAAATCAGGTGATACTAACCAACCTAATTCCGTCCTTCTGAATCCTACTTTTAGTTACCTCACTGGTTTTCTTACTAAGTGCAGAGGATCTCTATTTTTCTTTGGTCTTGACCTTAACAGCAGTTTCCCTCCTTTCTTCATTCCTTTCATCTTTCTGTCTGTCTTTGTTTCATTCATTTGTTCATTTGATCTTTTTTGTTCTCAAAAGGGAATAATTCTGATGGGATGCAGTAGCTGGTCAAGTACTCAATAGTGTACGTAGAACAATCGAGGAGGCAAAGCAAACTGGCCGAGTCGAGATGCAACAAACTAGATCCTGGTAGGCACAGGGCCTAAATTGCTCCTCTAACTGTCCATCTCTCCTCTGTCCTCCCCCTAGAATGGATACTTCTGGGAAAAGGCTGTGCTTTTCTCACAAGCCCAGCTTATCTAGAATTCAATCTGTTATAAGTAAGTAGGTGTATAAGATGCAAGAATATGTAAAGATGTTTAAGAAATAGCTGAAGTTCACTGGGCATGGTGGTGCACGTCTTTAATCCCACTACTCTGCAGGCAGAGGTAGATAAATCTCTTGAGTCCTTGGACAGTCTGGTTTATAGAGAAAGTTCCAGAACAGCCAGGGCTACACAGAGATACTCAGATACACAAGAAGTAAGGAGGAAGGAAAGAAGGAAGGAAGGAAGGAAGGAAGGAGAAAGAAAGAAAGAAAGAAAGAAAGAAAGAAAGAAAGAAGGAAAGAAAGAAAGAGTAAGAAAGAAAGAAAGGACAAGAAGAGACAAAGGAATGTTTTAGGGAAAGGGTTAGAGCACTCTGCATACTACCCTTCAGAGGAAGTATTGAGGCTGTTTTAATCTGATCCAACCAATATGAATCACCGTCCCCCATTGTTGGTCACAACTTGTTTGGAATGTCCTGAGCTGGCCCTTCCTGAATCTCCCACTCCCATTCCCCTTCTCTCTTGAACCCAGGTAGGTTACCACCATTATCTAATATAGGTAGTTTGTGCTGAGGAATCGTTTATTATACTTCTATGGTAAAATGAAATGTTAGTGTATAGAAGGGGCAGCGGGCTGCATTCCTGCCACCCAGCTCCTGACTGCCTGGCTAGCTTATACCCCAAAATAACAACAGACAAACTGTATTCATTTAAATACTGCCTGGCCTATTTCTATTAATGTGTGTAGCAAAATGAGGTGTGCTTACTGGGAAGATTCTAGCCTCTGTCCATCTTGGGTCAGAGATTCATTGCTTCTGCCTCAGAGATAAGCTATGGAGTGTGTCTGAGGTGTCTTACCTTACTGCCTCTTCCTCCCAGCATTCTGTTCTATTTACACCACCCACCTATGTTCTGACCTATCGGACCAAGCAGTTTCTTTATTAATTAACCAATGACTTTCCGATATGATTAGTGTGTTACATCCTTCCATCCTGTCTTTATCTCAATGGAGTCAACTTTGGGAAGTCATGTGCACACTAGACCATAATGAGGCTTCCATAAGATGTTCTTTTCTGAAGTAGATCACCTCCATCAAGGTTGCAGAAAACATCAAGTTCTTCATGTTGTATATTGTTCGTTTTATAAAAGCTCCCTCCAGAAATGGAAGCCTCCCAGACATGGTGGCTGTCCTAGTTTTATTGTCTACCTAACACAGTGTCAGCTGAGAGGGAAGCGTCTACTGAGAAACTGAGGAGGTTGGTCTTTGGACACCTCTGTGTGTGGTTTCCTTGATTATTAACTCACATAAGAAGTCCCAGTCTGCTGTAGGCAATATCATTCCTAGGGAGGAGGCTCTGGGTTAGATAAGAGTACCAGGGAAGCATGAGACTATGAGCAAGCCAGAGAAGGGACTAGCAAACACCACTCTTCCTTCCAGGCTTTCTTCCTCCAGGTTCCTCCCTTGAGTTCCTGCCCCCATTTCCCCAGCGATGAACTGTGAATTTTAAGCCTGTGCCAAATAATCCCTCTCATCTCTAAGAGGCTTTGTGTTGGAGTGTTTTAGAATAGCAGCAGAAAATGCTACTGTAACAGACTCTGTTGTCAGGCACGGGCAAGGGAAGGCACATCCCAGACTAGTCTGGGCTACATAACAAAACACTGAATCAAAAAGTAAAACCAAAACCATAGTAATAGCCCCAAAATAAAAGTGTAAATCCACTCTTAGGAATACTGGTCGCTGACCAACATTATTAGCTGTGTCATGGAATTCCAATGCCTGACTCTGATGAATCAGAAATTCTTCAGGTTGAAGAAAAAGAATACTGAAATATAAACATCCTTTGCTGCAAATAAAGACCATCAGGAGGCTTGAATGTCATCTTAATGCCAAGTCTCCTATTTCCACTTTTTTTCCTTTAAAATATGTACAGTGGGGGGAGGGGGAGGGAAATGGGAGGCGGTGGCGGGTAGGAGGCAGAAGTCCTTAATAATTAAATAAATTTAAAAAAAATAAAATATATACAGTGCCTGGCAAGATGGCTCAGTGCATACAGATGCTTGCACCGAGCATGGTGGCCTGAGTGTGCCTCCCTGGATACAGCAAAAAGAAAGTAGTGACTCCTAAAAGTAGCCCGCTACATCCATGTGTATATTGTGACACACATGCATCAACACATAAACACAGATAAAACATAAAATATATGTGAATGCTTAAAAACAAATAATGATATTTTATGAGTGTTGAACACATATGCACGTGGATTAGCTATAGTGTATTGTAGAATATGGAACACTAAAAAATCGCAAGGGGTGTCTATTGTTAAAAACTTTTACTTTTGAGATGTGATGTCACTCTGTAACCCATATTGGCCTTAACCTCACCATGTGTCCCCCACTGGCCTCAAATTCATGTCAAACCCTTTGCTTCCACTTCTTGAGTCCTGGGATTACAGGAATGAGGCATCACACCTAACATCAGGATTTACTTTCTGAAGAAAGTGGTCAAAAAGCAATACTGTGTAGACTATAAAATAGTAAGGACATATAATTTCTAATCACTAAAACATATCAGAAAGGCTGATGAGAAATTAGAATGTTCTAAAGCTAAAACATTAAAAATAAGAATTAGAGAAACAAAATATGAGGGGATCAGAGTGCAAATGACACAGAGTAGAACGCCACAACAGATACATTAGATATTAATGGACCAAACAGTGCAAATAGAGGAGGAATATTTTCTGAACAGATACAAAAGCAAGAACAGTAATACCTTGTCCGTAATCTAGTGAGTTTAATAAGTGTGTTTGAGGGCTGGGAGGATGGCACAGCAGTTAGCATCACTGTCTGCTCTTCCAGGGGACCCAGATTCAACTCCCAGAACCAACATGGCAGCTCACAGCTGGCTGTCACTACAATTCCAGGGGACCTGGCAACCTTACACAGTCCTGTATCATGGAGGCCAAACACTTACACACGTAAAATAAAAATAAGTAATTCTCTTTAAAGTAGAAGAAAAAGATGCTGGCGACAGTGGTGATGCTGTCACTGCCTTTAGAATCATTTACTGCTCATTTACTCAGGGCTGGTTGCTGGGAATAGCTGCTGCCCTCAGTTCAGTTTAGTCTACTTAGATTGTTGGTGGGGTTTGCAAGTCTGCTGTTTGAGCACTTAGCCCCCAGCAGGTGGCACTGTAGGAGAAGTGTGTGGAAAATCCCAGGCCTGTAGCATGAGGGCAGGGCCTTTGAAGGCTGTTACACTTATCACTCACTGAATCTGATCTGTAAGCTTTGTATCCTGGCCATTGCCACATGAGGAATCTCCACCATGTGCCGCGGTCCCCATTAACAGCACCGTGATGGCATTGTGTGACACTTTTCCTGGGTAGGGAACCCATGTAAGACCAAATTGTGGGTGAGGACTTTACACAACAGGGGTGATTCTAAAGCACTTGCATCACTAAAAGCCCACTCTCTCACGGGTGAGGACTCATGGAGTCTGCATCTATCTGAATCTTCGCAGGTGGTGGATGACTCCAAAGTAACATCGATCTCCAGACCCAACAGAGCTGACGCACATAGGACCTCACAGAGACTGTGACATCACTCACGGGATCTGCAGGAGCTCAAGCCAGAAAAAAATCCCTGCATGGAGGATGGGAAGTGGCCACAAAGCCTTACACCTAGCCAATAGATTTTGTGATTGATAGCCGCTTTCTCAATGGAGTGACACTGGGTATGGCAAACACACCCCAGAACAGGCCCCATGTGCAGTAGTTTCCAGTATAAATAGAACTCCGTGGATTTGTTTTTGACTTACATACAGACTGTTTTGTTTAAGCAAGAGAAAGAGCATGATGTTTAGTTGAAAGGAGTTGGGGAAGGGGAAAATATAAAAATAAACAAAAATTTTAAAAAGAAAGAAAACTTTAAAGTAAAATATATATGTTGAGGCAAGGCTGAGGGAATGGCTCTTCCAGAAGACCTAACTTCAGTCCCCAGACCACAAATGGTGGTTCATGACTGCCTGTTATTCCAATTACAAGGGATCTGACACCATCTTTTTGACCTCTGAGGGAAAATCCTCAGACTCACAGGCAGGTAAAATACCCATAAACATAAAATTAAAATAAACAAACCTAAAATAATATGATATACCTGTTGGTCTGGATAGTGCTCTTATCCAGAGGACCTGAGTTCAGTTTCAGTACCTATAACAGCCATCTGTAACTGTGAGCCCACCCTGGGCTATTTAGCCCATGTTTATCTAGTCCTTGTTACATAGCAAGACATACACATATATACCGACACACAAACACACGTTCTCCACATAGTCTGTACATTTATATATTTATTTCACTATTATCGTGATTCTATATGATAAGTATTGTTGACATCTACATTTATCATGAAAATGGTAAGGCACATAGAGGCTGAATAAGTAGCTCCCAAGTCACAGAGCAACTAAGGTGTTTCCCATGATTAAGTCATGCCTCCTAGTCATCCTGATCATTGTGAGGTCAGGAGGCAACCTGGGCCCTCACCATGTAACCATATGAAGGAGGCAATAGATACAGGAAACTGAGAAACACCAAAATGGCACATTCCCGGCTCATTTCCAAGACTCTGACAACTGGTCACTCTTGCTCTATGATTTGGAAAAGGATCGGAAAGTAAAGGCTGGGGATCAGAGATCGGTCAGATACTGGTTCTAGGCTTCCTTCACAGAAGGGGTATATGAAAGAGAGAGATATAAATGTGTGATGGGAAAGAGTGAGAAGGCTAGTTTGTCTGCTTCCCTGATTTCCTGCTGTGGACCAGTACAAAGTCTACCTGTAATTGGAAATTTTGGCCCAGCATGAAAAGAACAGAAATGTTTCACACCGGAATCTCTGTCAACATCTAGTGGTCGGTAATGTGAATGACACGTGACATGGAATGTGCATGTTGGGCCCAGCAGTGAGGACAGTAAGGACCAGGAGCAAAGAGGAGAAGTGCCAGAGCTGTGAGAACAAGAGACCCAGTCACTGTGAGGAGCTGCTCTGATGCGTTTCCTGGCAATTGTTGTCACGTTATCCACAGTGGGCGCTATGATGCATAAAACTGACGTCACAAAGCTCCTAAACCAGAGCTGGAGCCATGAATTCATGTGTTTTGGGTGGAGACCAAGACTCCACACATCTACCAATGGTCTTGTGGAGATAGGAACCAAAGGCAGGGCCTTTTTCTTGTAATTCTTGCTTTCTATTCTGGAGAATTTACTGGCACAAGATGGGCACCCCAGGGAGTCAGAAAATCTGACAGGACTTGTTCTGCAGGGACCATCTCATTCCTCGGCCAGAAGGGACTGGCAATGAACCCTGCTGCTCTCCCTTCTGTTCAGCATCACTCGGGTCTTTCTCAGGCCTGACTAACCCCTCATTCTTACCTTCCAGGTTTAAGATCTGAGATTCTGCCTCCTCCCCAGACTGAAGCCATCCATCTACTACTGCAGTTGGCTTCAGTGCCCTTCCCGGCCAAAGTCAGAACAACTCGTTCTCCTTCCATGGTCCCATGTAGGCTGAGTTGCCCATTCTTGCTTAAAAGACTTTATTGTTGCTCAGGCCTGAAACATGAGCAAGAAATAAACTTCCAGATGGCTAGTCTCACCCTGACTGGTGTAGAGATTCATCATCTTCTCTTTCCACTCAGCATGAATCTGGGAAGCCTGCGCTGGCTGTTACTGGCTGTTTTCTTCTCTGAGAGCTGGTGCATTGCCCCAAATGAGCTGAGGATAACCAAGATCTGAGCCAGATGTCCGGACACCAGACTGTCCCCATTGTGCTGAAGGAAAGAGACTAAAAAGACCTAGGATTTGGAGTATGATGGCAGTTGACATTGAAGCTATTAGGCATAAGGTGAGCTCTGGGAGGGACCAACAGACCACAAAGACAGGCCATAGAACAATGGGTAGGCAGTCTAAAGTCCTGAGATGCTATAAAGATAATGGGGGTGGCCTACTTGGGGTCCAGAGAGAAGAAGAATGGCAGTGGGAGACTTGGGAAGGAGCCAGTTTATGTCTTTCCAAACAGGATGTGACTGACAAAGGGGATGGTGGTCCATATTACCTGGATCAGATTAAAACAGTCTCAAGACGTCCTCTACATTGTGGCTTCCAGAGTGCGCTGACTCTTTCCCCTAGTATAATTTCAACTTAGGTCTGTTCTTTTTTTCTCTTTCTTTCTTTCTTTCTTTCTTTCTTTCTTTCTTTCTTTCTTTCTTTCTTTCTTTCTTTTCTACCTTCCTTTCCTTCCTTCCTTCCTTCTTTCCTTCCTTCCTTCCTCTTTCCTTCCTTCCTTTATTCCTACCTTCCTTCTTTCCTTCCTTCCTTCTTGTTTATCTGAGATTCTCTGTGTAACCATGGCTGTCCTGGAACTTTCTCTATAAACCAGACTGGCCAAAAACTCAGAGATTCATCTGCCTCTGCCTCCAGAATACTGGGATTAAAGGCATGCACCACCATGCCCGCAAACTTCAGCTGTTTCTTAAACTGCTTTATATATTCTTACATCTTATACACGTACTTACTTATAACAGATTGAATTCTAGGTAAGCTGTGCTTCTGGGTAAAGCACAGTCTTTTCCTAGAAGTATCCATTCTAGGGAGAGCACAAAGGAGACATGGACAGTGAGAAGAGAAATTTAAGCCCTGTGCCTACCATGATCTAGGTTGCTGCATCTCGACATGGCCAGTCTGCTTTGCCTCCTTGATTGTTCTGCTTACATTCTTGAGTACTTGACCAATTACTGCATCCTATCAGAATTCTTCCCTTTGGAGAAGAAGGATCAAATAAAGAAATGAATGAAAAATGGACAGAAAGTAGGAAGGAAGGAAGGAAGGAAGGAAGGAAGGAAGGAAGGGAGGGAGGAAGGAAGGGAGGAAGGGAGGAAGGAAGGGTGAGACTGCTGGTAAGGTCAAGACCAGAGAAAACCAAAGATCCTCTCCACTTAATAAGGAAAACCGGTGAGGTAAATGCGAGTAGGAGTCAGGAGTCCGGAACTAGATAGGGTAATATCACCTGATTTTTTAGCACTGATACCTGGACCTCCATTCAGGCAAATCAAATTATCCTTTGGGCATAAGGTCCAAAATTCACTCACTCTCTCTCCCACCCTCTGTGTGTGTGTGTGTGTGCGTGTGTGTGTGTGTGTGTCTGTGTGAGTGGGATGGTATGTTTTGAGGTTGTCGTGGTGTGTGTGGTATGTAAGCTCCTAGTATGATTTCGTGAGGTATCCAGGGAAGAGAACCTCCACACCAGATGATCTAATGTAGGGATGTGTGTGTGTGTGTGTGTGTGTGTGTGTGTGTGCTCGCGCGTGCGCTCCCGAGCGAAGGTGTCTTTGCACACTTGTAGTGGATGCCAAAGGACAGCTTTGGGTGTGTTTCCTCAGGTGCTGTCAAATTTTTTTCTCAGACAGAGTCTTTCATTGGCCTGAAGCTCACAAAATAGGGTAAGCTGTCTGACCAGTAAACCCTAGGAACATTATGTCTCCACAGTTTTTTGCAGGGATTCCACAACTGGAGGTTTATGTAGATTCTGGGGATTGCAAAGAAAGCATCTTGTTAACTGAGATATCCTTTCAGATCTGACAATGAAGTTTTGTTTTTTTCTCTTTTTTTATATTTTATTTATTATGTATACAATATTCTGTCTGTGTGTATTCTGCAGGCCAGAAGAGGGCACCAGACCCCATTACAGATGGTTGTGAGCCACCACGTGGTTGCCGGAAATTGAACTCAGGACCTTTGGAAGAGCAGGCAATGCTCTTAACCACTAAGCCATCTCTCCAGCCCCCTGACAATGAAGTTTTGAATTGGGATACAAGATAATCAGAAATATAGTTTTTAAAAAAGTAAATGTATTTTAAAAAAATGTGGGTATATTCTGAATACATTGACTAAGACCCTGAGAGATAAGTGTTTCCCAAATCAGCTAGGACTCCAACAGACCAAGGTATTATTCCTCCAAAACCCAACTTGGTGAGCCAAAGACTTTAAAACTTACAGCTAACAGATGAGGGATTACTTACAGTTGCAGAGCAGCAACTGACTGTGGCGTGGAAGAAGGATTCCTTCTCCATAGCTGGATAGATGGAAGTGCCTGCCCTGTCAGTCGACCTTCTACACTCTCGGTACTCTAGAGTCTCCAGAGGCTACAGAACCACATGTAACTGGGACAGAATCTCACACAGCTGAAAAGGACATGCCTCAAAGAGAGGCTGGAATCACAGGTGAGAGTCTAATGACATCTGCCCAATGCCCAACACCCTTGCATAAAGAGACTTCAGTAGGCAGATGGAGGTAGGGTGTATAACAAGGAAGGTGAGAGAGCCATGGAAAGCAAGCCAGTAAGCAGCATTCCCGCCATGACCTCTGTATGCTGGTATATTTGTGTTTAAAAGAATAAAGCTTGGCTGAAGATCAGCAGGCAAAGCAGCCACACTCGTCAGCTACACAGGAATGGGGGGGGGCGTGGTGGCAGACACCTTTAATCCCAGGAATCGGGAGACACAGGCAGGCAAATCTCGGTGATTTCAAGGCTGTCCTGTGCTATACAAGATTGATCCAGAAACAGATCTAGATGGTGGTGGTTTATAGCTTTCATCTCAGTGTTTGGGTGTCACACACTTTAAATCCCAGCACTAGGGATTGTTGACAGGAGCAATATGCTGGGAAGAGTGAGGAATATGCTAGGAAGAGACAGGAACTCACTGGAGTTTGGAGACTGAGGGATCATGGAGACAGGATCTCGCCCTTTGAGTCTGAACACTTGGTAGAGGTAAAAGGTCTCTCTAGTGTTTGCTGCTTTGCCTTTCTGACCTTCAGCTTGGACCCCAATAACTGTATCTGGGTTTGCATTATTCTGCTACACCTCTGCTTTCATTCCTGCTTCAAGATTCCTTCCTTTATTTCCTTACACAATGTACTACATCTGTAAACTTAAATGAACCCTTTCATCTTGACTTTGACCACAGTGATTACAATTTAAACTAAGACAGCATATTCCCTAGTGGGGGACAAACCAGAAAACCTTAAACATGACATTTGAGCTATCCATAATCTTCAGCGTGACACATACCCTGCATTCAGAGCCCCTAACCATCATAAGATCACTTGTTTTTAAGAAATTTTTTTTAAATTTAAAAATTTGTATTTTACGGAGAAGTTGCAAAACTAGGACAGAATATTCCCAAATGCCCTGCTCCTAGTTGATTCCTTTGGTACTACTTTGAGTGGATGTATCACAATTGTTGAGCCAATCAAGACATTTCTTTTTTATTTATTTATTTATTTATTTATTTATTTATTTATTAAGGATTTCTGCCTCCTCCCCGCAACCGCCTCCCATTTCCCTCCCCCTCCCCCGATCAAGTCACCCTCCCTAATCTGCTCGAAGAGCAATCAGGGTTCCCTGACCTGTGGGAAGCCCAAGGACTGCCCACCTCTATCCAGGTCTCCTAAGGTGAGCATCCAAACTGCCTAGGCTCCCCCAAAGCCAGTACGTGCAGTAGGATCAAAAACCCTCTGCGATTGTTCTTGAGTTCTCAGTATTCCTCATTGTCCTCTATATTCAGCCAGTCCGGATTTATCCCATGCTTTTTCAGACCCAGGCCAGCTGGCCTTGGTGAGTTCCCGATAGAACATCCCCATTGTCTCAGTGTGTGGGTGCACCCCTCGCGGTCCTGAGTTCCTTGCTCGTGCTCCGTCTCCTTCTGCTCCTGATTTGGACCTTGAGATTTCTGTCCCGTGCTCCTCTGTCTCTGTCTCCTTTCATCGCCTGATGAAGGTTAATATTTATGAGGATGCCTATGTGTTTGTCTTTGGGTTCACCTTCTTATTTCGCTTCTCTAGGAACATGCATTATAAGCCCAATGTCCTTTAGTTATGGCTAGAAACCAAATATGAGTGAGTACATCCCATGTTCCTCTTTTTGGGTCTGGCTTACCTCACTCAGGATAGTGTTTTCTATTTCCATCCATTTGTATGCAAAATTCAAGAAGTCCTTGTTTTTTACTGCTGAGTAATACTCTAATATGTATATATTCCATACTTTCTTCATCCATTCTTCCGTTGAAGGGCATCTAGGTTGTTTCCAGGTTCTGGCTATTACAAACAATGCTGCCATGAACATAGTTGAGCATATACTTTTGTTGTATGATAGGGCCTCTCTTGGGTATATTCCCAAGAGTGGTATTGCTGGATCCAGGGGTAGGTTGATTCCGAATTTCCTGAGAAACCGAAACACTGCTTTCCAGAGTGGTTGCACAAGTTTGCATTCCCACCAGCAATGGGTGAGTGTCCCCCTTTCTCCACAACCTCTCCAGCAAAGGCTATCATTGGTGTTTTTTATTTTAGCCATTCTGACAGGTGTAAGATGGTATCTTAAAGTTGTCTTGATTTGCATTTCCCTGATCGCTAGGGAAGTTGAGCATGACCTTAAGTGTCTTTTGGCCATTTGGAGTTCTTCTGTTGAGAATTCTCTGTTCAACTCAGTACCCCATTTTATAATTGGATTGATTAGCCTTTTACGGTCTAGTTTCTTGATTTCTTTATATATTTTGGAGATCAGACCTTTGTCAGTTGCGGGGTTGGTGAAAATCTTCTCCCAGTAAGTGGGTTGCCTTTTTGTCTTAGTGACAGTGTCCTTTGCTTTACAGAAGCTTCTCAGCCTCAGGTTCAACATACGAAAATCTATCAATGTAATCCACCATATAAATAAACTGAAAGAAAAAAATCATATGATCATTTCATTAGATGCTGAAAAAGCATTCGACAAAGTTCAATCAAGACATTTCTAATTACTAAAACCATGGTATATTGAGATTTCCTTACCTTTTACCATTACTCTTTACCATTGTCCATTACAAAATCCCGCTAGGAGCCTAATTCATACAACAGTGGTTCACATGGCTTTCCTGTAAGACCATGTCATGTGTGTATGTGTGTGTGTCTGTGTGTGTGTGTCTGTGTGTGTGTAGTTTGTGCTGAGGAATCATTTGTTAGACTTCTAGGGTAAAATGAAACGTTATTGTGTTGCATCCTTCCCTCCTGTCTTTATCTCAATGGAGTCACCATTGGGAAGAGGATGTGCACACTAGACCATGAAGAGGCTTCCATAAGAAGTTTTTCTCTGAAGTAGACCACCTCTGTCATGCGTACAGAGAACATGAAGTTCTTCATGTTGTATATTGGTCATTTTATAAAAGCTCCCTCCAGAAATGGAAACCTCACAGACATGGTGGCTGTCCTAGTCTTATTGTAGACCTAACACAGTGTCAGCTGAGAGGGAAGCGTCTACTGAGAAACTGCCTACATCAGATTAGGAGGTTGGTCTTTGGACACATCTGTGTGTGGTTTCCTTGATTATTAACTCACATGAGGTCCTGGTCTGCTGTACGCAATACCATTCCTAGGGAGGAGGCTCTGAGTTAGATAAAAGTACCAGGGAAGCATGAGCCTATGACTAAGCTAGAGAAGGGACAAGCAAACAGTACTCTTTCTTCTAGGCTTCCTTCTTAAAGGTTCCTACCTTGAGATCCTGCCCCAATTTCTTCAGGCATGAACTGTGACTTGAAAGCCTGTTCCAAATAAACCCTTTCATCTCTAAGCTGATTTTGTGCTGGAGTGTTTTAGAACAGCCCCAGAAACTGCTACCGTGGCCCACCCTGTTGGCAGGCAAGGGCAAGGAAAGGCACATTCCAGACTAGTATGGGCTACATAATGAAACACTGAATTAAAAAGTAAATCCCAAACCATAGGGATAAGGACAAAATGAAAGTGTAAATCCACTCTAAGGAATACAGGTCGCTGAACAACAGTATTCTTCTCTGTCATGGTATGCCAATGCCTGTTTCTAATGTTCATTCTCTCCTCTCAGAACCATTGAAGTCCTCCTGTCTCTTTGGCTTTCTCTAATACTACTGCATGTATGAGATGGATTGATCTACCATGCCTTCTTTTAAAGGGACAATGGAATGATTTTTCTTGTGTGTGGAAAGAGTGAGATAGGACGAAGCCTCATTTGTATACATGGATAGCTGGAAATCACAAGACCACGTATTGAAAACATGGCCATTCCCCTCCATACACTTGAGATGCTAGGATATTACGCACGACATGTTTTATTCAAAAAGTTTTGACTTTCTCATCAGTGACCTTGGACCCTAGAAGTGAGTGGTGGCTTTTTCGATTGATATGATAGAATTAACCAGACGAGCTCAAAACAAAAAATATAACTTAATATTTGAAAACAGGGAAACTCACAGGACCTGGGTAAATGTTCAGATGTCCAAAATGGGATTGGTGAACACATTTCGAAGAGAGCAAGGGCACCTGGATTCCCAGATTTTCTTTCCTACCCCCGGATGGCACACTCTAGCCAAATGTGATTGGCTGAGCTTCCCCATCATCTCCCCCTTTTGTCTAAACAAGATCAAATCATACCCAATACAACTATATACAATAGGAACAGATATCAAATATGAAATTACAAGCAACAAACAATATTAAGAAACACATAACAAAAGTTTTACTAAGCATTTTATTTCAAGGAGTCTAAATAACTTATTGAAATTAAGTTTAGCTAAATTGTGAGGAGGGTAACTACAATTCTCTATTCTTAAACTCCATCAAAATTCTGAAAAGGGAAGTAATATGATATGAGCAACCAGGAAGTACAAACGAGAAACTTCCAAAATGTGCCAAATGATAGAGACAACTGACTCCTGGGCAATCACCCAAAGTCTCCTTTGCAATGTTGAGTCAACCAACTTTGGCTAAGGCCTAACGTAACTGACATACCATTTTCAAAGGCAAGAAACTTTTGAGAACTATCTTACCCTGTCTTGGCAGGATATGACAATCCTGTTTTTATCCATTTATGGATACTCTGTAGCTCTGTCAGTGGTCAAGGTATGGGCTTTTCTTTGCCCAAAAGCCAGTTCTGCCAACAAGTAGACAAGCTCCAAGTGGAGTGTCTTTGGTGCTCAACATTCTCTAGGGAGTAGAACGGTGTTG
Organism: Microtus pennsylvanicus; assembly: GCF_037038515.1. Classification (NCBI taxonomy): domain Eukaryota; kingdom Metazoa; phylum Chordata; class Mammalia; order Rodentia; family Cricetidae; genus Microtus; species Microtus pennsylvanicus. Next base: position 66,097,734 of record NC_134601.1, read on the forward strand.
CCAGTAGTGATTGTGTCTCACTACCACAAAACTGTAGGTTAGATTAAAGGCCATTTTCTACAGCTTTTTGAAGAGGTTGAAGATTCTACTATCTATACTAAATATAATCTCTATGTATCTAAAGAACCTGATTAGCCTAAAAATAAATAGAATAAACTTAGATGACTATTGATCTATAATTCTCGATGCCTATCTAACTTAAAGACTAAGAAAATTAACAACTGTCTAATAAATGAGGACAATGACCTCGAAATGTAAACAGTATATATCATCACATAAACACTATGTAAGTAACTTAATCAGAGGTAGAAATGTATATATATATCTACCATGTTGCAATGTACATCAATATTATATATATATATATATATATATATATATATATATAAATGATTTAAACAGAGTTAGCAGACTCACATAAAATATTCAATATAATTTAACTTTGTATCAATATATAAGAATCATTACCAATATAACTTTCTAAAAACAATAACTCACAAATACCAATCTATTATCCCATCACCAATTTACCCTCTCTTTTTTCAAGAATACCCATGAGCCTATGAAATACTTCCCCCATCCATCAACCATATACCAATTATAAAAACCCCCAAAGGAGGTTTCTAAACCTGAAGGCAAACTCTGCTAGGAGAGGGGATGTTATCCTCTAAAATTGCTGTCATGGCGGTGACGTTCTTCTTAGGGGGTTCTGTGATAAAATTCCAAGATTAATATTTGATCTGGGAAAATTGCAAATAGTGAGTGTTTTGAGGAGGTCTGGCCAGGGTGTTATAAAAGATGTGCACCATTAGGAACCGTCTTGTGCGGTTGGTACCAAAAATCATGTCTTGTAGTAGCACTATCAACATGATGAAGTCAAATTAGCCAAGTGGAGTCAATATGTGGAGCCCCATCTTCTTGGAAACTTCAAAGATCACTGCAGGAAAATACATTATTTCTTCTGGGAAACTAAGCATTATATATAAAGACATATACAGACATATATATTCAATGAAAGGTATGATAAAGACAGAAACAGATATGAGGAAAGGCAAACAAAGTTTATAAATTATTATTATTATTATTATTATTATGTCCCATATCATAGCTCTTGACATGAGAAAGAAGCTCTGGGATATCTCTTATGAACAGGCTTGGAATTTGGAGAGGGACCTAGCCAGAGTCCAACTCTAAAACCAGCTCTCTATATTTATAAATAAATGCACATTAACACATATTTAAAAATATGTTTATTATAATTTATTTACTGAACCTATTCAGGTTTCTTGCTGAACTTATTGGGTTGTAAATAGTTTCCATCTGTCAGTATTCAAATATCCAGGGTCCCTTGAATTCTTTGAAGATGAGTGTTTTCCTGGGGAGATAAGCAGAGAACCCTGGCCGCATCCTATGTGTTGTTCTTACCATCAGTATGATTATCATCATTGTGGATGAGCTGTCATTTCTTCTTTCTAAGGGATTCTTCCTCTTCAAACTGAACCTTTATTAATTTTGATGGTATCCACAATTTTTCTTCTCCAGTGGAAACAAGAGCAAAACCACTTCCCCAACGCAGCACATATCCTGGCATCCATTGCAAGGTCAACATATTTTTTAAATAAGCTGGTTGATTTAATTCAGCAGACTTTTCCATTATCCAATGACTTTCTTCAGCCATTGTCCCATTTTCATGAGCGTTGAGAAAACTCAAGGTTAATAAAGCATTATGAGTGAGCAGAGCTGGGAGCTGGGAGCCAATGGTTGGGTGCTCAGAACAAGTGAGGTCCAGACCTGGGGCACTAGCCCAGGACATAGCACCAAGTGCGGCCACTGGTGCAGGCACAAGCTCCTTGCTCTCAGGTCCCCTCGCTCTGGGCAGGGATGTGGGAGAAAGGTGCCTGCAGCAAGGGCATGAGACAGTGCGTATATCAATGAACAAATCCTTGTGGTGTGGCCTCAACTGGCCAGAGCCTTAAAGGGCTCTAAAAAGCCCCAAGGAAGGGAACCAAGTGATGGTGCGTTCGATCAGCACACTAGAATTAACCAGACCACCTTAAAACAACAGATAATTTAATAATTGAAAACGGGTAAACTCACACGACCTGGGAAAAGATTCCCATGTCCAAAACAGGGAAAGAGAGACATGCAAAGAGAGACGAAAAGAGCTAATTCACCTGGATTCCCAGGTTTTCTTCCCTGGCCCCAGGCAGCTGCACCCTAGACAAATGTGATTGACTGAGCTTCCCCATCCAGAGAGCAACTTCCTCTCAAGGGTGGTGACAGAAAAAGTTAACTCAGACTCTTATGCATTGAAAACATTCTTCATACCTGAAGGTGACATAGATGTTTTCAGAAAGAAAGAAAAGTAAGAGTCCTGAGAACAAGCAGAAATACACAAATATAAACAATCAGAAATCCTTCAGGCTGAAGAAAAGAATACCAGAAACAACAACATCCTTTGTTGCAAATAAAGACCATCAGAAGGCTTAAATGTCTTCTTAATGCCAAGTTCCCTATTTCCACTTTTTTCCTATAAAATACACACAGGGCCTGGCAAGATGGCCCAGTTCCAACAGATGCTTGTGCGGAAAAGGATGTCCTGATTTTGCCTCCCTGGGTACAGTAATAATAAAGAAGTGACTCCTAAACGTAGCCTGCTACCTCCACGTGTATATTGTGACCCACATGAATAAATACATGCACACAGATGAAATATAAACTATATGTGATTGCTTTAAAAAGCATGATAATATTTTATGTGTGTTTAACACATATTCACGTGGATTATCTATAGGGTTTTGTAGAATAAAAAGCACTAGAGAACGGCAAATGTATTTCTATTGTTAAATATTTTACTTTTAAAATATGATATCACCCCGCAACCCATACTGTACTGAACATCACCATGTGTCCGCGGCTGGCCTCAAACTCATGTCAAACCCTTTGCTTCCACTTCCTGAGCCCTGGGATTACAGTATGAAGCACCACACTAAACATCAGGATTTACTTTCTGGGGAAAGGGGCCAAAAAGCAATACTGTGTAGACTATAAAATTGTAAGAACATATAATTTATAATCACTAAAACTTATCAGAAATGCAGAAGAAAAATTAGAGAACTCTAAAGCTAAAACATTAAAAATAAGAATTAGAAAAACAAAATATGAGGGGGATAAGAGTGCAAATGATAAACAGTACAACGTCACAACAGATACATTAGCTATTAATGCATCAAACACTGCAAATAAAGGATAAATATTTTCTGAACAGATACAGGAGCAAGAACATTAATATCTTATCTGTAAGATAGAGAGTTTAATAAGTGTGTGTGTGAGGGCTGGGAGGATGGCACAGCAGTTAGCATCACTGTATGCTCTTCCATAGGTCCAGGGTTCAATTCCCAGCACCCAAATGGCAGCTCACAACTGTCTGTCACTAAAATTCTAGGGGCCCTGGCACCCTTACACAGGCCTATATCATGCAGGTCAAACATAAACACATATAAAATAAAAACAAGTAATTCTCTTTAAAGTAGAAGGAAAAGATGCTGTCGACAGTTGTGAATCTATCACTGCCTTTAGAATCATTTACTGCTAGTTGCTGGGAACAGCTTCTGTTCTCAGTTCAGTTTAGTCTACTTAGATTGTTGGTGGGGTTTCAAGTCTAATGTTTGAGCACTTACCCCCAGCAGGAGGCACTTTTGGAGGACTATGGGGAGCATCCCAGGCCTGTAGCATGAGGGCAGGGCCTTTAAGGGTGTTACACTCACCACTCACTGAATCTGATCTGTAAGCTTTGCAACCTGTCCATTGCCACATGAGGAGTCTCCTCCATGTGCTGCAGTCCCCATTAAAAGCACCGTGATGGCATTGGTGACACTTTTCCTGGGCAGAGAACCCATTCCAGACCAAATTGTGGGTGAGGACTTTACACAACAGGGGTGATTCTAAAGCACTTGCATCACTAAAAGCCCACTCTCTCACGGGTGAGGACTCACATAGTCTACATCTATCAGAATCTCCAGAGGTGGTGGATGACTCCAAAGTAACATCGTTCTCCAGACCCAACAGAGCTGACGCACATAGGACCTCACAGAGACTGTGAGATCACTCACGAGATCTGCAGGAGCTCAAGCCAGATAAAATCCCAACATGGAAGGGTGGAAGTGGCCACAAAGTCCTAGACCTAGCCAAGTGGCTATTTGTGATTGATAGCTGCTTGGAGAGGGAAAATAATTTTCTCAATGAAGTGACACTGAGTATAGCAAACACAGCCCAGAACAGGCACCATGCCCAGTTGTTTCCAGTATAACTAGGACTCCATGGTTTTGTTTTTGACTTATAAAAGGACTGTTTTGTTTGTTTTAAGCAAGAGTCAGAGCATAATGTTAAGTTGGGAAAAGTTAGGGAAGGGAGAAAATATGATAAAAATGAATGAAAAATTTAAAAATAAGGAAAAATGAAAAGTAAAATATATATGTTGATGTGGGGCTGAGGGGATGGCTCTTGCAAAAGACCTGACTTCAGTTCCCAGAAGCCAAATGGTGACTCACAATTGCCTTATATCTTGTTCCAAGCAATCTGACACCATCTTATGACCTATGTGAGCAAATCCACAAAGACACACGGAGATAAATTGTTCCTACACATAAAATTAAAATAAACAAAACCTGAAATAATAAGATACAACTATTGGTTTTGATACTGCTCTTAGTCATAGGACCTGAGTTCAGTTTGCAGAACCTACAAACAGCCATCTGTAATGTGAGGCCACCCTGGGCTATTAAGCCCATGTAAAATAGCAAGACATACACACACACACACACACACTCACACACATAAACACACACACACACACACACACATTCTGCACATATCTGTACATTTATATATTTACTTCACTATTAGTGTGATTCCATATCACAGGTGTTGTTGACATCCACATTGTACACAATAAAGGAAAGGCCCAGAGAGGCTGAATAAGTAGCCCCCAAGTCACAGAGCAACTAAGATGTTACCCATGATTTATTCATGCCTCCTAGTCATCCTGATCATTGTGAGGTCAGGAGGCAACCTGAGCCCTCAGTGTGTAACCATATGAAGGAGGCAGCAGATACAGGAAAGTGAGAAACACCCAAGATGGAACATTCACGGCTCATGTCCTAGGGTCTGGCAACTACTCAGTCTCAGCTCTATGGTTTGGAAAAGGATCAGAAAATAAAGGCAGGACATTCCAGGTGGACCAGACACTGGTTCTCAGACTTTATTCACTGGAATGGGTATATGAAAGAGAGATATGTGTGTGTGAGGAGAAAGTATGTGGACATTGTTTGTCTGCCTCCCTAATTTCCTGCAGTGGACCAGAACAAAATCTACCTTTGATTGGAAATGTTGGCCGATCCTGAAAAGAACAGAAAAGCTTCTTGCCAGTATCTATGTCGATAAGCCAAAAATGAAAGTGTAAATCCACTCTTAGGAATACAGGTCACTGACCAACAGTATTCTGCTGTTTCATGTTATACCAATTCCTGTTTCTGATGTTCATTCTCTACTCTCAGAGCCATCGAAGTCCTCCCATCTCTTGGGCTTTCTCTAATACTATTGCAGTATGAGATGAGTTGATCTACCAAGACTTCCTTTAAAGGGACCATGGAATTGATTTTTCATGTGTGTGGAAAGAGTGAGAGAGGAGGAAAGCCTCATTTGTATACAGGAATAGCTGGAAATCCCAAGACCACATATTGAACAGATGGCCAATCCCCTCCATGCATTTGAGGTGCTAGTATATCACAACAGACACGTTTTATTTAAAAATCTGTGACTTTCTCATCAGTGACCTTGGAGGCTATTAGAGACTGCTGGTGTATTTGACTGGTATGCTAGGATTAATTAGAGCAGCTCAAAACAGCAGATATAATTTAATAATTGAAAACAGAGAAAGTCAACACTACCGGGGTAAAGGTTCCATGTCCAAAACCAGTCTGTGAACACTGTGAACACTGCACTAACAGAGCCAAAGTGAGCAAGGGCAGCTGGATTCCCAGGTTTTCTTCCCTGGCCCTAGGCAGCCACACCCTAGTCAAATGTGATTGGCTGAGCTTCCCCATCAAGAGAGAAACTTCCTCTAAAAGGTGGTGACAGAAAAAGTTAACTCAGTCTCTTATACATTGATAACATTCTTCCTGCCTGAATGTGATGTCGATTTTTCAGAAAGAAAAAAAAAGAAAGAGTCCTGGGAACAAGGAGAAGTATACAAATATAAACAATCAGAAATTATTCAGGTTGCAGAAAAAGAATAACACAGATAACAACATCTTTTTGTGCAAATTAAGACCATCAGAAGGCTTGAATGTCATCTTAATACCAAGTTCCCTATTTCCACTTTTTCCTTTAAAATACACACAGGGCCTGGAAAGATGGCCCAGTGCCTACAGATGCTTGTGCCCACCAAGATAGCCTCAGTTTGCCTCCCTGTGTACACTGAAGAAAAAACTGACTCCTAAAAGTTGCCTGCTACCTCCACTTGTATACTGAGACACAAATGCATAAACACATGTGCACAAAATGTAAAATATATTAAATGCTTAAAAGCAAATAATGATATCTTAGGTATGATTAACATATAAGCACATGAATTAATTACATTGTATTGTAGAATAAAGAGCACTAGAAAATGACAAAAGAATTTCTATTGTTAAAAATTTTACTTTTGAAATACGATCTTACCGTGTAACCCATACTGGCCTGAACCTCACTATGTGGCCCCAGCTGGCCTCAAACTCATGTCAAACCCTTGGCTTCCACTTCTTGAGTCCTGGGATTACAGATGTGAGGCACCACACCTACCATCAGGATTTATTGTCTGGAGAAGGGACAAAAAGCAACACTGTGTAGACTATAAAATAGTAAGGACATATAATTTATAATCTCTAAAACATATCAGAAAGGCTGATGAGAAATTATAGAGTTCTAAAGCTAAAACATTAAAAATAAGAATTAGAGAAACAAAATATGAGAAGGATAGGAGTGCAAATAATCAAGAATAGAACATCACAACAGATACATTAGCTATTAATGGATCAAACACTACAAATAAAGAATAAATATTTTCTGAACATATACAAAAGCAAGAACAGTAATAACTTGTCCGTAAGCTAGAGAGTTTAAGAAGTGTTTGAGAGTTAGGAGGATAGCTCAGCAGTTAGCATCACAGTCTGCTCTTCCAGAGGACCTGGGTTCAATTCCCAGCACCCACATGGCACCTCACAGCTGGATGTGACTACAATTCTAGGGGACCCAGCACCCTCACACAGACCTGTATCATGCAGGCCAAACACTCACGCACGTAAAATAAAAATAAGTAGAAGTAGTTCTCTTTAAAGTAGAAGAAAAAGATGCTGGCGACAGTGGTGATGCTGTCACTGCCTTTAGAATCATTTACTGCTCATTTAGTCAGGGCTGATTGCTGAGAATAGCTGCTGCCCTCAGTTCAGTTTAGTCTACTTAGATTGTTGGTGGGGTTTGCAAATTTGCTGTTTGAGAATTTAGCCCCCAGCAGGTGGCACTGTTGGAGGAGTGTGTGGAGCATCCCAGGCCTGCAGCATGAGGGCCGGGCCTGTGAAGGCTGTTACACTTAGCACTCACTGAATCTGATCTGTAAGCTTTGCATCCTGTCCATTGCCACATGAGGAGTCTCCACCATGTGCCGCGGTCCCCATTAAAAGCACCTTGATGGCACTGGTGACACTTTTCCTGGGTAGGGAACCCATGTCAGACCAAAGTGTTGGGTGAGGACTTTACACAACAGGGGTGATTCTAAAGTACTTGCATCACTAAAAGCCCACTCGGTCACAGGTGATGACTCATGGAGTCTGCATCTATCTGAATCTCCTGAGGTGGTGGTTGACTCCAAAGTAACATCGTTCTCCAGACCCAACAGAGCTGATGCACATAGGACCTCACAGAGACTGTGAGATCACTCACAAGATCGGCAGGAGCTCAAGGCAGATAAAATCCCTGCATGGAGGAGGGAAAGTGGCCACAAAGCCCTACACCTAGCCAAGTAGATATATGTGATGGATAGCTGCTTTCTTAATGGAGTGACAATGTGTACAGCAAACACACCCCAGAACAGGCCCAGTGCCCAGCAGTTTCCAGTATAAATAGGACTCCATGGTTTTATTTTTGACATATATACAAACTGTTTTGTTTTAAGCAAGAGAAAGAGTATGACGTTGAGTTAGGGATAGTTAGGGAAGAGAGAAATATGATAAAAATAAATGAAAAATTTAAAAATACAAAAAAAATTAAAAGTAAAATATAAATGTTGCGGCTAAGCTGAGGGGATGGCTCTTCCAGAGGCCCTAACTTCAGTCCCCAGACCCCAAATGGTGGCTCACAACTTCCTGTTATTAGATTTCCAAGGGAAATGACACCATCTTATGAGCTCTGTGGGCAAATCAACAGGCACTAACGCAAGTAAAATATCCATACACATGAAATTAAAATACAGAAAACCTGAAATAATAATAAGATATACCGGTTGTTCTGGATAGTACTCTTAGCCAGAGGACCTGACTTCAGTTTGCAATACCTACTGACAGCCATCTGTAACTGTGAGAGGCCACTCTGGGCTATTTAGCCCATGTTTATTTAGACCATGGTTCATAGCAGGATATACATACATACATACATACATATATACATACATACATACACACAACACATTGTCTACATAGTCTGTACATTTATATATTTCCTTCACCATTATAGTGATTCCATATCACAAGTATTGTTGCAATCCACAACACAATTTTGTGTACCTCCCTACTTTCCTGTGGTGGACCAGGACAAAGTCTACCTGTGCTTAGAAATGTTGGCCCAGCCTGAACAGAAAAGAAAAGCTTCTCACCAGGATCTCTGTCAACATCCAGTGGTCAAGGATGTGGGGGCCATAAATGAAGACAGTAAGGACCATGAACAGAAGAGGAGAAGAGCCACGGCTGTGAGAACAAGACACCCAGTCACAGTGAGGAGCTGCTCTGATGCGTTTCCCAGCAATTGTTGTCACGTTATCCACAGTAGGCAATATGATGCATAAAAGTGATGTCACAAAGCTCCTGAAACCAGAGATGGAGCCATGAATTCATGTGTTCCAGGGAGAGAATAAGTCTTGACCCTTCTAGCCTAGGGAATCTTAAGGCAATGACCAAGCTAGAGAAAGGACAAGCTAACAGCACTCTTCCTTCCAGGCTTCCTTCCTGCAGGTTCCTGCCTTGAGTTCCTGCCCTGATTTCCCCAGGGATGAACTGTGACTTGGAAGCTTGTGCCATATAAACCCTTTCTTCTCAAAGCTGATTTTGTGTTGGAGTGTTCTAGAACAGTCCCAGAAACTGCTACTGTGGCCCACCCTGTTGGCAGGCACAGGCAAGGGAAGGCACATTCCAGACTAGTCTGGGCTACATAATGAAACATTGAATCAAAAACTAAAACCCACACTGTAGTGATAACCACAAAATGAAAGTGTAAATCCACTCTTAGGAATACAGGTCGCTGAACAACAGAATTCTGCTGTGTCATGGTATGCCAATTCCTGTCTCTGATGTTCATTCTCCTCTCTCATAGTCATCGAAGTCCTGCTGTTGCTTGGGCTTTCTCTAATATTGGTGCAGTATGAGATGAATTGATCTACCTACCATGACTTCCTTTAGAGGGACCAAAAAATTGATTTTTCATGTGTGTGGAAAGAGTGAGAGAGGAGAAAACCTCATTTGTATTCATGGATAGCAGGAAATCACAAGACCACGTATTAAAAAGATGGCCACTCCCCTCCATACACTTGAGGTGCTAGCATATCAAGCATGACGGGTTTTATTCAAAAAGCTGTGACTTTCTCATCAGTGACCTTAGACCCTAGAAGAGAGTGGTGGCATATTCGACCGGTATGCTAGAATTAAACAGACCAGAATAAAACAACAGATCTAATTTAATAATTGAAAACCCGGAAACTCAAACGACCGGGTAAAGGTTCCTATGACCAAAACAGGTCTGGAGAACACAGCAAGAAGAGTGCAAAAGAGAGCAAGAACAGCTGGATTCCTAGGTTTTCTTCCCTGGCCTTAGGCAGCCACACCCTAGTCAAATGTGATTGGCTGAGTTTCCCCATCAAGAGAGCAACTTCCTGTAAAAGGTGGTGACAGAAAAAGTTAACTCAGTCTCTTATTCATTGAAAACATTCTTCATGCCTGAAGGTGACAGAGATGTTTTCAGAAAGGAAGAAAAGTAAGAGTCCTGGGAACAAGCACAAATACACAAATATAAACAATCAGAAATTCTTCAAGTTGAAGAAAAAGTATACCAGAAACAAGAAAATCCTATGGTGCAAATAAAGTCCATCAGAAGGCTTAATGTCATCTTAATACCAAGTTCCCTATTTCCACTTTTTCCTTTAAAATACAGAAGGGCTTGAACATGGCCAAGTGCCTACAAATGCTTGAGTCCACCATGATGGCCTGAGTTTGCCACTGTGGGTACACTGAAAAGGGAGAACTGACTCCTAAAATTTGCCTGCTACCACCACATGTATATTGTGACACACATGCATAAATACATGTGCACAAAATGTAAAATATATGTGAATGTTTAAAAGCAAGTTTTGATATTTTAGGTATGTATGACACATATGAACATGAATTAACTATAGTGTATTGTTGAATAGAGAGCACTAGAAAATGGCAAATATAATTTCTATTGTTAAAAAGTTTTATTTTTTTTTTCGAGGCAGGGTTTCTCTGTGGTTTTGGAGCCTGTCCTGGAACTAGTTCTTTTAGACCAGGCATCTCGAACTCACAGAGATCCGCCTGCCTCTGTCTCCCAAGTGCTGGGATTAAAGGCGTGCGCCACCACCGCACAGCAAAAAGTTTTACTTTTGAAATATGATCTCACCCTGTATCCCATACTGGACTGAACCTCACTATGTCACCTCAAATTTATATGAAACCCTCTTGAGTCCTGGGATTACAGGGGTGAGGCACCAAACCTACCAACCCGATTTACTTTCTGGATAAAGGGATCAAAAAGCAACACTGTGTACACTATAAAATAGTAAGGACATATAATTTATAATCTCTAAAACATATCAGAAAGGCTGATGAGAAATGAGAGTGTTCTAAAGCTAAAACATTAAAAATAAGAATTAGAGAAACAATATATCAGTGACGTAAGAATGCAAATGATAAACAGTAGAAAGTGTCATCAGATAAATTAGCTATTAATGGATCAAACACTACCAATAAAGACTAAATATTTTCTGCACAGCTATAAAAGCAAGAACAATAATACCTTATCTGTAAGATAGAGAGTTTAATAAGTGTGTTTGAGGGCTGGGAGGATGGCTCAGCAGTTAGCATCACTGTCTACTCTTCCAGGGGACCGGGTTCAATTCCCAGCACCCACATGGCAGCTAGCAACTGGCAGTCACATAAGGAGTCTCCACCATGTACCGTTTTCACCATTAACAGCACCGTCATGGCATTGTGTGACATTAATACTGGGTAGGGAATCCATGCCAAACCAAACTGTGAATGAAGAGTTTACACAAACAGGGGTGACTCTAAAGCACTTACATCACTAAAAACCTGATCCGTCACGGGTGATGACTCACGAAGTCTGCATCTATCTGAATCTCCGGAGGTGGTGGATGACTCCAAAGGAACATTGTTCTCCAGACCCAACAGAGCTGATAGACATAGGACCTCACAGAGACTGTGAGATCACTCACGAGATCTGCAGGAGCTCAAGCCAGATAAAATCCCAGCATGGAGGAGGGGAAGTGGCCACAAATCCCAACACCTAGCAGGTAGCTGTTCGATGGATAGCTGCTTTCTCAATGGAGTGACACTGGGTATGGCAAAGAAACCTGAGAACAGGCCACATGCACAGTAGTTTCCAGTATAAATAGGACTCCATGGTTTTGTTGTTGACTTATAAAAGGACTGTTTGTTTGTTTTAAGCAAGAGAAAAAGCATAATGTTAAGTTGGGAGGAGTTGGGGAAGGGGGAAAATATGGTAAAAATAAATGTAAAATTTAGAAATAAAGAAAATTAAAAGTAAAATATTTATGATGATGAGGCGCTGAGGAGATGGCTTATGAAGAGGACCTGACTTCAGTCCCAAGACTCCAAATGGTGGCTCACAACTGCAGGTTATTCCAGTTCCATGGGATATGACAGCGTCTTATGACCTCAGTGGGCAAATCGACAGACATCCATGCAGGGAAAATATCCATACACATAAAATTAAAATAAACAAATGCTGAAATAATAATAAGGTATATCTTTTGATCTGGAGAGTGCTCTTAGCCAGAGGACCTGAGTTCAGTTTGCAGAAACTACTAACACCCATCTGTGACTGTGAGGCCACCCTGGGCTATTCAACCCATGTTACATAGCAAGACATACATACGCACAAACACACAAACACACACACACACACACACGTTCTCCACATAGTCTGTACATTTATATATTTACTTCACCATTAGAGTGACTCCATATCATAAGTATTGTTGCCATCCACGTTGTACACAAAAAGCAAACAGCCCAGAGAGGCTAAATAAGTAGCTCCCAAGTCACAGAGCAACTAAGATGTTACCCATGATTAAGTCATGCCTCCTACTCATCCTGATCATGGTGAGGTCAGGAAGCAACATGGGCCTTCACTATGTAACCATATGAAGGAGGCAGTACATACAGGAAACTGAGAAACACCCAAAATGGCACATTCAGAGCTCATTTACTAGACTCTGGAAACTACAAACTCTCAGCTCTATGATTTGGAAAAGAATCAGAAAGTAGAGGAAGGGTATCCCAGGTAGGCCAGATACTGGTTCTCAGACTTTATTCACTGGAAGGGGTATATGAAAGAGAGAGATGAGTGTGTGAGGGGAAAGTACACGAACACTTGTTTGTCTGCCTCCCTAATTTCCTGTGGTGGACCAGAACAAAATCTACCTGTGATTGGAAATGTTGGCCCAGCCTGAAAAGAACAGAAAAGCTTCTCACCAGTATCTCTGTGGACATCTAGTGGTTGTAGATGTGAATGACACCTCATACAAAATGTTCCTATGGGTCCCAACAGTGAGGACAGGAAGGACCATGAGCAGAAGGGGTGAAGAGCCAGGGCTGTGAGAACAAGACACAGCCAGTCACTGGGAGGAGCAGCTCTGATGCGTTTCCTGGCAACTGTTGTCACGTTATCCACATTGGGCGCTATGTTACAGAAAACTGATGTCACAAAGCTCCTGAAACTAGAGCTGGATTCATGAATTCATGTGTTCCAGGTAGAGACCAAGTCTCCACCCATCTAGCCTTGGTCTTGCAGAGATAGGAAACACAGAAAGGGCCTTAGCCCTGTTGTTCCTGCTTTCTATTCTGGAGGGCTTCTGGGCTCGAGGTGGACACCCCTGGGAGTCAGAGAATCTTAGAGGACTTGCTCTGTAGGGACCACCTCCTTTCCTTGGGAAACAGGGACAGGTAGTACAACCTGCTGCTCTCCCCTCTGTTCAGCATCCCTGGGGCCTTTCTCGGGCCTGACTAACCCCTCATTCTTACCTTCCAGGATTAAGGTCTGAGGATTCTGCCTCCTCCCCAGGCTGAAGCCTTCCATCTACTACTGCAGTCGGCTTCAGTGCCCTTCCCGACCACGGCCAGACCAACTCGTTCTGTCCCAATGGTCCCAGGTAGGGTGTGTTGCCCACTCTTGCTTAAAATGCTTTTGTTGGTCAGGCCTGAAACATGAGCAAGAAAGTAACTTCCAGATGGCTAGACTCACCCTGACTGGTGTACAGTTTCATCATCTTCTCTTTCCACTCAGCATGATTCTGGGAAGCCTGGGCTGGCTGTTGCTGGATGCTTTCTTCTCTGAGAGCTGGTGCACTGCCCCAAATGAGCTGAGGATAACCAAGATCTGAGCCAGATGTCCAGAAACCAGACTGTCCCCATTGAGCTGAAGGAAAAACACAAAAACACCTAGGATTTGAGTAAGATGGCAGTTGCCACTGAAGCTATTAGGCATAACGTGAGCTCTGGGAGGACCAACAGGCCACAAAAGACATGCCATAGAACAATGGGTAGGCAGCCTAGGGTCCTAAGTGACATAAAGTTAATGTGGTGGCCTACCTGGGGTCAAGAGAGTAGGAGAATGGCAGTGGGAGACTAGGGATGGCCCAGCTCAGGTCCTTCTAAACAGGATGTGACTAACAATGAGTACTGTGGTCCATAATATCTGGATCAGATTAAAATAGTCTCAAGACTTCCTCTGCAGGGTGGCATGCAGAGTGTTCTAACCACATCCCCTAGTAAACTTTCAACTTAGCTTTGTTCTCTCTCTCTCTCTCTCTCTCTCTCTCTCTCTCTCTCTCTCTCTCTCTCTGTCTCTCCTCCTTTCCTTTATTTCTTCATTTTTTGATTTCCACCTGCCTTCTTTTTTTTCTGAGTTTCTCTGTGTAGCCCTGAATATCCTGGAACATTCTCTATACACCCGACTGGACAAGAACTCAGAGATTCATGTGTCTCTGCCTTCAGAGTGCTAGGATTAATGCTTGCACCACCATAACTGAAAAATGTCAGCTGTTTCTTAAACTTCTTTACATATTCTTGCATCTTATACACCTACTTACTTATAACAGATTGAATTTTAAGTAAGCTGGACTTCTCAGAAAAGCAGAACGTTTTTCTAGAAGTAGCCATCCTAGGGGGAGCACAACAGAGAGAAGGACATTAAGAAGAAAATTTTAGGTCATGTGCACACTAGAATCTAGGATGCTGCATTTCAACTTGGCCAGTTTGCTTTGCCTCCTTCATTGCTGTGCTTACACTCTTTAGTACTTGACAAACTACTGCATCCTATCAGAATTCTTCTCTTTTGAGAACAAGAAGGATCAAATGAACAAATGAATGAAAGAAAGACACAGAAAGATGAAAGGAATAAAGAGAGAAAGGAGGGAAGAGACTGCTGGTAAGGTCAAGAGGAGAGAAAAACAGAGATCCTCTTGTCTTAGTAAGAAAACCAGTGAGGTAACTGGAAGTAGGAGTCAGGAGGCCGGAATTAGGTTGAGCAGTGTCACCTGATTTCTTAGCACAGATACCTGGACCTCCTTTCAGGCTAATCAAATTAGACCTTGGGCTTAAGGTACATAATTCATTCTCATTCTCTCTCTCTCTCTCTCTCTCTCTCTCTCTCTCTCTCTCTCTTTCTCTCTCTCTCTCTCTTCCTCTTCATCCATCCATCCTCTGTGTGTTGGGGGGAGGTTGTTGTGAGGTGATGTGTGGGATATTTAAGCTCCTAGTTTGATCTCACAGTGTATCGAGGGAAGAGAATAACCACACCGGGTGATCAAATATAGGTGTGTGTGTGGCAGTGGTGTGCGTGTGTGGGTGTGGGTTTCAGTGCACACTTCTGGTAGATGCCTAAGGAAAGGTATGGGTGTGTTTTCGCAGGTGCTGTCTCTTCTTTTCTGAGACAGGGTCTTTATTGGCCTGAAGCTGACAAAATGGGGTAAGTGGTCTGACTGGTAAACCCAAGGAACATTATGACTGCACAGTTTTGTGCTGGATTTTAAGTACAGACTACCAGAACTGGAGATTTTAGTTAGATTCTGTGGGCGGAATTTGTTTCCTCGTGCTTGCAAAGAGAGCACCTTGCTAACTGAGCTATCCTTCAGATGCTAGGATGAAGTTTAATTTGGGATACAAGATAATCAGACATGTAGTTTTTTTTTTTAAAAAAAGTGGATGTACTAAAAAAAAGTGGCTATATTCTGAAAACATTAACTTAGACCCTGAGAGTTAAGTGTTTCCCGAATCAGCTAGGCCTCCAACAGACCAAAATATTATTCCACCAAAACCCAACTTGTTGAGCCAAACAGTTTATAACTTACAGCTAATGGATGAGGGATTACTTACAGGTGCAGAGCAGTGACTGACTGTGGCGTGGAAGAAGGAGTCCTTCTCTGTAGCTGGATAGATGGAAGTGCCACACTGTCAGTGGACCTCCCAAACTCTCGGTACTCTAGAGTCTCCAGAGGCTACAGAACTACATGTAACTGGGACAGAATCTCACACAGCTGAAAAGGAGAAGCTTCAAGGAGAGGCGGGAATCTCAGGTGAGAGTCTAATGACACCGGCCCCAAGTCTTGTATAAAGAAACTTCAGCAGGCAGTTGGTGGTAGGGTGTATAATAGGGAAGCTGTGTAAGCCATGGAAAGCAGGCCAGTAAGCAGCATTCCCGCACTGGCCTCTGTATACTGGTATATTTGTGTTTAAATGAATAAAGCTTGCCTGAAGATCAGCGGGCAAAGCAGCCACTCTCCTCAGTTATACCGGACAGGGCGGGGGGTGGGGTGGCACACACCTATAATCCTAGAACTGGGAAGACAGAGGCAGGCAAATTTCTGTGAGTTCCAGGCTATCCTGGAATATACAAGATTAGTACAGAAACAGATACAAGTGGTGTTGGTTTACACCTTTAATCTCAGTGTTTGGGAGTCAAACACTTTTAATCCCAGCACTAGGGAGTTGGAGACAAGAGCAATGTACTGAGCAGAGGGATGAATAAAAAGGGAAAGAGACAGGAACTCACTAGAGTGTGGAGTCTGAGGATTCGTGGAGAGAAGACCTCGCCCTTTGAATCTGAACACAAGGTAGAGTTAAAAGGTCTCTCTAGTGTTTACTGCTTTGCTTTTCTGACCTTCAGGTTGGACCTGTCTCTGGGTTTGTATTATTCTGCTACACCTCTGCGTTGATTCCTGCTTTGAGATTCCTTCCTTGAGTTCCTTTCACAAAGGACTACAACTGTAAACTTAAATAAATCTTTTCAACTTGACTTTGAACACAGTGATTACAATTTAAAACTAAGACAGCATATTCCCAAGTGGGGGATGAACCAGACACCTTAAACCTCACATTTGAGCCATGCATAATCTTCAGTGTGTCACATACCCTGCATTCAGAGCCCCGAACCACCATAAGGCCACGTCCTTTTAAGAATTTTTTTTTTTAATTTTAGAGACTTTAACGGAAAAGTTGAAAAAAAATGGCAGAATATTCACAAATGCCATGCAGCTGGTTGATTCTTTTGTTACTACTTTGAGTAGATGTGTCAAAACTGAGCCAATCAAGGCATTCCTAATTACTGAATCCATGGTTTATTGAGATTTCCTTACCTTTTACCAATACTCTTTACCATTGTCCATTACAAAATTCTGCGAGGAGCCTAATTCATACAACAGTGGTTCACATGGCTTTCCTGTAAGAACATGTCTTTTGTGTGTGTGTGTGTGTGTGTGTGTGTGTGTGCATGTGTGTGTATAGTTTGTGCTGAGGAATCATTTCTTAAGATTTCTATGGTAAAATGAAACATTAGTTTGTTGCATCCTTCCCTCCTGTCTTTATCTGTAGTAATAGGAACAGTGGGGTTGCGTGCCCAGCACCCTGGCAGCCTGGCTAGCTTATGCCCTGAAATAACAATACACAAACTGTATTCACTTAAATACTGCTTGGCCCTTTAGCTCTAGCCATTACTGGCTAATTCTGATATCCCGATCAACCCATCTCTAATAATCTGTGAGCACCTTTCTTCCCGGGAAGATTCTAGCCTACGTCCATCCTGGGTAGGAGCTTCATCGCTTATGTCTGCCCGGGAGCGGGGCATGGCGTCTCTCTGAGGCGTCTGCCCCCGAGAGGAGATCTGTGGAGTCTGAGCTGACTTCATCTTCCTCCCAGCATTCTGTTCTGTTTACTCCACCCACCTATGTTTTAACCTATGAGGGCCAGCCAAGCAGTTTCTTTATTTTTTTAAACAATGACCTTCCTCCATCATTTATTTCAATGGAGTCACCTTTGGGAAGAGCATGTGCACACTATACCTTGATGAGGCTTCCATAAGAAGTTCTTCTCTGAAGTAGATCACCTCCGTCATGCTTACAGAGAACATCAAGTTCTTCATGTTGTATATTGTTCATTTTATAAAAGCTCCCTCCAGAAATGGAAGTCTCACAGACATGGTGGCTGTCCTAGTTTTATTGTCTACCTAACACAGTGTCAACTGAGAGGGAAGTCTCTACTGATAAACTGCCTACATCAGATTAGGAGGTTGGTCTTTGGACACATCTGTGTGTGGTTTCCTTGATTATTAACTCACATAAGAGGTCCTGGTCTGCTGTAGGCAATACCATTCCTAGGGAGGAGGCTCTTGGTTAGATAAATGTACCAGCAAAGCATAAGACTATGAGCAAGCTAGAGAAGGGACAAACAAACAGCTCTCTTCCTTCCAGGCTTCCATCCTCCAGGTTCCTGCCTTGAGTTCCTGGCCCGATTTCCCCAGGGATGAACTGTGGCGTGGAAGCCTGTACCAAATAAACCCTTTCTTCTCTAAGCTGATTTTGTGTTGGAGTGTTTTACAACAGCACCAGAAACTGCTACTGTAGCCTACCCTGTTGGCAGGCACGGACAAGGGAAGGCACATTCCAGACTAGTCTGGGCTACATAACCAAACAATGAATCAAAAACTAAAACCAAAACCATAGTGATAACCACAAAATGAAAGTGTAAATCCACTCTTAGGAATACAGGTCGCTGAACAACAGTATTCTGCCGTGTCATGGTATGCCAATGCCTGTCTCTAATGTTCATTCTCTCCTCTCAGAGCCAACAAAGTCCTCCTGTTTCTTGGGCTTTCACTAATACTACTGCAGGTATGAGGTGAATTGATATACCATGACTTCCTTTAAAGGGACAATGAAATTGGTTTTTCGTGTGAGTGGAAAGAGTGAGAGAGGAAAGCGTCTTTTGTATACATGGATAGCCAGAAATGCCAAGACCACGTATTAAAAAGATGGCCACTCCCCTCGATACACTTGAGGTGCTAGCATATCAAGCATGACGGGTTTTATTCAAAAAGCTATGACTTTCTCATCAGTGACCTTGGACCCTAGAAGAAAGTGAGTGCGTACTTTACCAATAAGCTAGAATTAAGCAGACCAGCTGAAAACAACAGATATAATTTAATAATTGAAAAGGGGAAAGTCAAACTACCAGGGTAAAGTTTCCCATGTCCGAAACGTTTCTGGAGAACATCCCACAAGGAGTGCAAAAGAGAGCAAGGGCAACTGGATTCCCAGGTTTTCTTCCCTGGCTCCAGGCAGCCACACCCTAGCCAAATGTGTTTCGCTGAGGTTTCCTATCTAGAGAGCAACTTCCTCTAAAAGGTAGCAGAGGAAAAAGTTAAATCAGTCTCTTAGCCATTGAAAACATTCTTCATGCCTGAAGGTGACATAGATATTTTCAGAAAGAAAGAAAAGTAAGAGTCCGGGGAACAAGAGGAATACAGAAATATAAACAATCAGAAATTCATCAGGTTGAAGGAAAAGACCAGAAACAACAACATCCTTTAGTGCAAATAAAGACCATCAGAAGTCTTGAATGTCATCTTAATACCAAGTTCCCTATTTCCACTTTTTTCTTTTATAATACACAAGGGCCTCCCAAGATGGCCCAGTGCGTACAGATTCTTGTGTCGAGATGATGGCATGAGTTTGCCTCCCTGGGTACAGTAAAAAGAAACAATTGAATCCTAAACGTAGCCTGCTACCTCCACGTGTATATTGGGACACACATGCAAAATACATGTGCACAAAAAGTAAAATATATGAGAATGCTAAAAAGCAAATCATGATATTTTAGGTATGTTTAACACATATGCAAACGAATTAACTATAGTGTATTGTAGAATAAAGAACACTAGAAAATGGCAAATGAATTTCTATTCATAAAAAGTTTTACTTTTGAAATATGATCTCAAGCTATAAACCATAATGGACCGAACCTCACTATGTGACCCGGGATGGCATCAAATTCTTGTCAAACCCTTTGCTTCCACTTCTTGAGTCCCGATATTATGGGTTTGAGGCACCACACCTAACATCAGGATTTACTTTCTGGAGAAAGGGGTCAAAAAGAAATACTGTGTAGACAACAAAATAATAAGGGCATATAACTGATTATCACTAAAACATATCAGAATGGCTGATGAGAAATGAGTGTGTTCTAAAGCTAAAACATTAAAAATAAGAACTAGAGAAACAAAATATGAGGGGGTAAGAGTGCAAATGATAAAGAATAGAACATAACAACAGATACATTAGCTATTAATGGATCAAACACTACAAATAAAGGATAAATATTTTCTGAACAGATAAAGAAGCAAGAACAATAATACATTATAAGTAAGATAGAGAGATTAAGAAGTGTATGTGAGGGCTGGGAGGATGGCACAGCAGTTAGAATCACTGTCTGCTCTTCCAGAGGACCAGGGTTCAATTCCCAGCACCGACATGGCATCTGGCAGCTGTCTGTCACTACAAATCCAGGGGACCTGGCACCCTCACACAGGCCAATATCATGCAGGCCAAACACTAACACAAGTAAAATAAAAATAAGTAATTCTCTTTAAAGTAGAAGAAAAGGATGCTGGCAAGAGTTGTGAACCTGTCACTGGCTTTAGAATCATTTACTGCTAGTTGCTGGGAACAGTTTCTGTTCTCAGTTTAGGTTAGTCTACTTAGATTGTTGGTTTGCAAGTCTGCTGTTTGAGCACTTAGTCCCCAGTAGGCGGCACTGTTGGAGGACTGTGTGGAGCATCCCAGGCCTGTACCATGAGGGCAGGGCCTTTGAAGGCTGTTACACTTACCACTCACTGAATCTGATCTATAAGCTTTGCATCCTGTCCATTGCCACATGAGGAGTCTCCACCATGTGCCGCGGTCCCCATTAACAGCACCGTGATGGCATTGGTGAGACTTTTCCTGGGTAGGGAACCCATGTCACACCAAATTGTGGGTAAGGAGTTTATAGAAACAAGGTGATTCTAAAGCACTTTCATCACTAAAAGCCCACTCTCTCATGGTTGAGGACTCACAGATTCTGCATCTATCTGAATCTCCGGAGGTGGTGGATGACTACAAAGTAACATCGTTCTCCAGACCCAACAGAGCTGATGCACATAGGACCTCACAGAGACTGTGAGATCACTAATGAGATCTGCAGGAGCTCAAGCTAGATAAAATCCCAGCATGGAGGAGGGGAAGTGGTCACAAAGCCCTACATCTAGGCAAGTGACTATTTGTGATTGATAGCTGCTTGGAGAATTAAAACACTTTTCTCAATGGAGTGATACTAAGTATAGCAAACACACCCTAGAACAGGCCCCATGCCCAGGAGTTTCCAGTATAAATAGGACTCCATGGTTTTGTTTTTGACTTATTAACAGACTCTTTTGTTTGTATTAAGCAAGAGCAAGATCATAATGTTAAGTTGGAATAGTTAGGGAAGGGAGAAAATATGATAAAAATGAATGAAAAATTTAAATATAAGGAAAAATGAAAAGTAAAATATATATATTGAGGTGGGGCTGAGGGGATGGCTCTCGCAAAAGACCTGACTTCAGCTCCCAGATTCCAAATGGTGACTCACAATGGCCTGTTATCTAGTTCCAATCAAACTGATACCATCTTATGACCTATGTGGGCAAATCCACAAAGTCACATGGAGATAAAATACCCATACACATAAAATTAAAATAAACAAAACATGAAATAATATGATACAACTATTGATTTCGATGGTGTGCTTAGTCATAGGACCTGAATTCAGTTTGCAGTAACTACTCACAGCCATCTGTATTGTGAGGCCACCCTGGGCTATTTAGTTCATGTTTATTAGCCCATGTTACATAGCAAGACATACATACACACTCACACACACACACACACACACACACGTTCTCCACATATCTGTACATTTTTATATTTACTTCACTATTAATGGGACTCCATATCATAAGCATTGTTGCCATCCACATTGTACAAGAAACGAAAGGCCCAGAGAGGATGAATAAGTAGCTCCCAAGTCACAGAGCAACTAAGATGTTACCCATGATTTATTCATGCCTCCTAATCTTCCTGATCATTGTGGGGTCAGGAGGCACCCTGGGCACTCAGTGTGTAACCATATGAAGGAGGCAGTAGATACAGGAAACTGAGAAACACCCAAGAAGGCAGATTCATGGCTCATTTCCTAGACTCTGGAAACTACTAACTCTCAGCTCTATGATTTGGAAAAAGATCAGAAAGTCAAGGCAGGGGATGCCAGGTGGGCCAGATACTGGTTCTCAGACTTTATTCACTGGAAGGGGTATATGAAAGAGAGAGATGAGTGTGTGAGGGGAAAGTACGCAGACACTTGTTTGCCTCCCTACTTTACTGCGGTGGACCAGAACAAAATCTACCTGTGATTGCAAATGTTGCCCCAGCCTGAAAAGAACGGAAAATCTTCTCGCCAGTATCTCTCTCAACATCTAGTAGTCAAAGATGTGAATGACACTTCAAACAAAATGTTCCTGTGGACCCCAGCAGTGAGGACAGGAAGGACCATGAGCAGAAGGGGGGAAGAGCCAGGGCTGTGAGAACAAGACATCCAGTCACAGTGAGGAGCTGCTCTGATACGTTTCTTGGCAAATGTTGTCACGTTATCCACATTAGGCACATGATGCATGAAACTGATGTCACGAAGCTCCTGAAACCACAGCTGGAGTCAAGAATTCATACGTTCTGGGTAGAGACTAAGTCTTCACCCATCTAGACTTGTTTTTGTGGAGATAGGAACCACAGGCAAGCCATAAGCCTTGTGCTCCTTGCTTTCTATTCTAGAGGGCTTCCTGGTGCTAGATGGACACCCTGGGAGTCAGAGAATCTTAGAGGACCTACTCTGTTGGGATCATCTCCTTTGCTTGGCCAGAAGGGCCTGGCGGTACACCATGCCGCTCTCCCCTCTGTTCCTTGTCCCTGTGTTCTTTCTCAGGCCTGACAAACCCCTCATTTTTACCTTCCAGGATTAAGATCTGAGATTCTACCTCCTCCCCAGGCTGAAGCTGTCCATCTCCTACTGCAGTTGGCTTCAGTGCCCTTCCAAACACCGACAAGAACAACCCGTTTCTCCCGATCGTCCCAAGTAGGCTGAGTTGCCCATTCTTACTTAAAAGGCTTCATTGTTGATCAGGCCTGAAACATGAGCAAGAAAGAAACTTCCAGATGGCTAGACTCACCATGACTGGTGTACAGTTTTATCATCTAATCTTTCCATTCAGCGTAATTCTGGGAAGCCTCTCCTGGCTGTGGCTCCTTGCTTTCTTCGCTGACAGCTGGTGCACTGCCCCATATGAGCTGAGGATAACCAAGATCTGAGCCAGATGTCCGGACACCAGCCTGTCTCCATTGTGCTGAAGGAAAAACACTAAAAAGACCTAGGATTTGAGTATGATGGCAGTTGACAGTGAAGCTATTAGGGATAAGGTGAGCTCTTGGCAGGACAAACAGACCACAAAAGAAAGGCCATAGAACAATGGGTAGGCAGTTAAGGTCCTGATGTGCCATTAAGATAATGATGGTGGCCTACCTGGGGTCAAGAGAAAAGGAAAATGGCAGTGGGAGACTCTGGAAGGGCCAGCTCAGGACCTTCCAAACAGGATGTGACCAACAATGGGGGATGGTGGTTCATATTATCTGGATCAGATTAAAACAACCTCAAGACTTCCTCTGCAGGGTTGAATGCAGAGTGCTCTAACCCTCCCCCAGTAAACTTTCAACTTAGGTTTGTCCTTTCTTTCTCTCTCTCTCTCTCTCTCTCTCTCGCTCTCGCTCTCGCTCTCGCTCTCTCTCTCTCTCTCTCTCTCTCTCTCTCTCTCTCTCATTCTTCCTTTCTTTCTCTCTTTCTTTCTTTTTTCCTTCCTTTTTTTCTTTCCTTCCTTCCTGCTACACCAACTGCAGTGTTGTCTGTGTGACGTGACATCTGTCATTATCCCAGACGAGAGCTACATGTCCTATGGGACTAGGCTTCTTGGAGGACAATGGCAAATGGCCCTGTATTAGCCACCACTGAGGCATAGATGGTTTTCTCGATTAGTTGGCTACGTGAGATATGGACTTTGTACAATCTCTTTTATAATAATGATATTCTATATATTTACAAGACAAGCATATCTCTTCAGTAACAACTCTGGGATAGGGACACACAATATGGGGATGTACAATACTACAGCAGAACGTTTGTCATACACAGGGTGTATGATAACCTAGGGAATAGATGGGTTAATGTTGATAGACAAAGACTGTTATGTTATATTTTGAAGTTTATGGATAGGCTTGCTAGATCCCAACCCCCATTTCTCTGCTGCATAACAAGGTACAAAAATGTGTATTTCAACAGGTGCAGAGAACTGATTAGGTATATTTGGTCACTAGATGAAAGAAAGGTTTAGGAAGAGGAAGGGCCATGATAGCGATAATGAGACAGAAACTTTCTATTCATAAGATGACACCACCTGCCTGAGGTTTACATTCCCAAGAAAAAGATTTACTCTTCTAAGGATGCTTTATGTCTAACACCTGTTCTGGGTAATATACTTAAATATCGATGATGTGACTAAAAGAAGCTTTCATACTGTGCCAACCAATGATACATGACCTTCTGATTTGTTCTTTGTCTGAATACTATATAATAAAAACATGAAATCAGTAAAACTGCAGCAGATTCCAAGCACTCACTTGTGTGTTGTGTCTGTCTGTCTGTCATTCACCAAACTTGTGCCTTTCTGTTACCAAGACACTGCTTCTCCCACGGTGTGAGTGGTTCCCCTGGGCCGATCCTTGGCACCTTCCTTCCTTCCTTCCTTCCTTCCTTCCTTCCTTCCTTCCTTCCTTCCTTTTTGTTTATCTGAGTTTCTCTGTGTAGCCATGGCTGTCCAGGACCTTTCTCCATAAACAAGACTGACCAAGAACTCAGAGATTCATTTGCTTCTGCCTCCAGAGTACTGGGATTAAAGGCATTCAGCCCCACACCTGAAAAACTTCAGCTGTTTCTTAAACTGCTTTACATATTCTTGCATCTTATACACCTACTTATAACAGATTGAATTCTAGGTAAGCTAAACTTCTTAGAAAAGCACACACTTTTCCTAGAAGTATCCATTTTAGGGGGAGGACAAAGGAGAGATGGACAGTGAGAAGAGAAATTTAGGCCCTCTGCCCACTAGAATCTGGGTTGCCGCATCGCAACTTGGCCAGGTGGCTTTGCCTCTTTAATTGCTCTGCTTACACTTTGACTACTTGACCAACTACTGCATCCTATCAGAATTCTTCTCTTTTGAAAACAAGAAGGATCATATGAACAAATGAATGAAAGAGAGACAGAACGAAGAAAGGAAAAAAGAGAGAAAGGAAGAGATTCCTGCTAAGATCAAGACCAGAGAAAAAGAGAGATCCTCTCCACTTAATAAGAAAAACCAGTGAGGTAACTGGAAGTAGGATTCAGGAGGCCGGAATTAGGTTGGGTAGTATCACCCAAAGGTTGGCAAAGCAGCCAACCCCTAGAGTGACCTTTTACCTCTACCAAGTGTTCATACTCAAAGGGCAAGGTCCTGTCACTAGGAATG
The DNA here is from genome assembly GCF_037038515.1 of Microtus pennsylvanicus. NCBI lineage: Eukaryota > Metazoa > Chordata > Mammalia > Rodentia > Cricetidae > Microtus > Microtus pennsylvanicus. The sequence goes on from NC_134601.1 coordinate 66,123,273, forward strand.
CTCACACTCCACACTCCAGTGAGTGCCTGTTTCTTCTCATTTATATTCCTCACTCTGCTCAGAATATTACTCCTGTCTCCAACTCAAAGTGATGGGATTAAAAGTGAGTGATCCCAAACACTGAGATTAAAGGTGTAAACCACCACCACCTGGATCTGTTTCTCGATCAATCTTGTGTAGCCCAGGATATCCAGGAACTCACAGAGATTTGCCTGCCTCTGTCTTCCAAGTCCTGGGATTGAAGGGGTGTGCTACCACCCCCTTGTCCTGTATAGCCGACGAGTGTGGCTGCTTTGCCCGCTGATCTTCAGGCAAGCTTTATTCATTTAAACACAAATATACCAGTATACAGAGGCCATGGCGGGAATGCTGCTTACTGCCTTGCTTTTCATGACATACTCAGTTTCCCTGTTATACACCCTACCACCACCTGACTTTGGTGGTTGGTCTTTGGACACATCTGTGTGTGGTTTCCTTGATTATTAACTCACATAAGAGATCCCGATATGATGTAGTCAATACCATTCTTAGGCAGGAGGCTCTGGGTTAGATAAAAGTACCAGGGAAGCATGAGCCTATGACCAAGCTAGAGAAAAGACTAGCAAACAGCGCTCTTCCTTCTAGGCTTACCTCCTCCAGGTTCCTGCCTTGAGTTCCTGACCCCATTTCCACAGTGATGAACTGTGACTTGGAAGCCTGTTCCAAATAAACCCTTTCTTTTCTAAGCTGATTTTGTGTTGGAGTGTTTTATAACAGCACCAGAAACTGCTACTGTGGCCCACCCTGTTGGCAGGCACGGGCAAGGGAAGGCACATTCTGGACTAGTCTGGGCTACATAATGAAACACGGAATCAAAAACTAAAAACAAAATCGTATTGATAAACACAATATGAAAGTGTAAATCCACTCTTAGGAATACAGGTCGCTGAACAACAGTATTCTGCTGTGTCATGGTATGCCAATGCTTGTCTCTAATGTTCATTCTCTCCTCTCAGAGTCATCGAAGTCCTCCCGTCTCTTGGGCTTTCTCTAATACTACTGCAGGTATGAGATGAATTGATCTACCATGACTTCATTTAAAGGTACCATGGAATTGATTTTTCGTGTGAGTGGAAAGAGTGAGTGAAAAAAGCCTCATTTGTATACATGGATTGCCGGAAATCCCAAGACCACGTATTGAAAAGATGGCCACTCCCCTCCATCCACTTGAGGTGCTAGCACATCTAGTATGATGTGTTTTATTCAAAACGCTGTGACTTTCTCATCAGTGACCTTGGACCCTAGAAGAGAGTGAGGGCGCATTTTACCAATAAGCTAGAATTCAGCAGACCAGCTGAAAAAAACTGATATAATTTAATGATTGAAAAGGAGAAACTCACACGACCGGATAAAGATTCCCTTGTCCAAAACCAGGCTGTCTAATGCAGCAAGAAGAGTGCAAAAGAGAGCAAGGGCAGCTGGATTCCCAGGTTTTCTTCTATCACCCCAGGAAGCCACAAGCTAGCCAAAAGAGATTGGCCGAGCTTCCCTACCAAGAGAGCAACTTCCTCTGAAAGGTGGTGACAGAAAAAGTTAACTCAGTCTCTTATCCATTGATAACATTCTCCATGTCTGAAGGTGACATAGATGTTTTCAGAAAGAAAGAAAAGTAAGAGTCCTGGGAACCAGAGTAATACACAAATATAAACAATCAGAAATTCTTCTGGTTGAAGAAAAAGACCAGAAACAAAAATATCCTTTGGTGCAAATAAAGACCATCAGAAGGTTTGAATGTCATCTTAATACCAAGTTCCCTATTTCCATGTTTTTCTTTATAATACACACAGTGCCTGACAAGATGTCCCAGTGCCTACACATGCTTGTGTCAAGCACATTGGCCTGAGTTTGACTCCATGGGTACAGTGAATAGAAAGAAGTGACTCTTAAAAGTAGCCTGCTACCTCCAGGTGTATATTGTGACACACATGCATAAATACATGTGGACAAAATGTAAAATATATGTGAATGCTAAAAAGCAAATAATGATATTTTAGGTATGTTTAACATATATGCACATGAATTAACCACAGTGTATTGTAGAATACAGAGCACTAGAAAATGGCAAATGAAATTCTATTGTTAAAAAGTTTCACTTTTGAAATATGGCCTCACCCTGTAAACTATAATAAACTGAATCTCACCATGTGACCCCTCCTGGCATCAAAATCATGTCAAACCCTTTGCTTCCACTTCTTGAGCCCTGGGATTACAGGTATGGGGAACCACACTAATATCAGGATTTACTTTCTGGATAAAGGGGGCAAAAAGCAATACTGTGTAGACTATAAAATAGTAAGGACATGTAATTTATAATCACTAAGGCATATCAGAAAGGCTGATGAGAAATTAGAGAGCTCTAAAGCTAAAATATTAAAAATAAAAATTAGAGAAACAAAATATGAGGGGAATAAGAGTGCAAATGATAAAGAGTAGAACGTCACAACAGATAGGTTAGCTATTAATGCATAAAACACTGCAAATAGAGGAGAAATATTTTCTGAACAGTTACAAAAGCAAGAACAGTAATACCTTATCAGTAAGCTACGTAATTAAAGAAGTGTGTTTGAGGGCTGGGAGGATTGCTCATCAGTCAGCATCACTGACTGCTGTTCCAGAGGACCAGGGTTCAATTCCCAGCACCCACATGGCAGCTCACAGATGGCAGTCACTACAATTCCAGGGGACCTGGCACCCTCACATTAACCTATATCATGCAGATCAAACATTCACGCACATATATTAAAAATAAGTAATTCTCTTTAAAATAGATGAAAAAGATGCTGGCGACAGTGGTGAAGCTGTCGCTGCCTTTAGAATCATTTACTGCTCATTTACTCAGGGCTGGTTGCTGGGAATAGCTGCTAACTTCAGTTCAGTTTAGTCTACTTAGATTGTAGGTGGGGTTTGCATGTTTGCTGCTTGAGCACTTAGCCCCCAGCAGGTGGCACTGTAGGAGGACTGTGGGGAGCATCCCAGGCCTGTAGCATGAGGGCAGGGCCTTTGAAGGCTTTTACACTTAGCACTCACTGAATCTGATCTGTAAGCTTTGCATCCTGTCCATTGCCACATGAGGAGTCTCCACCATGTGCCGTGGTCCCAATTAACAGCACCTTGATGGCATTGGTGACACTTTTCCTGGGTAGGGAACCCATGTCAGAACAAATTGTGGGTAAGGAGTTTACAGAAACAGGGTGATTCTAAAGCACTTGCATCACTAAAAGCCCATTCTGTCGTGGGTGATGACTCACGGATTCTGCATCTATCTGAATCTCCAGAGGTGGTAGATGACTCCAAACAACAACATTCTCCAGACCCAACAGAACTGATGCACATAGGACCTCACAGAGACTGTGAGATCACTCACAAGATTGGCAGGAGCTCAAGCCAGATAAAATCCCAGCCTGGAGGAGGGGAAGTGGCCACAAAGCCCTACACCTAGCAAGTAGCTGTTTGTGATTGATAGCTGCTTTCTTAATGGAGTGACACTGCATACAGCAAACACACCCCAGAAAAGGCCCCATGCCCAGTAGTTTCCAGTATAAATAGGACTCCATGGTTTTGTTTTTGACTTATAAAAAGACTGTTTTTTTTTTTTTTGTTTTAAGCAAGAGAAAGAGCATGATGTTGAGTTGGGAGGAGTTGGGGAAGTTAGAAAGTATGATAAAAATAAATTAAAAATTTAAAAACAAAGAAAACTTAAAAGTAAAATATATATGTTGAGGCAAGACTGAGGGGATGGCTCTTTCAGAGGACCTGACTTCAGTCCCGAGACCCCAAATGGTAGCTCACAACTGCCTGTTATTCCAGTTCAAGGGATCTGACACCATCTTATGACCTCTGTGGGCAAATACACAGACACACACGCAGGTTAAATAACCATACAAATAAAATTAAAATAAACAAAACCTGAAATAATAGTAACATACATACTTTGATCTGGATAGTGCTCTTAACCAGTGGACCTAAGTTCAGGTTGCAGTACTTACTAACAGCAATCTAGAACTGTGCGGCCTCCCGGGTTATTTCACCCATGTTTATGTAGCCCATGTTACATAGCAAGACATACATACATACATACATACATACATACATACATACACACACACACACACACACACCACACGTTCTCCACATAGTCTGTATATTTATATATTTACTTCACCATTAGAGTGACTCCATATCATATCTATTGTTGCCATCCATATAGTACACAAGAAACAAAATGCCCAGAGAGGATGAATAAGTAGCTCCCAAGTCACAGAGCAACTAAGATGTTACCCATGATTAAGTCATGCCTCCTAGTCATCCTGATCATTGTGAGGTCAGGAGGCAACATGGACCCTCAGTATGTAACCATATGAAGGAGGAAGTAGATAAAGGAAACTGAGAAACACCCAAGATGGCAAGTTCATGCCTCATTTCCTAGACTCTGGCAATTACTCGCTCTCAGCTCTATGATTTGGAAAAGCATCAGAAAGTAAAGCCGAGGACCCTGGTGGGCCAGATACTGGTTCTCAGACTTTATTCACTGGAAGACTTATATGAAAGAGAGATATGAGTGTGTGAGGAGAAAGTACGCAGACACTTGTTTGTCTGCCTCCCTAATTTCCTGTAGTGGAACAGAAGAAAGTCTACCTGTGATTGGAAATGTTGGCCCAGCCTCAGAAGAACAGAAAAGCTTCTCGCCAGTATCTCTGTCAACGTCTAGTGGTCGAAGATGTGAATGACACCTCACTCAGAATGTGCCTGTGGGGTCCATCAGTGAGGACAGTAAGGACCATGACTAGAAGGGGAGAAGATTCAGGGTTGTGAGAACAAGACACCCAGTCACTGTGAGGAGCTGCTCTGATGCGTTTCCTGGCAATTGTTGTCACGTTGTCCATAGTGGGCGCTATGATGCATAAAACTGATGTCACAAAGCTCCTGAAACCAGAGCTGGAGCCATGAATTCATGTGTTCACAGTAGAAACCAAGTCTCCACCCTTCTAGTCATGGTTTTGTAAAGATAGGAACCACAGGAAGAGCCTTAGCCCTGTAGTTCCTGCTTCCTATTCTGGAGGGCTTCTGGGTGCTAGATGACTTTATTGTTGCTAAGGCCTGAAACATGAGCAAGAAAGAAACTTCCAGATGGCTAGTCTCACCCTGACTGGTGTACAGTTTCATCATATTCTCTTTCGACTCAGCATGATTCTGGGAAGCCTATGCTGGCTGTCGCTGGCTGCTTTCTTCTCTGAGAGCTGCTGCACTTCCCCAAATGATCTGAGGAATAACCAAGATCTGAGCCAGATGTCCGGACACCAGACTGTCTCCATTGTGCTGAAGGAAAAACACTAGAAAGACCTTGGATTTGGAGTATGATGGCAGTTGACAGTGAAGCTATTAGGATAATGTGAGCTCTGGAAGGGACAAACAGACCACATACAATGGGTAGGCAGCCTAAGATCCTGAGATGGCATGAAGATAATGGGGGTGGCCTACCTGGGGTCAAGAGAGAAGGAGAATGACAATGGGAGACTCTGGAAGAGTCAGCTCAGGTTCTTCCAAATAGGATGTGACCAACAATGGGGGCGGTGGTCCATACTAGCTGAATCAGATTAAAACAGCCTCAAGACTTCCTCTGCAGGGTGGCATCTAGAGTACTCTAACCCTTTCCCCTAGTAAACTTTCAATTTAGATATAATCTTTCTTTGTTTCTTTCTTTCTTCCTTCCTTCCTTCCTTCCTTCCTTCCTTCCTTCCTTCCTTTCATTCTTTCTTTTTTCTTTGTGTCTTTGTTCCTTTCTTCTCTTTATTCCTTGCTTCCATCCTTCCTTCTTTCTTTCCTTCCTTCTTTCTTGTTTATCTGAGTTTCTCTGTGTAGCCCTGGCTGTCCTGAAACATTATCTCCAAACCAGACTGGCCAACAACTCAGAGATTCATCTGCCTCTGCCTCCAGAGTTCTGAGGTTAAAGGTGTGCACCACCATGCCTGGCACATCAGCTGATTCTTAAACTTCTATACATATTCTTGCATCTTATACACGTACTTACATATAACAGATTGAATTCTAGGTAAGCTGGGCTTCTGAGAAAAGCACAGCCTTTTCCAAGGAGTATCTATTCTAGGGAGAGCGAAAAGGAGACATGGACAGTGAGGCCCTGTGCCCATGTTAATTGGGGTTTCTGTATCTCAACTTGGCCAGTTTGCTTTGCCTCCTTAATTGCTCTGCTGACACTCTTTAGTACTTGTCCAACCACTGCATCCTATCTGAATTCTTCTCTTTTGAGAACAAAAAGAATCAAATGAAAATATGAATGAAAGAAAGACAGACAGAAAGAAGAAAGGAAGGAAGGAAGGAAGGAAGGAAGGAAGGAAGGAAGGAAGGAAGAGAATGCTCCTAAAGTCAAGACCAGAGGAAAACAGAGATCCTCTCCACTTAAAAAGAAAAACCAGGGAAGTAACTGTAAGTAGGATTCAGGAGGCCGGAATTAGGTTGGGTAGTATCACCCAAAGGTTGGCAAAGCAGCCAACCCCTAGAGAGACCTTTTACCTCTACCATGTGTTCATACTCAAAGGGCAAGGTCCTGTCACTAGGAATGCTCACACTCCACACTCCAGTGAGTGCCTGTCTCTTCTCATTTATATTCCTCACTCTGTGCAGAATGTTGCTCCTGTCTCCAACTCAAAGTGATGGGATTAAAAGGGGGTGATCCCAAACACTGAGATTAAAGGTGTAAAGCACCACCACCTGGACCTGTTTCTGGATCAATCTTGTATAGCCCAGGATAGCCAGGAACTCACAGAGATTTGCCTGCCTCTGTCTTCCAAGTCCTGGGATTAAAGGGGTGTGCTACCACCACCTACATTTGATCACCTGGTGTGGAGATTCTCTTCCCTGGATACCCTGTGAAATCATACTAGGAGCTTACATACCCCACACACCAATACAACCTGACAACACCCTCTGCCACCACACACAGAGGGATGGAGAGAGAGAGAGTGACGTATGGACCTTATGGCCAAAGGCTAATTTGATTAGCCTGAAAGGAGGTCCAGGTATCAGTACTAAGTAATCAGGTGATACTAACCAACCTAATTCCGGCTTTTGAATCTTACTTTTAGTTCCCTCACTGATTTTCTTACTAAGTGCAGAGGATCTCTATTTCTCTCTGGTCTTGTCCTTAACAGCAGTTTCCTTCCTTTCATCTTTCTGTCTGTCCTTCTTTCATTCATTTGATTAGCCTAAACATAAATAGGATAAACATAGATGACTATTGATCTATAATTCTCAATGCCTATCTAACTTAAAGACTAAGAGAATTAACAACTGTGTAATGAATGAGGACAAGGACCTCAAAATGTAAACAATATATATCATTACATAAACACTATGTAAGTACCTTAATCAGAGGTAGAAATGTACATTGCAACATGATATATATATATATATATATATATATACAATATATATATCAATACATAAAAATGATTTAAACAGAGGTAGCAGACTCACATACAATATTCAATATAATTTAACTTTGTATCTATATACAAGAATTAATACCAATATAATATTATAAAAAAAGTAACTTACAAACACCAATCTATTATCCTATCACCAATTTTCCCTCTTTTTTTTCAAGAACACCCATGAGCCTATGAAATACTTCCCCCATCCCTCAACCATATACCAATCATAAAGAACCCCAAAAGGATGTCCCTGAACCTGAAGGCAAACTCTGCTGCAAGAGGAGACGTTATCCCCCAAAATTGCTTCCAGCTGTCATGGGGGTGACGTCCTTCTTAGGGGGTCCTGTGAAAGTAAATATGGTAAAATTCCAAGATTAATATTTGGTCTGGGAAAATTGCAAATAGTGTCTGAGTGTTTTGAGGAGTTCTGGCCAGGGTGTTGTAAAAGATGTGCACCATTAGGAACTGTCTTGTGCAGTTGGTACCAAAAATCAGGTCTTGTAGTAGCACTATCAACATGATGATGTCTGATTAGCCAGGTGGAGTCGATATTGTGTGTCCCCATCTTCTTCCTGGAAACTTCAAAGTTCACGTCAAAAAAATTTATTATTTTTTTCTGGGAAACTAAGCATTATATATAAAGATATATACAGACATATATATTCAATGAAAAGTATAATAAAGACAGAAACAGATATGAGGAAAGACAAAGAAAGTTTAAAAATGATTATTATCATTATTATTATTATTATTCTGTCCCATATCAAGGCTCTTGACATGAGAAGGAGACTCTGGGATATCTCTTATGAACAGATAAGCCCATGTTAAATAGCAAGACATACACGAGCACACACAGACATACAGATATACACACACACACAAACACACACTTTCTCCACATATCTGTACATTTATATATTTACTTCACTATTAGTGTGACTCCATATCACAAGCATTGTTGCCATCCACATTTTATACAAGAAACAAAAGGCCCAAAGAGACTGAATAAGTAGCTCCCAAGTCACAGAGCAACTAAGATGTTACCCATGATTAAGTCATGCCTCCTAGTCATCCTGATCATTGGGAGGTCAGGAGGCAACCTGGGCCCTCAGTGTTTAACCATATGAAGGAGGCAGTAGATACAGGAAACTGAGAAACACCCAAGATGGCACATTCATGGCTCATGTCCTAGGGTCTAGCCACTACTCAGTCTCAGCTCTATGATTTGGAAAATGATCAGAAAGTCAAGGCAGGAGATCCCAGGTGGGCCAGACACTGGTTCGTAGACTTTATTCACTGGAAGGAGTATATGAAAGAGAGATATGAGTGTGTGAGGGGAAAGTATGCGGACACTTGTTTGTCTGCCTTCCTAATTTCCTGCAGTGGACCAGGACAAAATCTACCTGTGATTGGAAATGGTGGCCCAGCCTGAAAAGAACAGAATAGCTTCTCGCCAGTATCTCTGTCGATAAGCAGAAAATGAAAGTGTAAATCCACTCTTAGGAATACAGGTCACTGAACAACAGTATTCTGCTGTGTCATGTTATGACAATGCCTGTTTCTGATGTTCACTCTCTACTCTCAGAGCCATCGAATTCCTCCAGTCTCTTGGGCTTTCTCTAATACTATTGCAGTATGAGGTGAATTGATCTACCATGATTTCCTTTAAAGGGACCATGGAATTGATTTTTCATTTGTGTCGAGTGAGAGAGGAGGAAAGCCTCACTTGTATACAGGGATAGCCGGAAATCCCAAGACCACGTATTGAAAAGATGTACAATCCCCTCCTCACATTTGAGGTGTTAGCATATCACACGAGATACATTTTATTCAAAAAGCTCTGACTTTCTCATCAGTGACCTTGGAGGCTATTAGTGACTGGTGGTGTATTCGACTGGTATGCTAGGATTAATCAGACCAGCTCAAAAAAGCAGATATAATTTAATAATTGAAAACGGAGAAACTCAACACTACTGGGGTAAAGGTTCCCATGTCCAAAACCAGTCTGGTGAACCCTGCACTAAGAGAGGCAGAGGGAGCAAGGGCAGCTGGATTCCCAGGTTTTCTTCCCTCCCCCCAGGCAGCCACACCATAGCCGAATGTGATTGGCTGAGCTTCCCCATTAAGAGAGAAACTTCCTCTAAAGGTGGTGACTGGAAAAACTTAACTCAGTCTCTTATCCAGTGATAACATTCTTCCTGACAGAAAACCTTAACTCAGTCTCTTATCCATTGATAACATTCTCCCTGACAGAAAAACATAACTCAGTCTCTTATCCATTGATAACATTCTTCCTGACAGAGAAACTTAATCTCTTATCCATTGAAAACATTCTTCCTGCCTGAAGGTGACATAGATGTTTTCAAAAAGAAGGAAAAGTAAGAGTCCTGGGAACAAGGAGAAATACATAAATATAAACAATTAGAAATTATCCAGGTTGCAGAAAAATAATACCACAGATAACAACATCTTTTAGTGCAAATTAAGCCCATCAAAAGGCTTGAATGTCATCTTAATACCAAGTTCCCTATCTCCACTTTTTCCTCTAAAATACACACAGGGCCTGGAAAGATGGTCCAGTGCCTACAGATGCTTGTGACCATGATGATGGCCTCAGTTTTCCTCCCTGTGTACACTGAAGAAAGAAGTGACTCCTAAAAGTTGTCTGCTACCTACAAGTGCATATTGTGACACACATGCATAAACACATGCGCACAAAATGTAACATATGTTAATTGCTTAAGAGCAAATAATCATATTTTAGGTATTTTTAACATATACACACATGAATTAACTACAGTGTATTGTAGAATAAAGAGCACTAGAAAATGGCAAAAGAATTTCTATTGTTAAAATGTTTTATTTTGAAATACGATCTTACCGTGTAACCCATACTGGCCTGAACCTCACTATGTGGGCCCAGCTGGCCTCAAACTCATGTCAAACACTTGGCTTCCAATTCTTGAGTCCTGGGATTACAGGTATGAGGCACCACACCTAACATCAGGATTTACACTCTGGAGAAAGTGGCCAAAAAGCAATACCGTGTAGACTATAAAATAGTAAGGACATATAATTTATAATCTCTAAAACATATCAGAAAGGCTGATGAGAAATGAGAGAGTTCTAAAGCTAAAACATTAAAAATAAGAATAAGAGAAACAAAATATGAGCGGATAAGAGTAAAAATGATAAAGAATAGAAGGTCACAACAGATACATTAGCTATTAATCTATCAAACACAACAAATAAAGGAGGAATATTTTCTGAACTGATACAGAATCAATAACAGTAATACCTTATCAGTAAGATAGAGACTTGACCCTAGAGGGGCTCCCATGTGCCCAAGCCGAGGTCCCCAGTTAGTTCCTTGGGCAGCTGAGGATAGGGAACCTGAAATGACCCTATCCTAGAGCAATACTGACGAATATCTTGCATATCATCCTAGAACTTTCATCTGGCTATGGATGTAGATAGAGACAGAGACCCACACTGGAGCACTGGACTGAGCTCTCAAGGTCCCAAGGAGGAGCAGAAGGAGGGAGAACATGAGCAAAGAAGTCGGGACCACGAGGGGTGCACCCACCCACTGAGACAGTGAAGCGGATCTACTGGGAGCTCACCAAGGCCAGCTGGACTGTTACCAAAAAAGCATGGGATGAAACTGGACTCTCTGAACATGGCGAACAATGAGGGCTGATGAGACGCCAAGGACAATGGCATGCGGTTTTGATCCTACTCAATGTGCTGGCTTGGTGGGAGCCTAGCCAGTTTGGATGTTCACCTTCCTAGATATGGACAGAGGGGGGAGGACCTAGGACTTACCACAGGGCAGGGAACCCTGACTGCTTTTTGGACTGGAGAGGGAGGGGGAGAGGAGTGGGGGGAAGGGGAGGGAAATGGGAGGCTGGGAGGAGGTGGAAATTTGTTTTTTTTTCTTTTCTTTATTCTCCTTTTATCAATAAAAAAAAGAATGATTAAATATATTGACCTATATTGAAAAAAAAAGATAGAGAGATTAAGAAGTGTGTTTGAGGGCTGGGAGGATAGCTCGGCAGTTAGCATAACTGACTGCTGTTCCAAAGGACCTGGGTTCAATTCCCAGTAAAACATGGCAGCTGGCAGCTGGCTGTCACTACAATTCCAGGGGAAGCGGCACCCTTACACAGGCCAATATCATGCAGGTCAAACACTAACCCACGTAAAATAAAAATAAATAATTCTCTTTAATGTAGATGAAAAAGATGCTGGCGACAGTGGTGAAGCTGTCACTGCCTTTGGAATCATTTTCTGCTCATTTAGTAAGGGCTGGTTGCTGGGAACAGCTTCTGCCCTCAGTTCAGTTTAGTCTACTTAGATTGTTGGTGGGATTTGCAAGTTTGCTGTTTGAGCACTTAGCCCCCAGCAGGTGGCACTGTTGGAGGACTGTGGGGAGCATCCCAGGCCTGTAGCATAAGGGCAGGGCCTTTGAAGGCTGTTACACTTACCACTCACTGAATCTGATGTATAAGCTTTGCATCCTGTCTATTGCCACATGAGGAGTCTCCACCATGTGCCACGGTCCCCATTAACAGCACTGTGATGGCATTGTGTGACACTCTTCCTGGGTAGGGAACATATGCCAGACCAAATTGTGGGCGAGGACTTTACACAACAGGGGCGATTCTGAAGCACTTGCATCACTAAAAGCCCGCTCTATCACGGGTGAGGACTCACATAGTCTGCATCTATCTGAATCTCCGGAGGTGGTGCATGACTCCTCTTATGAAGACATATACAGACATATATATTCAATGAAATGTATGATAAAGACAGAAACAGATATGAGGAAAGGCAAAGAAAGTTTATAAATTTTTATTATTCTCATTATTATTATTATTCTGTCCCATATCATAGCTTTTGACATGATATAGAAGCTCTGGGATATCTCTTATGAACAGGCTTGGAATTGGAGAGGGACTGAGCCAGAGTCCAACTCCAAAACCAGCTCTCTATATTTATAAAAAATTGCACATTAACACATATTTAAAAATATGTTTATTATAATTTATTTACTGAACCTATTCAGTTTTCTTGCTGATCCTTATTGGGTTGTAAATAGTTTCCATCTGTCAGTATTCAAATATCCAGGGTCCCTTGAATACTTTCAAGATGAGTGTTTTCCTGGGGAGATAAGCAGCGAACCCTGGCCCCATCCTATATGTTGTTGTTACCATCGGTATGATTATCATCATTGTGGATGAGCTGTCATTTCTTCTTTCTAAGAGATTCCTCCTCTTCAAACTGAACCTTTATTAATTTTGATGGTATCCACAATTTTTCTTCTCCAGTGGAAACAAGAGCAAAACCACTTCCCCAACACAGCACATATCCTGGCATCCATTGCGAGGTCAACACATCTTTTAAATAAGCTGGTTGATTTAATTCAGCAGACTTTTCCATTATCCAATGACTTTCTGCAGCTATTGTCCCCTTTTCATGAGCGATGAGAAAACTCAAGGTTAATAAAGCATTATGAGTGAGCAGAGCTGGGAGCTGGGAGCCAATGGCTGGGTGCTCAGAACAGTTGAGGTCCAGACCTGGGGCAGTAGCCCAGGACATAGCACCAAGTGTGGCCGCTGGTGCAGGCACAAGCTCCTTGCTCTCAGGTCCCCTCGCTCTGGGCTGGGATGTGGGAGAAAGCTGCCTGCAGTGAGGGCATGAGATGGTGCGGATATCAATGAACAAATGGATGTGGTGTGGCCTCAACTGGCCAGAGCCTTAAAGAGCTCCAAAAAGCCCCAAGGACGGGAACCAAGTGATGGTGCATTCGATCGTCACGCTAGAATTAACCAGACCAGCTGAAAACAACAGATATAATTTAATAATTGAAAATGGGGAAACTCACATGACCTGGGTAAAGGTTCCCATGTCCAAAACAGGTCTGAAGAACACCATGCAAAGAGAGACAAAAAGAGCTAATTCACCTGGATTCCCAGGTTTTCTTCCCTGGCCCCAGGGAGCTGCACCCTAGCCAAATGTGATTGACTGAGCTTCCCCATCCAGAGACCAACTTCCTCTAAAGGGTGGTGACAGAAAAAGTTAACTCAGTCTCTTAGCCATTGAAAACATTCTTCATGCCTGAAGGTGACATAGATGTTTTCAGAAAGAAAGAAAAGTAAGAGTCCTGAGAACAAGCAGAAATACACAAATATAAACAATCAGAAATTGTCCAGGCTGAAGAAAAAAATACCAGAAACAACAACATCCTTTGTTGCAAATAAAGACCATCAGAAGGCTTGAATGTCTTCTTAATGCCAAGTTCCCTATTTCCACTTTTTTCCTTTAAAATACACACAGGGCCTGGCAAGATGGCCCAGTTCCAACAGATGTTTGTGTGGAGCAGGATGTCCTGAGTTTGCCTCCCTGGGTACAGTAAAAAGAAAGAAGTGACTCCTAAAAGTCGCCTGCTACCTCCACGTGTATATTGTGACACAAATGAATAAATACATGCAGACAGATGAAATATAAAATATATGTGAATGCTTAAAAGCATGATAACATTTTATGTGTGTTTAACACATATGCACATGGATTATCTATAGGGTATTGTAGAATAAAAGCACTAGAAAACAGCAAATGTATTTCTATTGTTAAATGTTTTACTTTTGAAATATGATTTCACCCTAAACCCATACTAAACTTAACTTCACGATTTGTCCCTGGCTGGCCTCAAACTCATGTCAAACCCTTTGCTTCCACTTCTTGAGCCCTGGGATTACAGGTGTGAGGTACCACACCTAACATCATGATTTACACTCTGGAGAAAGTGGTGAAAAAGCAATACTGTGTAGACTATAAAATAGTAAGGACATATAATTTATAATCACTAAAACATATCAGAAACGCTGATGAGAAATGAGAATGCTCTAAAGCTAAAACAATAAAAAAAAGAATTAGAAAAACAAAATATGAGCAGATAGGAGTGCAAATGATAAAGAGTAGAACGTCACAACAGATACATTAGCTATTAATGCATCAAACACTATAAATAAATGATAAATATTTTCTGAACAGTTACAAAAGCAAGAACAGTAATACCTTATCAGTAAGATAGAAAGATTAATAAGTGTGTTTGAGGGCTGGAGAGATGGCTCAGCGATTAAGAGCATTGCTTGTTCTTCCAATAGTCCTGAGTTCAAATCCCAGCAACCAACTGGTGGCTCACAACCATATGTAATGAGGTCTGGTGCCCTTGTCTGGCCTGCAGACAGAATATTGTATACATAATAAATAAATAAATAATTTTAAAAAGTGTGTTTGAGGGCTGGGTAAATGGCACAGCAGTTAGCATCACTGACTGCTCTTCCAGAGGACCCGGGTTCAATTCCCAGCACCCACATGGCAGCTCACTGCTGTCTGTCACTACAATTCCAGGGGACCTGGCACCCTTACACAGGCCAATATCATGCAGGTCAAACACAAAAACACATAAAATAAAAATAAGTAATTCTCGTTAAATTGAAGAAAAAGATGCTGTCGACAGTTGTGAACCTGTCACTGCCTTTAGAATCACTTACTGCTAGTTGCTGGGAACAGCTTCTGTTCTCAGTTCAGTTTAGTCTACTTAGATTGTTGGTGGGGTTTGCAAGTGTGCTGTTTGAGCTCTTAGCCCCCAGCAGGTGGCACTGTTGGAGGAGTGTGTGGAGCATCCCAGGCCTGTCCCATGAGGGCAGGGCCTTTGAAGGCTGTTACACTTGCCACTCACTGAATCTGATCTGTAAGCTTTGCATCCTGGCCATTGCCACATGAGGAGTCTCCACCATGTGCCGCGGTCCCCATTAACAGCACCTTGATGGCACTGGTGAGACTTTTCCTGGGTAGGGAACCCATGTCAGAACAAATTGTGGGTGAGGAGTTTACAGAAACAAGGGTGATTCTAAAGCACTTGTATCACTAAAAGCCCACTCTATCATGGGTGAGGACTCACATAGTCTGCATCTATCTGAATCTCCGGAGGTGGTGGATGACTCCATAGTAACATCGTTCTCCAGACTCAACAGAGCTGATGCACATAGGACCTCACAGAGACTGTGACATCACTCACGAGATCTGCAGGAGCTCAAGCCAGATAAAATCCCAAGATGGAAGGGTGGAAGTGGCCACAAAGTCCTAGACCTAGCCAAGTGGCTATTTGTGATTGATAGCTGCTTGGAGAGGGAAAACAATTTTCTTAATGAAAAGACACTGCGTATAGCAAACACAGTCCAGTACAGGCCCCACGCCCAGTTGCTTCCAGTATAAATAAGACGCCATGGTTTTGTTTTTGACTTATAAAAGGACTGTTTTGTTTGTTTTAAGCAAGAGAAAGAACATTATGGTAAGTTGGGAAAAGTTAGGGAAGGGAGAAAATATGATAAAAATGAATTAAAAATTTAAAAATCAGGAAAAATGAAAGTAAAATATATATGTTGAGGTGGGGTTGAGGGGATGGCTCTTGCAAAAGACCTGACTTCAGTCCCCAGAGGCCAAATGGTGACTCACAATTGCCTGTTATCTAGTTCCAAGCAATCTGACACCATCTTATGACCTATGTGGGCAAATACACAAAGACACACAGAGATAAAATATCCCTACACATAAAATCAAAATGAACAAAACCTGAAATAATAAGATTACAACTATTGGTTTCTATACTGCTCTTAGTCATAGGAACTGAGTTCAGTTTGCAGAACCTACTAACAGCCATCTGTAATGTGAGGCCACCCTGGTCTATTAAGCCCATGTAAAATAGCAAGACATACACATGCACACACAAACTCACACACATAAACACACACACACAAACACATTCTCCACATATCTGTATATTTATATATTTACTTCACTATTAGTGTGATTCCATATCATAAGTATTGTTGCCATCCACATTGTACACAAGAAACGAAAAGCCCAGAGAGACTGAATAAGTAGCTCCCAAGTCACAGAGCAACTAAGATGTTACCCATGATTAAGTCATGCCTCCTAGTCATCCTGATCATTGGGAGGTCAGGAGGCAACCTGGGCCCTCAGTGTTTAACCATATGAAGGAGGCAATAGATACACGAAACTAAGAAACACCCAAGATGGCACATTCACGGCTCATGACCTAGGATCTGGCAACTACTCAGTCTCAGCTCTATGATTTGGAAAAGAACCAGAAAGTCAAGGCAGGAGATCCCAGGTGGGCCAGACACTGGTTCGTAGACTTTATTTACTGGAAGGGGTATATGAAAGAGAGATGTGAGTGTGTGAGGGGAAAGTATGCGGACACATGTTTGTCTGCCTTCCTAATTTCCTGCAGTGGACCAGAACAAAATCGACCTTTTTTGGAAATGTTGGCCCAGCCTGAAAAGAACAAAAGCTTCTCGCCAGTATCTCTGTCGATAAGCAGAAAATGAAAGTGTGAATCCACTCTTAGGAATACAGGTCGCTGAACAACAGTATTCTGCTGTTTCATGTTATGCAAATGCCCATTTCTGATGCTCATTCTCTACTCTCAGAGCCATCGAAGTCCTCCCATCTCTTGGGCTTTCTCTAATACTATTGCAGTATGAGGTGAATTGATCTACCATGATTTCCTTTAAAGGGACTATGGAATTGATTTTTCATGTGTGTGGAAAGAGTGAGAGAGGAGGAAAGCCTCACTTGTATACAGGGATAGCCGGAAATCCCAAGACCACGTATTGAAAAGATGTCCAATCCCCTCAATACACTTGAGGTGCTAGCATATCACACAAGAAACGTTTTATTCAAAAAGCTGTGACTTTCTCATCAGTGATCTTGGAGGCTATTAGAGTGGTGGTGTATTCGACTGGTATGCTAGGATTAATCAGACCAGCTCAAAACAGCAGATATAATTTAATAATTGAAAACGGAGAAACTCAACACTACTGGGGTAAAGGTTCCCATGTCCAAAACCAGTCTGTGAAACTGCACTAAGAGAGCCAAAGAGAGCAAGGGCACCTGGATTCCCAGGTTTTCTTCCCTGCCCCCAGGCAGCGACACCTTAGACGAATGTGATTGGCTGAGCTTCCCCATAAAGAGAGAAACTTCCTCTAAAAGGTAGTGACAAAAAACTTAACTCAGTCTCTTATCCATTGATAACATTCTTCCTGCCTGAAGGTGACAGAGATGTTTTCAAAAAGAAAGAAAAGAAAGAGTCCTGGGAACAAGGAGAAGTATACAAATATAAACAATCAGAAATTATTCAGGTTGCAGAAAAAGAATACCACAGATAACAACATCTTTTTGTCCAAATTAAGCCCATCAGAAGGCTTGAATGTAATCTTAATACCAAGTTCCCTATCTCCACTTTTTCCTTTAAAATACACACAGGGCCTGGAAAGATGGCCCAGTGCGTACAGATGCTTGTGACCACGATGATGGCCTCAATTTTCCTCCTAGTGTACACTGAAGAAAGAAGTGACTCTTAAAAGTTGCCTGCTATCTCCACGTGTATATTGTGACACACATGCATAAACACATGTGCACAAAATGTAAAATATATTAAATGCTTAAAAGCAAATACTGATATTTTAGGTATGTTTAACACATATTCATATGGATTATCTATAGTGTATTGTAGAATAAAGAGCACTAGAAAACGGCAAATGTATTTCTATTGCTAAATAATTTACTTTTAAAATATGATTTCACCCTGAAACCAATACTATACTGAACCTCACCATGTGTCCCCGGCTGGCCTCAAACTAATGTCAAACCCTTGGCTTCCACTTTCTGAGTTCTGGGATTACAGGTATGAGGCACCACACCTAACATCAGGATTTACACTCTGGAGTAAGTGGTCAAAAAGCAATACTGTGTAGACTATAAAATAGTAAGGACATGTAATTTATAATCACTAAAACATATCAGAAAGGCTGATGAGAAATGAGAGAGTTCTAAAGCTAAAACAATAACAATAAGAATTAGAGAAACAAAATATGACGTTGATAAGAGTGCAAATGATAAAGAGTAGAACGTCACAACAGATACATTAGATATTAATGGATCAAACACTGCAAATAAAGGATGAATATTATCTGAACAGATACAAAAGCAAGAACAGTAATAACTTATCAGTAAGATAGAGAGATTAAGAGGTGTGTTTGAGGGCTGAAAGGATTGCTCGGCAGTTAGCATCACTGACTGCTGTTCCAGAGGACACGGGTTCAATACCCAGCACCCACATGGCAGCTGGCTGACACTACAATTCCAGGGAAACTGGCACCCTTAAACAGGCCTGTATCATGCAGGCCAAACACTAACACACGTAAAATAAAAATAAGTAATTCTCTTTAATGTAGATGAAAAAGATGCTGGCGACAGTGGTGAACCTGTCACTGCCTTTAGAAACATTTACTGCTCATTTAGTAAGGGGTTTGCAAGTCTGCTGTTTGGGCACTTAGCCCCCATCAGGTGGCACTGTTGGAGGACTGTGGGGAGCATCCCAGGCCTGTAGCATAAGGGCAGGGCCTGTGAAGGCTGTTACACTTACCACTCACTGAATCTGATGTATAAGCTTTGCATCCTGTCTATTGCCACATGAGGAGTCTCTACCATGTGTCATGGTCACCATTTACAGCACCGTCGTGGCATTGTGTGACATTATTACTGGGTAGGGAACCCATGCCAGATCAAATTGTGAATTAAGACTTTACACAACAAGGGTGAATCTAAAGCACTTGCATCACTAAAAGCCCACTCAGCCATGGGTGATGACTCACGAAGTCTACATCTATCTGAATCTCCGGAGGTGGTGGATGACTCCAAAGGAACATCGTTCTCCAGACCCAACAGAGCTGATGCACATAGGACCTCACAGAGACTGTGACATCACTCAAGAGATCTGCAAGAGCTCAAGCCAGGTAAAATCCCAGCATGGAGGAGCGGAAGTGGCCACAAAGCCCTACACCTAGCAAGTAGCTGTTTGTGAGGGATAGCTGCTTTCTTAATTTCGTGACACTGGGTATGGCAAAGAAACCCGAGAACAGGCCACATGCACAGTAGTTTACAGTATAAATAGGACTCCACAGTTTTGTTGTTGACTTATAAAAGGACTGTTTTGTTTGTTATAAGCAAGAGAAACAGCATAATGTTAAGTTGGGAGGAGTTGGGGAAGGGGGAAATATGATAAAAATGTAAAATTTAAAAATAAGGAAAAATTAAAAGTAAAATATATATGAAGAGGAGGCGCTGAGGAGATGGCTCTTGCAGAGGACCTGACTTCAGTCCCAAGACCCCAAATGGTGGCTCACAACTGCATGTTATTCCAGTTCCATGCGATATGACAGCAACTTATGACCTCAGTGGGCAAATCCACAGACACCCACGCAGGGAAAATATCCATACGCATAAAATTAAAATAAACAAAACCTGAAATAATAATAAGATATATCTTTTGATCTGGATAGTGCTCTTAGCCAGAGGACCTGAGATCTGTTTGCAGAAACTACTAACAGCCATCTGTGACTGTGAGGCCACCCTGGGCTATTTAACCCATGTTACATAGCAAGACACACACACACACACACACACACACACACACACACACATGTGATCCACATAGTCTCTTCATTTATATATTTACTTCACCATTAGAGTGACTCCATGTCATAAATATTGTTGCCATTTACATTGTCCATAAGAAGCAAAATGGCTTCTTATGTACAATGAGCAAAGAGGCTAAATAAGTAGCTCCCAAGTCACAGAGCAACTAAGATGTTACCCATGATTTGGTCATGCCTCCTAGTCATCCTGATCATTGTGAGGTCAGGAGGCAACATGGGCCGTCACTATGTAACCATATGAAGGAGGCAGTAGATACAGGAGACTGAGAAACACCTAAAATGGCACATTCACGGCTCATTTCCTAGACTCTGGCAACTACTCACTCTCAGCTCTATGATTTGGAAAAAGATCAGAAAGTCAAGGGAGGGGATCCCAGGTGGGCCAGATACTAGTTCTCAGACTTTATTCACTGGAAGGGGTATATGAAAAAGAGATATGTGTGTGTGAGGGGAAAGTACAAGGACACTTGTTTGTCTGTCTCCCTAATTTCCTGCGGTGGACAAGAACAAAATCTACCTGTGATTGGAAATGTTGGCCCAGCCTGAAAAGAACAGAAAAGCTTCTCACCAGTATTCCTGTGGACATCTAGTGGTAGTAGATATGAACGGCACCTCACACGATATGTTCCTGTGGGTCCCAACAGTGAGGACAGGAAGGACCATGAGCAGAAGTGGAAAAGAGTCAAGGCTGTGAGAACAAGACACAGCCAGTCACTGGGAGGAGCTTCTCTGAAGCGGTTCCTGGCAACTGTTGTCATGTTATCCACAGTGGGCGCTATGTTACAGAAAACTGATGTCACAAAGCTCCTGAAACTAGAGCTGGATTCATGAATTCATGTGTTCCAGGTAGAGACCAAGTCTCCACCCATCTAGCCTTGGTCTTGTGAAGATAGGAACCACAGAAAGGGCGTTAGCCCTGCGCTTCCTGCTTTCTATACTGGAGGGCTTTCGGGCTCGAAATGGGCACCCCTGGGAGTCAGAGAATCTTACAGGACCTGCTCTGTAGGGACCATCTCCTTTCCTTGGCCAACAGGGACTGGTAGTACAACCTGCTGCTCTCCCCTCTGTTCAGCATCCCTGGGGCCTTTCTCAGGCATGACAAATCCCTCGTTCTTACCTTCCAGGTTTAAGTTCTGAGGATTCTGCCTCCTCCCCAGGCTGACGCCGTCCATCTACTACTGCAGTCGGCTTCAGTGCCCTTACCGACCACGGCCAGACCAACTCGTTCTGTCCCAATGCTCACAGGTAGGGTGTGTTGCCCACTCTTGCTTAAAATGCTTTTGTTGGTCAAGCCTGAAACATGAGCAAGAAAGTAACTTCCAGATGGCTAGACTCACCCTGACTGGTATACAGATTCATCATCTTCTCTTTCCACTCAGCATGATTCTGAGAAGCCTGTGCTGGCTGTGGCTGGCTGCTTTCTTCTCTGAGAGCTGGTGCACTGCCCTAAATGAGCTAAGGAATATCAAGGTTTGAGCCAGATGTCCGGACACCAGACTGTCTCCATTGTACTGAAGGAAAAACACAAAAAGACCTAGGATTTGGAGTATGATGGCAGTTGCCAGTGAAGCTATTAGGCATAATGTGAGCTCTGGGAGGGACCAACAGACCACAAAAGACAGGCCATAGAACAATGGGTAGGCAGCCTAGGGTCCCAAGTGACATCAAGTTAATGTGGTGGCCTACCTGGGGTCAAGAGAGTAGGAGAATGGCAGTGGGAGACTAGGGATGGCCCAGCTCAGGACCTTCTAAACAGGATGTGACCAACAATGGGTGCGGTGGTCCATAATAGCTGGATATGATTAAAATAGTCTCAAGACTTCCTCTGCAGGGTGGCATGCAGAGTTTTCTAACCCTTTCCCCTAATAAATTTCAAACTTAGCTTTGTTCTCTCTCTCTCTCTCTCTCTCTCTCTCTCTCTCTCTCTCTCTCTCTCTCTCTCTCTCTCTCTCTCTTTCTCTCTCTCTTTCTCTCTCTCTCCCTTCCTTCCTTTCTTCAAGTTTTTGATTTCTACCTTCCTTCTTTTTTTTCTGAGTTTCTCTGTGTAGCCCTGAATATCCTGGAACATTCTCTATAAACCCGATTGGCCAAGAACTCAGAGATTCATGTGTCTCTGCCTTCAGAGTGCTAGGATTAATGACGTGCACCACCATAACTGACAAACTTCAGCTGTTTCTTAAACTTCTTTACATATTCTTGCATCTTATACACCTACTTACTTATAACAGATTGAATTTTAAGTAAGCTGGACTTCTCAGAAAAGCACAATGCTTTTCTAGAAGTATCCATCCTAGGGGGAGCACAACGGAGAGAAGGACAGTAAGAAGAGAATTTTAGGTCATGTGCACACTAGAATCTAGGATGCTGCATCTCAACTTGGCCAGTTTGCTTTGCCTCCTTCATTGCTGTGCTTACACTCTTGAGTACTTGACCAACTACTGCATCCTATTGGAATTATTCCCTTTTGAGAACAAGAAGGATCAAATGAACAAATGAATGAAAGAAAGACACAGAAAGATGAAAGGAAGAAAGAGAGAAAGGAAGGGAGAGAATGCTGGTAAGGTCAAGAGCAGAGAAAAAGAGAGATCCTCTCCACTTAGTAAGAAAACCCACAAGGAAACTGGAAGTAGGAGTCAGGAGGGCAGAATTAGGTTGAACAGTGTCACCTGATTTCTTCGCACTGATACCTGGACCTCCTTTCAGGATAATCAAATTAAACCTTGGGCATAAGGTCCATAATTCATTCTCTCTCTCTCTCTCTCTCTCTCTCTCTCTCTCTCTCTCTCTCTCTTCATCCTCTGCGTGTTGGGGGTAGGTTGTTGTGAGGTTGTAGTGATGTGTGGGATATGTAAGCTCCTAGTATGATGTCACAGCATATTCAAGGAAGAGAATAACCACACCGGTGATCAAATATAGGTGTGTGTGTGGCAGTGGTGTGCGTGTGTGGGTGTGGGTTTCAGTGCACACTTCTGGTAGATGCCTAACGAAAGGTATGGGTGTGTTTTCGCAGGTTCTGTCTCTTTTTTTCTGAGACAGGGTCTTTATTGGCCTGAAGCTGACAAAATGGGGTAAGTGGTCTGACTGGTAAACCCAAGGAACATTACGACTGCACAGTTTTGTGCTGGATTTTATGTACAGACTATCAGAACTGGAATATTTACTTAGATTCTGGGGCTGGAATTTGTGTCCTCGTGCTTGCAAAGAGAGCACGTTGCTAATTGAGCTATGCTTCTAATGCTAGGATGAAGTTTAATTTGGGATACAAGATAATCAGACATGTAGTTTTTAAAAAGTGGATTACTAAAAAAAAGTGGCTATATTCTGAAAACATTAACATAGACCCTGAGAGTTAAGTGTTTCCAAATCAGCTAGGCCTCCAACAGACCAAGGTATTATTCCACCAAAACCCCACTTGGTGAGCCAGAGTTTAAAACTTGCAGCTAACGGATGAGGGATTACTTACAGGTGCAGAGCAGCGACTGACTGTGGCATGGAAGAAGGATTACTTCTCTGTAGCTGGATAGATGTAAGTGCCTGCCCTGTCAATCAACCTTCTACACTCCCGGTACTCTAGTCTCCAGAGGCTACAGAACCACATGTAACTGGGACAGAATCTCACACAGCTGAAAAGGAAAAGCCTCAAGAGAGACTGGAATCTCCGGTGAGAGTCTAATAACACCTGCCCAAAGCCTTGTATAAAGAAATTTCAGCAGGCAGGTGGTGGTCGCATGTATAACAGGGAAGCTGAGTAAGCCATGGAAAGCAAGGCAGTAAGCAGCATTCCCGCACTGGCCTCTGTATACTGATATATTTGTGTTTAAATGAATAATGCTTGCCTGAAGATCAGCGGCCAAAGCAGCCACACTCCTCAGCTATACGGGACAGGGCAGGGGATGGGGTGGCACACACCTATAATCTTAGAACTGGGAAGACAGAGGCAGGCAAATTTCTGTGAGTTCCAGGCTATTCTGGAATATACAAGATTAATACAGAAACAGATCCAGGTGGTGTTGGTTTACACCTTTAATCTCAGTGTTTCGGAGTCACACACTTTTAATCCCAGCACTAGGAAGTTGGACACAGGAGAAATATGCTGAGCAGAGGGATGAATATAAAGGAGAAGAGACGGGAACTCACTGGAGTATGGAGTGTGAGGATTCGTGGTGACAAGACCTTGCCCTTTGAATCTGAACACAAGGTAGAGGTAAAAGGTCTCTCTATTGGGTTGCTGCTTTGCTTTTCTGATCTTCAGCTTGGACCCCAATACCTGTCTCTGGGTTTGTATTATTCTGATACACCTCTGCTTTGATTCCTGCTTTGAGATTCCTTCCTTGAGTTCCTTTCACAAAGGACAACAACTGTAAACTTAAATAAATCTTTTCAACTTGACTTTGAACACAGTGATTACAATTGAAAACTAAGACAGCATATTCCCTAGTGGGGGATAAACCAGACACCTTAAACCTCACATTTGAGCCATCCATAATCTTCAGTGTGTCACATACCCTGCATTCAGAGCCTCTAACCACCATAAGGCCACTTCCTTTTAAGAAAATTTTTTTTAATTTTAGAGATTTATATTTTACAGAAAAGTTGCAAAAAAAAGACAGAATATTCACAAATGCCATGCAGCTGGTTGATTCTTTTGTTACTACTTTGAGTAGATGTGTCAAAACTGAGCCAATCAAGGCATTCCTAATTACTGAATCCATGGTTTATTGAGATTTCCTTACCTTTTACCATTACTCTTTACCATTGTCCATTACAAAATCCCGCGAGGAGCCTAATTCATACAACAGTGGTTCACATGGCTTTCCTGTAAGACCATGTCGCGTGTGTGTGTGTATGTGTGTGTGTGTGTGTGTGTGTAGTTTGTGCTGAGAAATCATTTCTTAGATTTCTAGGGTAAAATGAAACATCAGTGTGTTGCATCCTTCCCTCCTATCTTTACCTCAGTGGAGTCACCTTTGGGAAGAGCATGCGCACACTACACCTTGATGAGGCTTCCATAAAAAGTTCTTCTCTGAAGTAGATCACCTCCGTCAAGGTTGCAGAGAACATCAAGTTCTTCATGTTGTATATTGTTCATTTTATAAAAGCTCCCTCCAGAAATGGAAGCCTCACAGACATGGTGGCTGTCCTAGTTTTATTATCTATCTAACACAGTGTCAACTGAGGGGGAAGCATCTACTGAGACACTGCCTACATCAGATGAGGAGGTTGGTCTTGGGACACATCTGTATGTGGTTTCCGTGATTATTAACTCACATAAGAAGTCCCAGTCCCCTGTAGGCAATATCATTCCTAGGGAGGAGGCTCTGGGTTAGATAAATGTACGAGCAAAACATGAGACTATGAACAAGCTAGAGAAGGGACAAGCTAACAGCACTCTTCCTTCCAGGTTCCTCCCTTGAGTTCCTGCCCCAATTTCCCCAGGGATGAACTTTGACTTGGAAGCCTGTGCAATTAAACCCTTTCTTCTCTAAGCTGATTTGGTGTTGGAGTGTTTTATAACAGCACCAGAAACAGCTACTGTGG